>NC_090194.1:21824936-22133373 GCF_024679245.1 Pseudorasbora parva | reverse complement strand
AGAAAAGAATCACCCCCTTTAAAATAATAACATTTTGTTGCTTTGTAGCCCGAAATAAAAACTGACCAAATCTGTTTTTGTTTTATCCAGCTGTATTTACAACTTAAAACATCCAAGTGAAAGATATTATACCAACTTGTCAGAAAATAACAAGAGTTGGAAAAAGAATCACCCCCTCCTAAATAACTTGCAAACCCAATCAGGTGTAGTTAATCCCCTTCTAAATAGCACACAAAGCCAATTGACTTTCAACTGTGATCAGCTATTTTCATTTTGATTAGCTCAGCAGGAAACAAGCTTTTCCTTAAGCATTTCAGTCCTTGGTAGAGCAACGGAGGAAAAAAAAAATCAACTATGAGTGGCTATATCATAACAACTATATCATAACTTTCAGTAAAGTCTATTATTGAGAAGTGAAAGGTATTTAGTACAACACAGACCCTTCCTGGATCAAGACTTCACGCCATTCTAGATGAAAGAGCCAGGAGGAAACTGGTTAGTGAGGCTAACAAAAGGAATAGAGCGACTCTAAAGCAGTTGCAGGAACTCATTACAAAGAGTGGTCATTGTGATCATGTGACAACAATATCACAAATTCTCCACAAATGTTGCTTGTATGGGAGGGTTGCAAGAAAAAAGCCACTCCTCAAGAAAGGCCACATGTAGTCACGACTGAGCCAAAACACACCTTGAAGATTCTGAGGCCACCTGGAAAAAGGTATTATGGTCAGATGTGACTAAAATTGAATTATTTGGCCTCAACGTCAAACGATATGTCTGGCAAAAATCCAATACAGCTCACCATCCAAATAACACCATTCCTACAGTAAAGCATGGAGATGGTAATATCAGGTTATGGGGTTGTTTCTCTGCAGCAGGGACTGGAGCACTTGTCAAGATAGAACGAAAAATTGATGGGGCAAAATACTGTCAAATTCTTGAGGAAAATCTTCTGCACTCTGCCAGAAAGTTGTCAATGGGAAGATTTACCTTCCAACATGACAATGACCCAAAGCACACAGCAAAACTGACCTGTGGTTGAAAGGTGAATGTCCTTGCAGGGCCTAGTCAGAGCCCAGACTTAATCAGCTTTGAAAATCTGTGGAATGACTTGAAGACAGCAGTCCACAAATGGTCACCATCAAATTGAACTGAACTTGAGCAATTCTGCTAAGAACAGTGGTCAAATATTACAATGTCTAGATGAGCAACGTAAGTAGAGACATATCCCAACAGACTGTAATTAGGCTGTAATTAAAGCAAAAGGTGGTTAAACAAAATACTGAAAAAAGGGTGTGATCCTTTTTCCAACTCCTTGTTTTTTTAGTTTTTTTATGTTGGTGTTATATCTTTCACTTGGATGTTATAAGTTGCACTGATTAAATACAGCTGAATAAAACAAAAAACTGTGTCTGTCTTCATTTCAGGCTGCAAAGCAACAAAATGTGATTATTTTAAAGTAGGGTGATTCTTTTCTATTACCCACTGTATAAAAGCACCTAGGCATGCAGACTGCTTCTACAAACATTTGTGAAAAAACGGGTTGCTCTCAACGGCTCAGTGAATTAAAACATGGTACCGTAATAGGCTGCCACCTGTACAATAAGTCCATTTGTGAAATGTATTCACTACTAAATATTTTACAGTCAACTGTTAGTGGTATTATTCCACTGTTTTAAGTGGAAGCAATTGGGAAAAACAGCAACTCAGCCACAAAGTGGTAGGCCACATAAAATCACAGAGTGGGGTCAGCACATGCTGAGGTGCACAGCACGCAGAAGTCATCAACTATTGGTCAATAACTTTAGACCTCCAAACTTTGTGTGTCCTTCAGAATAGCTCAAGAACAATACGTAGAGAGTTCCATGGAAAGGGTTTTCATGACCGAGCAGCTGCATCCAAGCCTTACATCATCAAGTGCAATGCAAAGTGTCAGATGCAGTGGTGAAAAGCATGCCACCACTGGATTCTAGAGCAATGGAGACATGTTCTATGGAGTGATGAATTACGCTTCTCTGTCTGGCAATTCAATAGACGAGTCTGGATTCTCTTTCTAACATTTGTTCGGTATCTCACTAAGGGAACGGCTCCAGGCATGACCGACTGCGGAAGCACCAACTACACCACGTCTGTCAGACTGACAGACCAATCGCTACAGCGATCAGGGTGTCCCGCCTCCCTGGTATATAACTCGCTGCAGCTCGCTGCCGCATAATTCTCGCTTTCTTCCCCGTGAAGATTTGTGGAAGCTGTACTCACTGGCACATTATTGGATTTACTGCTGAACAGTTTACAGACGAAGCCGGCCGGTGACGTCGCAAACGCGGTAAAATCTTAATTTTGTTGTTAAGGAGTGCTTTAGAGAAAAACGTCCGTGTTAAAGGGTCATGAAACCCCATGTAGCCACTCTAGCGAATCAAACACACAATCGTCAGTTACATTTAACAAATATGTTTTGAAAGTTGTGCTTACTAGCAGACCTTCCCCCAACACAACAGAGGGAGATTCTTCGTTACCCTGGAAACCATCTGATAAGATGTTTTATGGCCCAAAAGAATTTGGCCACATGAAGTTTCAGACACAAAGAGTTTAAGACACAGAGCTTTTGCCTCAAATTATAGACAAACCATCTATAAATGAACATGCACCCCAGGACATTATATGTAAACACATAACTGTCTTGTAAAATGTTTATTCTGTATGGTATTTTGCATCTTTTTGTCTTTGTCTTAACAAAGTACTAGTTCAGATAACCTCATATATGTCATGTCTCCTATCAAATTAATGCTCACTTCACGACTTACACTTCCATGTATATCACTTATTCAGAAAATGCAGTGTGTGTTTGTTGCATTAATTATAGTATGAATGGTCAGAGACCCACTGAGTCGAGCTTTGAAACAAAGAGCCATAAAATCTGCTGAGGAATTCCCCGCCTGGAAATCCCAACAATCTCATTGGTTAAGTCTAACCCTGGAGGGTGGGACTACTTCCAGACCTTAAAAGACCAGTGGAGACAATCTTCTCTCTCTTCTCTGAAAGACTTCGCTGCTCTTACTTCTCCAACTCTCTCCCTGTGGGAGCCAACACCCACGGTGGCTGGCACTTAGCCATGCCACCAATGCAGGCCCTCCAAGCAGGCCCCAGCTCTTCCTCTCTTCCCCTCTTCCCTGGTTCTCCTCGCTTCCCTACTGAGTCATCAACTTACTAGCCCCAAGGGCATTCTTCAGAAGGAGGACACGGAGCATCCCTAAAAGCAACCAGCCGCTCCCTCTCGACCCGGACACGCAGGGCATTTGAACTCGGAACACACGCACACAAGCGAGAAGCCAAAACGAAACCAAAAAGAATGCAAGTATTCTTATTCTTATAAATTCAAACTGCTGTAAAGAGGGTGTGTTATTTTTCCCGTTGGGACAAGTTAACTCCGTGAAGGTTGTATTTGATGAACTGAAGGAAAGCTGCTTCTTATTCCCCCCCCCACTCTCTTTGTCTCTCTCTCTCTCTCTCTCGCTCTCTCTCTCTCTCTCTCTCTCTCTCTCTCTCTCTCTCTCTCTCTCTCTTTTATCTCTCTCTAATTTCAGTCTATTCGTTATTCACTTTTATGTATTCTTTCGTTAATATCTATACTTCTACTCTCTTGATGCATATTTAGTATGTACTTTCTGTGTGAATTGTAGTGTTATTTTTAGTCTGTGTTTATTAAACCTCCAAAAGACATTTAATGAGTTGAATCTGTTATTCTGCCACATACACAAAGTCAATGAAACTTGCGATCTAACGTTACCTAACTGCTTATGCTACTATGTTAGTTAAGTAAACTGTATGACCATTTGAAATATTGAACTTGTCCTGATCAGTAAAGTTAATGTTTCTTATGCGCTCGTAAAGCAGTAATCCCTTATTGAGAATTGATTTGAAAAGTCTATACTTAATTTGCAGGACAAACTTAGTAGGATAATTTCAAGCAATTCCGTAAAGGGTTACTTGTATTTAATTAAACAATTTTCCCTATCTGAAAATTTTAATACGTAATGAACAACTGGCAAATTATATTCATAAATTCATGAATATTGAATATTAAATCCCTTTTGAGTTAATTATTCCCAGAGACATTAAACTCATAGTCATTGTCGTTATACCCAAAACACTTTTTTTGAGATGTAAACAGATATGTATAGGCTGCACATCATTGAAAACACTAAGGGTACTCATTAATGGTATTCATATGTGAAAATAGTTATTTTTGCATTTTCCAGACTGATTTCTGTCTTCCGGTTTGAAAAGCTTAGTCGGAGCAACGTCACAAATGCTGACGTCGGCGCGGCCTTTTCGGCCCAAGTATGGTCAGCTGGGCACATGCTGACGTCGACCGCTCCGAGCGACTCTCGATATATATTCATGACATAAAGCTCATTCAGTCCAATCCCTGCGCTGTTGTATGCATACGAGATAATTCAGTTAATATGCATGAGACAGTCACTTCTGTCAGGCTCGTCTTCCATCATTATTGTAGAGATATGTTTGGGAAGTTTAGAAGCAGCGTGTGGAAAAGTCACAGAGGAAAGCTAGGCGTTGTGCTGATACGAAGTAACGTAAGGGCGGCGAGCGAGCTGTAACCGGCTGTGGAAGCCTTTGCTACAAAGGCTCGGTAAAGTAAAATTCACCTGAGGAATCGCACGCCGAACCTGCAAGCGTTGACTATCTATGTCAGGAGTGCAAAATAACCAATCTGTAATCTGTAGGATAATGAACAAAAGCCACGTCCTCTCCATTTTATTTGTGGTCACAGCCATAAACTAAACCGCATATGTTCGGGCTCTTAGTGAAACAGTGTGCTGCATATTTGGACAAATATAGATTTAGCTGCCGAGTGATAGACAGCGCGGATCGTCACGGCAACCCAGTGCGCGTCGCTCTGTGCTTCAGATGCGAGGTCGAGACTAGCCTCAAACCCCTTTGCTTTTACCCCGATCTAGAATTACACATCTCTATCACATCGCATGTTGGGTGGTTCACGTTCTCTTATCACGTCGGCGCGTTGTTCATCTTGCCAAACAGCATGCATATTTGGACAAATATAGTTTTATCACGTTTGCAAAATATTTCGTCATGCAGAATAACATTTATTTTCATTTCTCACTGAATTATGCTGGTTTGAATATGAAGAGCTGAATGATTTGCGATCTCTGCTGCACGCCACTCATAGCTCTCTCATTCGCTGTATTCATCCCTCATTTAATCTCACTGAGGTAAACTATGCCAACCTGAACCAAGAACATGTCTCAGAACCGCTGTAACTGCTGCTATTGGTATCTCTAATCTTAATGCACCTACTGACACTCCCCTATTTATGCAAGCCATTCCCTCTTTCCACACAATACCATCCCACCTTTTCACTGTCGACATCTCCCCTTTTAACAAGCTTTTTCAAATCGTGTGAAAAAACACAGCTGCAGCAGGGGGGTTTCATGACCCTTTAAGGCAAGTTTTTCCATCCTTAGAGAATAAACATCCTATATTCCGATCTAATACGATTCGATTCGTATTAAATCCAGGGAAAATAAGTGTTTATTTTCAGAATTACTCTGTTACACTGCTCCAGGGCGATAAACCTACACGTTAAGGTGAAAGTTTATCCGAACGCAGAGGGTGCAAAGGAGTTATGGCCATGCTTCTCTCAGACTCAGGCTTCTACTCTCGATATTTCGTGATTCCAAAGAAAGGTGGGGGTCTCCGCCCTATTTTAGATCTGCGGACCCTGAACAAACACCTCAGGAAATACAAATTCAAAATGCTCGGATTACGAACCCTGTCCCAAACGTTGCGTCACAGAGACTGGTTCACATCAATAGATCTCAAGGACGCATATTTTCATGTAGAGATTTTTCCTGCACACAGGAAATTTCTCAGGTTTGCTTACCAGGGCAGAGCATACAAATATATGAGGACCCCATTCGGTCTGTCCCTCCCACCTCGTCTTTTCAGCAAATGTGTGGAGGCGGCTCTGTCACCTCTGCGTCAGAGGGAAGTCAGAGTATCAGCGTATTTAGATGATCTTTTGCTGTGCGCGCAATTGCAGCAACAGGCAGCAAGAGATACACACATTCTGGTGGCACATTTGACAGACCTGGGCTTCAAAGTGAACCACAAGAAAAGCTGTTTGCTCCCCACACAAGAAATAAACTATCTGGGTCTCAGGCTGAATTCAGTGTTGTATCGAGCGTTTTTATCAGAGGAATGCGTCAATTCATTCCACAGCTGCATCTCTCTTTTTCAGAAAGGGAGATCAATTCCCCTCAGGACATGCCTGAGGTTATTGGGGCTGATGGCATCTACGATAGCTGTAGTTCCCTTAGGGCTGCTGAGAATGAGAGAATTTCAGCGCTGGACAGCGTCTCAGAGCGCGCACCTCAGACGCAAGCTCAGCCGCAGAGTGGTCGCCTCAGAGGAATGCGTGAGGGCTTTACGTCACTGGAAAGCCCCCAATTTCCTCAGAAAAGGGACTGTATTAGGTCCAATCACTCTAAGAAAGGTGGTGACGACGGATGCATCACTCACGGGCTGGGGAGCAGTGCTCGAGGGCAGAACGGTGCGAGGGGTGTGGTCTCCATCTCAAAGGGAGAAACAGATAAATTACCTAGAGCTGCTTACAGTGCTACTAGCGCTAAATCACTTTATTCAGCTCATTCAGTGGCATCATGTGTTGGTCAGGTGGTAGCGTACATAAACAGACAGGGGGTTGTACATTCTCGCCATCTATACAGTCTGGCTCAGAGTTTGATTGTGGGGGGAGCACTCGGTTCCTGTCGTTACGAGCGACACATGTACCAGGGATAATGAACAGAGGTGCGGATTTGCTGTCCAGGGGGAATCCCATGTACGGAGAGTGGACTGCCGTAGATCTCTTCGCATCGCGCCAAAACGCGCAGTGCCCTCTGTTCTTCTCCCTGGTGGGAGAAGATGCTCCGCTGGGTGTGGATGCTCTAGCCCACCCATGGCCAAGCATATTGTTGTACATCCCGCTGAGCCTCATCGAGCCAACGTTACAGAGAGTACGAGAATTCGGACATGCGCATATTCTGAGCGCGCCGTGGTGGCCGGGGAAGTTATGGGTGGCAGAGAAAATTCCACTGCTGTACGCCCAATCCTCCCCTCTCCCGTTGAGCAGGGACCTTCTTTCTCAGGCCAACGGGGAGATTTTTCACCCGGCGCCGCACAAGATAGCTCTCTAGGCTTGGCCTGTGAGAGGATGAATTTAAATGCCATGGGGTTACCCCCTAAGGTAATCGAAACGATTCAGAGTGCGAGGGCAGCCTCTACGCGTTCTCTGTATGATAATAAGTGGAGAGTTTTTGAACGATGGTGCAGATGTTGTCAGAGATGTCAGATATGTTGTACAGTGTCAGATGTTCTCTGTTTCCTACAGGAACTATTGGACAAAGATAGAACTTTTTCGACAGTAAAGGTCTATCTTTTGGCCATATCAGCATGTCACGTGGGGCTGGACTCAGGTACGATGGGCCAGCACCCCTTGGTATGTCGATTCATTAGAGGGGCGAGACGGTTACTTCTGGTCACCAAGTCTCTTATTCCGCCCTGGGACTTATCGATAGTACTGGACGCGCTCTCCCAGCCCCCTTTCGAACCTTTGGAGAGTATTGATTTGCAGCGTCTTTCTTTGAAAACAGCGCTACTACTTGCTCTCACTACAGCGAAGCGAGTGAGTGAGTTGCACGCTTTGTCTGTACATTCTTCCTGCATGCAGTTTGCAACGGGTGGATCAAAAGTTACGCTGAGAACTAACCCGGCATTTATTCCTAAGGTCAGGGAGACATCAGGAGATAACCAACCTGTGGAATTATTGGCATTCTTCCCACCGCCCTTTTCTTCATCAGAGGAGGAGCGGTTACATTGTTTTTGCCCAGTACGCGCTTTATACACTTACGTGCAGAGAACAAAAGCGCTACGAAAGAGCAATCAGTTTTTCGTTTCATGGGCTGATAATTGTAAGGGAAAACAGTATCTCACAATCTCACGCCAATGGCTTTCTCATTGGGTAGTAAATGCGATTGTAATGTGTTACAAGGACGCAGAATTACAGTCTCCATCAGAGCTTCGAGCTTACTCCACTAGAGGAATGGCTACTTCCTGGGCTCTGTTCAGGGGTGTTTCTATTCAGAACATTTGTGCTGCAGCCAGCTGGGCTTCACCGCACACTTTTGTCAGATATTACAGACTGGATGTGACCGAGCCGTCGTTGGCACATACAGTGCTCGGTGTGGGAGTTATACATGATACGTCATAAGCATTCCCACTGGAATCACATATACTGTCAAACACCCAGATGTGGGTCCCGGTCCACGAGGGGTTTTCGATATGCGAAGAAAGATATGCGGAGAATGACGCGGCAGCGAGCTGCAGCAAGTTATATAGCAGGGAGGCAGGACTCCCTGATCGCTGTAGCGATTGGTCTGTCAGTCTGACAGACTTGGTGTAATTGGTGCTTCCGGAGTTGGTCACGCCTGGTGGCGTTCCCTTAGTGAGATACCTCACTTCTGTTATCAGAGAAACGGGGTTACGCAAGTAACCTAATGTTTGGTGGTTGGTATACAGTATTTTCCTATTGAAATCAATGGTGATGAACAAGGTCAAAAGTAATCTAATATATAATATTGCGAACTTCATTTTTTCAGTAATGGACTACAGTTAAAAAATACATATTACATAGCAGAGATCACAGTTAATAACCCTTGAGAATAAAGTAAAAATGTGTTTACCTACACAGGTCCTGCCATCAAGACTGAGTTCATAACCCTCCCTACAGAGGCACTGGAAGGACCCGACGTTATTAACACACTGGCCGTTCCTGCAGAGCTGAGAGTGAAAAACTGCACACTCATCAATATCTAGAGAACAGAAGAGGTTAAATCAGTATCTTTAACTACTAGATGACCATATTTGCAAATCTGAAAAGAGAATAGCTTTAGATAGTGAGATAGCTTTAGATAGTTACTACACAAATGAAAGAAGAAAAAAAAAGCGAACATAAGGAATAAAGGATATATATATGTGGTCAAATGTAATATACAAATCTAAAGTAAAAAAGTTTTTTTCCTGTTTAACACTGAAGCTTCTTTGAAACAATCGTCACTGTAAAAGCGCTATATAAATAAAGTTGACTTAAACATGTTTAAGGGAACAACATCTTTACCTGTACAGTAGTTATTACTGGTGAGCTCAAATCCTTGATGACAGATACAGTTAAAAGAGCCAATAGAGTTTTTACATGTGCCATTCCCACACGGCTGAAGTGAACACTCATTAACATCTACAGGAGATAAAAAACACTTTCTGAAAACACTTTCAGTGAATACCGCACCTCTGATGAGGAGAAGGTCTAAATCAAAGTTAATGACAAGCCTCATAAATGGACACTTTCCAGCGGCTTTCTGAACACTGGTCTTAATGGAGTAGATATAATATAGATTTGAAGAGGTCTTACCCACACACATCTTGTGGTTTAGTGTGGCTGTAAAGCCGGTATGGCACACACACTCGTATCCTCCTGGAATGTCCACACAGTCACCATGACGACACAAGCTGGGCGTCTCGACACACTCATTACGGTCTTTATGGAGGCACAGAGGTGAGACACTCAAATCAATGGGATTCATTCTTAATCCAAACACCCATAATTCTTTTAAGATATCTTGCTTAAATAATAGTGATTAGGTGAACAGTGAGAGGGAGCTTTCACTCACGGACATGACACTGTTCTCAGTGACTTCCATACAGTATTTTCCAATTTGTGTTTTAATAAGATGAACTAATTCAGTACAAACTCATGCATAACCAACAACACAAGGCAGTGGTAATGTCTATACCAGTGGTAGAGGTGGCCACTCACCAGCACAGGCTCCATCGGGTGTGAGTCTGTACCCATCAGCACATTCACACTGATAACCGCCCGGACGGTTGATGCAGTCTGCATTCCTCTGACACACATGCTCTCGGTTGCTGCATTCATCAATGTCTGAACACACACATACAGAGTCTCATTCACAAACCTGCACTTTTAACAGGGTTAAAAGTGTTACTGTAAATGGCATGTCTTTCACCAAAATTGCTGTATTTTTGTTCATGTAATAATTGTGTGACCTCAGTTGGCAACATGTTAGGTAAAGTAGGTAAAATGTTCTCCAGTAAAATTAGGATATCTAGTAACATGCAATCCCACAATTAATGTTAATTGAAAATTGAAAGTAACATGCGAGGTAGTAAAATGAAAAACAAAACAAAATTTAAAAAAGAGAAAAGCAATGCATTGGAATGCAAAAACTCATTCTGTGTGAACAGCCCTTACAGAGAAAGTAGCCATCAGACCTTCACAGATGAGCAGCAGGTCATTGTAAATGAAGCCTGTGGGACACTGGCAGTGGAAACTGCCCATGTGGTTTATACACACACCATGAGCACAGACGCCTGGGATTTCATGACATTCATCAATATCTGAAAAGAGCAGAACAAAAACATTAAACATTTTTAATTTATTTCTGACATTTCTACTGAAATTTCATTAACTGCAAAATGTGTCTTTACCTTTTGGTTTTCCAGTTTCAAAGTCAATCCTAAATCCGGTCACACTGCCACAAAGACTTCTATAATCACCTAAAATAACAGAGGGTACAATACAGTAGCGTAGACAGTTACATGTCTATCCCCCGTATTTCTGATTGCTTAAATTAAACAATTAAGGAATTGTTGAATCATTACTATAATTGATTGATTGACCAATCCATCAATATGAAATCAATTATGATAAATGCATAAAGTAGCTGTGTGTTGTTCTGATTTGTATTTTTTCAAAAGTCAAGCTACTGAGAATGCCATATGAACACTTGTGTTTCATTTGAAGTAAAACACCTGTTCTTTCAACATCTGTGTATAAAAAATAGAAGATGTCAATGTTTCTCTCCCTCATGAAAGTTTTGGACACCTGTCACTCTGATATTTTCCCAAACATATTTTTTACCTAAGGTTTGAATTCTAGCCGCTGAGCTATATACTGTAGTTTAGGTGTATCATTTTACACCAGGGCTGGACTGGGGCTAAAATTTGGCCCTGGCAAACCCATTACTGCAGATGCTGCATTGATCCATCTGTCAATCTCCTGTTCCATCCTTCCCTCAATCATGAACAAGATCCCAAGATACTTGAACTCCTCCACTTGAGGCAAGAACTCTACACCAACCTGAAATGATCAAGCCACCCTTTTCCTACTGAGAAACATGGCCTCAGAATTGGAGGTGCTGATTCCCATCCCAGCTGCTTCACACTTGGCTGCAAACCGTCCCAGTGCATACTGAAGGTCCAAGTCAGAGGTTGCCAACACGACAACATCATCTGCAAAGAGCAGCGACGAAATCGTGTGGTCCCCAAATCGGACACTCTCCAGCCTTTGGCTGTGCCTAGAAATTCTGTCCATAAAAATTATGAACACAACCGGTGACAAAGGGCAGCCCTGCCGGAGACCAACCTGTACCGGGAACAAATTTGACTTACTGCCGGCAATGCGGACCAAGCTCCTGCTCTGGTCGAACAGCCTTAAGCAGGGGGCCCCGGAACCCAAGACAGCCAAGACAGCCCCACAACATCCAGAGACTTAAGGTACTCAGGGCAAAACTCATCCACACCCGACGCCTTGCCACCAAGGAGCTTTTTAACTACCTCAATGACTTCAGCCCGGTTGATGGACGATGCTTCCTCAAAGGAAGACGTGTCGGTGGGATTGAGGAGATCCTCAAAGTATTCCTTCCACCGTCCAACAATACCCCCAGTTGAGGTCAACAGCTGCCCATATCCACTGTAGACAGTGGCTTGGCCTGCCAGTACCTGTCAGCTGCCTCCGGCCCCCCTGATCTGAACCCGACTGGTGTTCCGTTATTGGACTTCTGTGCTAACCATGACTTGTCCATAACGAACACCATGTTCAAGCATAAGGGTGTCCATCAGTGCACATGGCACCAGGACACCCTAGGCCGAAGGTCGATGATCGACTTTGTGGTTGTCTCATCTGACCTCCGGCCGTATGTCTTGGACACTGGGGTGAAAAGAGGGGCGGAACTGTCAACCGATCACTACCTGGTGGTGTGTTGGATCCGATGGCGGGGGAGGAAGCTGGACAGACTCGGCAGACCCAAATGTACTGTGAACACCCTGTCAGAGAGACCTTCAACTCCCACCTCCGGCAGAGCTTCGACCGGATCCCAAAGGGGGTCTGGAGATATTGAGTCCGAATGGACCATGTTCTCCACCTCCATTATCAACGCGGCCGCTCGGAGCTGTGGCTGTAAGGTCTCCGGTGCCTGTTGAGGCGGCAATCCGGAAGTAAGGAATGCCATCAAGTTGAAGAAGGAGTCATATCGGGCCTGGCTGGCTTGTGGGGGTCCTGACGTAGCTGACAGGTACCGGCAGACCAAGTGGACTGTAGCCCGGGTAAATGTGGAGGCAAAAAAAAAAACTCAGGCCTGGGAGGAACTCTAGGCCATTTTAATTTAAATGTAAGAGCATTGTAGTCACAGGTAAAACCATGCTCTTCATTACCATGGGTGCACGGTTTCTAAAATGTATAAACTATATATAATAAACTTGAATTTGTAATAAAAAGAATATTGTAAACAGATGTAGAAAATATGAAAACAACCTCTTTAAAAGTGATTTATATTCAGCAATATTGAGAAATAATAGCAACATTTTAAATAAACACATTTTATAAATACATTCTAAAACACTTATTTTACATTTATTTACTGTTAGTAGCTGCAAGGTTGTGGTTGTGCTAAAGTGACATGTTTGTAATTGTGTGTAGGCTATTGTCGTTTTTTTTTTTTTACCTCGTCATGTATTTATTTACATGATCACTGCTGAATTTACATGATTTACAGCTAAATCACCACAGAAACTGTAATGTTCACATATCACAAAACACAATCCAGAGTCAAAGTGCTGTTCATCACTTCATAGAGAAGCAGAAACACGCACGCACGCACGCGAACACACACACACACACACACACACACGCACACGCGAACACACACACACACACACACACACACAGTAGGTTCGTCAGCGGCTGCGCTGTGCGGATATTCGTTTTTTGCAGTTTCATGCGCAATGCGCTCAAATACTTTTCTTTTTTTAATAAATAAAAGCGCCTAATATGGAGGGGCGGTCTGTCTCACTTTGGTCTGTCTATTCAGAAGACAAACTAATGGGCCGCTATCCCTGCATGATGGGCCAGTCAGTGGCAAAAAAATAAATAAATAAATAAATTCATGCAAATAACCTATCGGCCCCAAAGTGCGTCGGCCAGATTACCAGTCCAGCCCTGTTTTACACCCACTGTTAGTACATGTGTATGGGCTTAGCTAGTTTGGGAACACGACTGTCCCCAGAAGTTATTTGAATCTGACAAAAAGGTCTAAATTTAGCATTAGGGAACATGACTAATGCTTTGCGAGAAGCAAATAGAATAGAATCACAACAATTTATTAGCAGATGCCACTTTAATACTAATTTCTGGGCTCTAATCTTGCACCTCAAAAGGTGCTACTGACCATAGCAACAAAAATCAAACAATAAATTGGTCTGATTTTTTTTCCAAAGGTCTGCAGAGGTCATCATTTCAGCACAGCATTTTCATAGCATCCGTCTGACTGATAAAAAAAAGAAACTCTGAAAGGACATTCAGTAATGTCAATAAATGAAAATGATTTATAAATAGTAATAATGCTTTTTAGAAGATTAGGTTTTGTGTTGTGTATCTTTAAAACAATATAGTAGCCTATGTGTGTCCTCATGTTAATTTGTTACTGTACAGAGAACGTGTGTGCTCACCTGTGCCAGGACTTGGACAAACCTGGCATGATTTGTTCCAGGCTTTTCCTACATTGTAGGCACAGCAGCACAATATCTGTGTGGTTTTAAAGTGAAGCTGGTGTTCACAGGTACTGCCACTGTAGTTACGGTAACACAGACTTTTCCTCATATCTAAAACAACATGCAGTCCTACAAATTTAGTAGTTTGAATTTTTTAACAACAACAACAACAACAACAACAACAACAACAACAACAACAACAACAACAACAACAACAACAACAAAGTCAAATAAAGTACACAAACCTGCATGAGTTGAGCAAAACAACATTACAATGTAAACACAATCTATTAATTACTATTAAAACTATTAAACCATGGTTGTCCAATCCTGTTCCTGTTGCTCTACCTACCTGCAGAGTTCAGATTAAACCCTGATCCTGTAAGACCAGTACAGTTGATCTGATCCTGAAGATCTTAATAGCTGCTTCAGGTGTGTTTGATCAGTAATGGAGCTGAACTTTGCTGGAAGGTACATCTCCAGGAGAAAGATTGGGCACCCCTTTATTAAACTTTTAACTAACAACTGCATCAAAAACAGCATCAGTTATTTCTACACCAGAGCATGTGCAGTACATTGACACACGCACCCATGCAGCTATGTCCTCCCCTCACTTGCATGTAGTCCTGTGGACAGACACACGTGTAGTTTCCCAGTGTGTTGTAGCAGGTGCCTGGACCACAAACCCCTGAACTGAGCACACATTCATCAATATCTGAAAAACACACCTTAACAGTCAAACTCAACTTTCTGAAGATGTTTTAGTGGACAAAAAGTATTTTTAACCTTAGAAATGCTGCCTCACCCTCACAGATGCGGTTGTCTGTGTTGAGGTAGTATCCGGTTGGGCAATCGCACTGGAAACTTCCAAACGTATTGATGCAATTTCCACCCTGGCACAGTCCAGGCAGCTCCTGACATTCATCTATATCTGACATCAAAAAAAACACAACTCAAAGACAACTCAAAAGTTCTTATTTCAGGTTTAGAATTTGTATTACACACATACAAAATGTGAAGTCCATTTAAGTGTTAGACACTAGAAATAAGTAGAACATCATTCTGCAGATTTATTTGAATTCTTCTTCCAACAAGGTCAAGCTTACTTATTTTACCTTATGCATTAATCTAATGAACTAGGTTGGTTTATTATTAGTTCTTGTAGTTAGTTATTGTAGTTAGGATTATTGTGCTGTAATACTAGAAAAGGCAGTGTCTTCACAATTATGTTCCTTTTTAGAAAGAAATGGTATTTGTGAGGATTTTCAGTCAGGATTTAGACCATATCATAGTACTGAGACTGCTCCCATTAGAGTTGTGATTTACAAATGATTTACTCTTATCATCCGATTGTGGTTGTATCTCTCTATTAGTGTTACTTGATCTTAGCGCTGCATTCGATACTATCGATCACAACATTCTTTTTAATAGACTCGAAAATTATGTTGGCATTAGTGGAACTGCATTGGCATGGTTTAAATTGTACTTATCTGACAGTTATCAATTTGTAGCAGTAAATAAAGCGATGTCACACCGATCACAAGTTCAGTATGGAGTACCACAAGGCTTAGTGTTAGGACGGTTGCTTTTCACCCTGTATATGCTACCACTGGGAGATATCATTAGGAAGCATGCCGATAGTTTTCATTGTTATGCATGCGCTATATATCTTCACGCCCTGACGAAACTTAACAATTCACAAGATTAACAGAATGCATAGCTGATATAAAAAAATTGGATGAATTTTTAGATTACTTAAAATGTGAAAATGTGTTCCTGCAACTTAATTCAGATAAAACTGAATTTTTAAATATTGGAAAGAAAAGCTCCATAAGTAGTAACCTAGCCCTCGTCATCAGTGAGGAACCTCGTCAAGCCCTCGTCATCAGTGAGGAACCTGGGTGTTCTCTTTGATACCAATCTTTCATTTGAAAGCCACGTTTCTAGCATCTGTAAAACTGCATTCTACCATAAAAATATATCTAAATTACGGCACATGCTTTCAATGCAAAATGCTGAACAGTTAGTACATGCGTTCATGAGCTCAAGGCTAGATTTGTCAGGAGTCTGGTTTGATCATCAGGTTTTTTGTGTGTGTGTATTTGTCAGTTCCACTCACTCGGCCATCACAGCTGCACCTCATTCTAATTAGTGCTCCAGCTCTCCCTACACACACACACGTCTCTTGTTTTTACATTGATTCCTCCACTACTAATGCTTCTCTCTATCTTTGCTTCTCTGTCAGTGTGTCTTGGTTACCGTCTGTTTCACTACTGTCCAAACTACTCCTGTTCTAGTCGTGCCAAGCTTTCATGCCCTGAGTGTTTGTTTAATCTTGTTTTTTCTTCTTTGATTTGCCCAGTTCCTGTATGCAGTGTTGGATCAGTTACATGGTTAATGATTTTCTGCTTCTGTTTTGGACTGTTACCTGTGCTCTGCTCCTGGGACTGTGGTTTCCCTCTGGTTTTGATCCCTGCCTGGCCCATCTTCTTTACCAACTTTCCTTAGGGATTGTTGCATTGCTGAACTGTCTCCTGGCTAATATCCTGACTGCTCCTTGGATTTCGCCTCGGCTCAGCCCTTTACCTGGCAGCTCGGCTGCCTGTTATTTTGTGTTTTTTTTCCTTGCTGTTGGCTCAATAAACTAAGCTAACTGCTAATCTGCTCTTGGGTCCCTGTTTCATCCCAGCACCCCTAACTAGATTATTGTAATGCTCTACTGTGTGGTTGCCCTGCTCGCTTAAAAAAACAAACTCCAACTAGTCCAAAACTCAGCAGTTAGAGTTCTTACTAGAACCAGGAAGTATGATCATATTAGCACAGTTCGGTTAACACTGCACTGAATCCTTATTAAACATCGCATACATTTTCAAATCTTACTCTTACAAAGCACTAAATGGTTTAGCTTCCCAGTACTTAAGCGAGCTCTTAAGACATTATACTCCATCACGTTTATTGCGGTCACAACTCTGGCCAGTTGATATGATTTAGAATATCTATATCAACTGCAGGCAGTCGATCCTTTTCCTATTTAGCACCTAAACTCTGGAACAGTTTTCCTTGCATTGTTTAGGAAGCAGACACACTCTGTCAGTTTAAATCTAGACTAAAAACGCATCTCTCTACTATGGCATACATATAGAATTTTTTTTACTTACATTATTCAGATCAATTGACTGATTGTTAGGCTGCATTAACTAGGTCAGTCGGAACCGGGAACACTTCCCACAACACCTGATGTACTCGTTAGATCATAAAAAGAGTGACATGTACGCAAATGTCTCTCTGCCCGGATCGAATGGTGGACCTGTGCCTGAACATGAGCAGCGCATTCTGGAGTGTCTGCTGAGACCGTGTCAATTGGTGTCTCCTCTGAATTTGCCTCACCGGCACGTCATCAAATCAATAAATCCGTTTATGGCGCGATGACTCTCATCTTTTAAATATTCATATTCATGTGTAATCGATGCCATTCTCAAAAAAAAAATTTTTTTGCGTGATACCCAGATATTTTGAATGTTCCGATCTAATATGATTTCTGACCTGTAAGGTTGCCAGAATAATAATCATACACTGTTAATAGGCCAGAGGGGAACTGGCACCTCGACTGAGCCTGTTTTTCCCAAGGCTAATTTTTCTCCATCATGCCCTGATGGAGTTTTGGCTCCTTGCCACTGTCGCCTTTGGCTTGTCTTGCTCAGTTGGGGACACTAAAATTATGATTTAAGTTATTCAACTTAATATACAAATAAAATTAATTAATTAGGTCTTATTTAATTCTATAAATTATAATACTGATCTGCTAAAATTGTCGCTACATGATAAATTTAAATAACTGTTTTCTCCAGAATGACTGAACAGCCAAATCAAATTTTGTTGCAATATTGTCCTGTTCAGGGGTGTAGCTAGGTATGTCATAATACCAATTTTTTTTTTTTTTGGACCGATATAATTTATCGCATCTCTTTTAATTTGGTAAGATATCAAATACACTGCTGAAAAATAACCACTAATATCTATAATATTTTTCTCCTATATTTTATGCCAATTTTATGATTGGTTTACTACAAACACTTGTGCATTAAGTCTCCATAGATTTTATGCAAAGTAAAAAAATTAAATAATATTCTGATGTAAACCAGCTGTTCTCTATATGTGAATACATAGTAAAGTTTGATTTATTCCTGTGATCAAAGCTGAATTTATCATCATTACTCCAGTCTTCAGTATCACATGATCCTTCACTAATCATTCTCATATGAGGATCTGATGATCAACACACATTTATGATTATTATCAGTTGTGCTGCTCATGGGGCTGCTTAATATTTGTGGAAACCATCTAAACATTTGTGGTACAATTAAAAAAAGAGAGAAATTAATACTTTTATTGATCAGACATGCATTCAATTGATCACAAGTGATATTTTTTTATATTATAAAAGATAATTTATTTAATAAATGCAAATAAATGCTGTCCATTGAACTTTCTATTCATCAAAGAATCCTAAAAAAATGTATCATGGTTTCCACAACATTTTTAAGCAGCACAACTGTTTTCAACACAGACAATAATCATAAATGTTACTTGATTATGAAATCCTCATATGAGAGTGATTAGTGAAGGATCATATGACACTGAAGACTGGAGTAATGATGATAAATTCAGCTTTGATCACAGGAATAAATTACTATATATTCACATAGGAAAAAAGCTGTTTTAATTTGTAATAATATTTCACAATATTACTGTTTTAACTATTTTTGATTAAATAAATGGAGCCATGGTGAGCAGAATACTAAACATTAAAAAAGCTGCATTATTCATATGATACTTTATTGTCAATAAATAGCCTACATTGAGATGGCTTGAAAAACACACATAAAGCATACTGTCACAATCGTCCGATTGTCGTCGTCATGTTTCATCACTCATAAGGATTGTTTTCCTTCAGCTGCAGCTCCAGCGTGACTGGGTATTACTTACGAATCCGCTTTCGGACTTTCTGTGAGAGAGCCCTCCTCATATTTAGATGCGAATAAAATGACAGGTCATGCATAGATTCTTTTTTGTCTCTGAATTTAAATCTTGATGTATTCACATTGGTTTCTATGTAAATACATGTGACTGTGACGCGTGAAGCGTGCTATCAACCGAGGTTAAAGAAAGCTGTCTTTAGCGTCCCTGTTAACTTGCCCGCCGCCCGGAGCGGGTCGATTAGGATCGGTGAGACCCAGTAAAAGTGTGTGGGACGAAAATACATTTTATTAAAAGTGAGGGGGACACGTCCCCCCGTCCCCCGCGTAATCTACGCCCATGGTCCTGTTTAACACTGTGAAGTTGCTTTGAAAACCATCTTCATTGTAAAAGCGCTATATAAATTAAGTTAATTGATAGATATGAGCAACAGTAGCTTGTCTGTTTAATAGGACCACAGTGGCCAGCCTTTGCTCCCCACGTGCATCAATGAGCCACCCATGACCCTGACACCAGTTTGCCACTGTTCCTTCTTTGGACCACTTTGAATAGAAACTGACCACTGCAGACCGGGAACACCCCACAAGAGCTGCAGTTTTGAAGATGCTTTGACCCAGCCGTCTAGCCACAATTTGGCCCTTGTCAAACTCGCTTAAATTCTTACGCTTGGCAATTTTTCCTGCTTTTAACACATCAACTTTGAGGACAAAATGTTCACTTGCTGCCTAATATATCCAACAAACTAACATGTGATGAAGAGATCATTAATGCTATTCACTTCTGCTATTAATGCTACACACCTCACCATTATTTACTTGGTGAAGTTATTCACTTCACCATTATGACCATAATGGTCATAATGTTATGCCTGATGTATGTCTAATATATCCTATACATATGCTTATAATACACACACACACACACACACACACACACACACACACACACACACACACACACACACACACGCGCACACGTCGTGTTTTCATGTTTTATGGGGACTTTCCATAGGCGTAATGGATTTCATACTGTACAAACTGTACATCCTATCCCCCTACACTGCCCCTGCCCCTAAACCTACCAATCACAGGTAACATTCTGCATTTTTACTTTCTCAAAAAAACTCCTTCTGTGTGATTTATAGGATGTTTTCCTCATGGGGACCCCACAAGGACAAGAATTTCGGATATTCATCTTTGTGGGGACATTTTGTCCCCATAACGTAGGGATTACCGGGTCGCACACACACACACACACACACACACACACACACACACACACACACACACACACACACACACACACACACACACACACACACACACACACACACACACACACACACACACACACACACACACACACACACACACACACACACGTTAGATTAGAATTGCAATTCTCACTAACTCAGTTTTGTTTTTTATAAACTACTAATTACTGCTAATTAATAAATAGTAAGGTAGTTGTTAAGTTTAGAATAACACATTATGTGCTTTAAAGGGGTGATGAAATGAGGAATGAACTTTCCCTTGAGCTTTTGATATATAAAAGGTCATGGTAATATAAGAATATCCTGTAAGTTTCAGAGCTGAAAACTTCATTGTTAGTTAAAGAATTTTTTTTTACATTGAAAGGGAATCTCCTCAAACCACCACCAATGTGCAGCATCCAACTGGATGATGCGACGGCAGCCATATTGCGCCAGAACGCTCACACACACCAGCTGATTGGTGGAGAGGAGACGGAGTGATGAAGCCAATCAGTGTATGGGGATGATTAGGAGGCCATGATGGACAGGGGCCAATAGGCAAATTTGGCCAGGATGCCGGGGTTACACCCCTACTCTTTTTCCGAAGGACATCCTGGGATTTTTAATGACCACAGAGAGTCAGGACCTCGGTTTAACGTCGCATCGGAAGGACAGTGCTCTTTGTCATTATAGTGTCCCCGTCACTATACTAGGGTGTAAAGACCCACACAGACCACAGAAAGAAGATAATAAAAGATTAATAAAAGATTTCACAAAAAGATAATACGGTAGTGAAAATTGGACCTTGCAAACTAAAGTCTTAGTATTTAATATATTCTGGCCCTAAATGGCCCTGTTCATCCATCCAGGGTGCTTTCTTGCCAATATGGCCCACAACACAGTGACAGGCTGCAACAGACTGATTACTTACAAAGAACTAAATGGTTTAGCTCCCCAGTACTTGAGCGAGCTCAAAATGCATTATAGTCCATCACATCTATTGCGATTTCAAATTTCTGGCCATTTGATACCTAGAATATCAAAATCAACTGCAGACAGTAGATCATTTTACTTTTTAGTATCCAAACTCCTAGCCTTGTTCAGGAAGCAGGCACTCTCAGTTTAAATCTAGATTAAAAGCACATTTCTTTAACCTGGCATACACATTGGTATGGGTGCCTGTTAAGGCTCTCATGAATCAAGATGTATGTGCGTGTGTATGTATCTATGCCTTTTTTTTTTTTGTATGTCTTGTTGTTGGGCCTAGAGCCTGTAATAAAGTTTATATACATAACACAATATCACATTTCTATGATTCACATTAGTCTGCATAAATTAGGTCAACTGGAACTGAGAACACATCTTATAACACCTGATGTACTTCTTACCTCATAAGAAGAATGGCATCTACACTCATATGAGTCTCTCTGTTTCATCCAAAACTTTTTTAATAAACAAATCTGCAACTTATATTTGTATTATATAGTAACCATTTAAAAACACTATACCATATACAATCACTCTACTGTGTGTCATGTCTTACAACACACACTGTAAACCCTAACGCACAAAATAATTAACTGGTTTGAATAATAAATAACTCATTATTTAGAACTTTTAGAACAAGATTTTTCTTTTTGACTTATCAAAACTGACATTTTAAGTAATATGAATTGTTTAATTGTTTTAAGTTTTATGAACTTGTTTCTTTTAAGTTTGACAAACTTAAATTTTACTGAAACTGGGCTGGGATTTCTATTTTCCAGCATGCTTTGCCATGACACTCAAAAGGAAAAAGGAAAATTACAAAATTAAGTGTTATAATATGTTTTTCTTGTGCAAGATTAATGTTAAGTGGTATATTTAGTAGTGTTTAATGTCTTATGCTAGTTTAGAAGAGTTTCTGTTATGTTGGGTTCCCTTTTACTTCCCAATATGAACTGACGAATTGGGATATCACATAACAGTGTGCTTGCCTGCCTCATCTTCCGCCCCTGCCAAGTCTGCAAAGCAGCAGCCTCCACCGAGCAGGCAGCAGGGTACCGGGCACAGACTCTGCACCCAGTCTGCTCAGCCTAGCCAGGTGGCAAGCAGTCTTGCAAGCGGCCCTGAGATGGGAAACACAGAGGAATTGGACGTCTTCTCTTCAGGAGACAGAGTAGGGGCTGGGTGGAAAATCTTCTGTTTCCTTTTCTTTCTGTTCTGTACTCAAATTCTCACCAAAATAGCAGTTTCCCATTCCTTCAGATCCCAAAAGGGCACAGCTGGCGGTGTGCGACACTATACCTTGCCACCCTCAGCCCCCTCTCATTTCACCAGTGTGTAGGCCGTGCTAAACATCGTCTCACACACCACCTGCCCCACTGTGGAGCAGTCCGAGCAGGTCCCTGTGTTCCATCTCACTGCCCCACTGTGGATGCGTCTGTTGTGCCGCCGTTGGTCCTGCTGGCTCAAAGTATGGAAGCCTGGCTAGCGCTTCCCAGCCTGTCCAGCTGGCTCATCCCCCGGTCTTCAGGGATATTCTGTTTACCCGCGTGCTGGTGGAGAACACTCCTTCGCTTCATGAGGAGATCAAGCCAGTCCCTCCAGCCCAGATGAGGTCGGGGTTGTATAGCCCTTACTTCATTGTACCCAAGAAAATCGGTGGGTTACGGCGAATCTTGGACCTGCGAGTCTTCAATCGGTCCCTTCACAGGCAGTCGTTCAAGATGCTGATGCAGAAACACATTTTCAAATGCATCCGTCCCCAAGATTGGTTTGCCGCGATCAACCTGAAGGACGCATACCTTCATGATTCTCTCTCGACACAGACACTTTTTTTCTACAAAGTCCTACCCTTTGGGCTGGCTCTGTGTCATCATGGAAGTCACTAGGCAGCCATTGCTCCCATGAGAAAACATGGTGTTCGCATTCTCAACTACTTCGAGGACTGGCTCATCTTTGCCCAGTCGAGAAAACAGTTGTGCTAACACAGGGACTTGTTGCTCAGTCACCTCAGCCAGTTGTGTCTTCGGGTCAACTGGGACAAGACCAAATTCTCCCCTGTGCATAGGATCTCTTATCTTGGTATGCAATTGGACTCAGTCGACCAGACAGCGCACCTCACGGTGGAGCAAATCCATGCCTTGCTAGGGTTGACAGCTCACTTCACGAAAGGAGTAGCTTCTTCCTGGGTGATGGTGCATGGCGCCTCACTGACAGAAATATGTAGAGCTGCGGGCTCTGCAACACGTAACACATTTGCTACATTTTATAGTCTCCGTGTAGAAATGGTTGCTTCCTGCGTGCTCAACCCCAGTGGCCAGTAACGTCTGGAGCCCCGTTTCTTGTGTTGGCTTGCCAAACCATTCCCTCTCTTCAGAGTGTATTATTCTGGCCCTCTGGCGACCCCTGCTAAGCTCCTCCTCCACCCCTCTGACTTCAGACATTATGGAGTGTCTGTTGCTAGGCCAGCACTGAATACTGTTGTGTTGGCTGGCTGCCATATGTTGTGGCCCCCAAATGTGTATTCTTCCATGGTACGGCTACCGATGGTGAGCCTGTATCTTTCCCGCTTTCCCGCTGGCCAGACCATATGTGTTTTTCACCACATATACATCCCTACGACAGGATGTGGTCTCCGCAGCGTTCCCCCAGGGCATGCTTTTCCAGTCTTATCCAAGTTTTGGGTCATGTGGAACAGCAGTTGGTTTTTCTGACGTAAGTTGCCCTGTTGCTAGAAAGATGCAAAGGTTGTGAAGCTTACGCTTCACTATTAGAAGAGGTCAGAAACTGTAATGTTTTATTAGGGATCTCAATTTGTCAGTTCACATTCTGACGTACGTCAAACGTGGGCGATTGAAAGGGAACATCTTATTTACGTATCAATCAATCAATCAATCAATCAACTTGATTTATATAGCGCTTTTACAATGATGATTGTTTCAAAGCAGCTTCACAGTGTTAAACAAAATTTGATTTGGCTAGTTTGATTTGGATAGTTTATAGAATTAAATATGTTAATTAAATAATTATAATTATTACCTAATTATAATCATAATTTTAGTGTCCCCAACTGAACAAGCCAAGCCAAAGGCGACAGTGGCAAGAAACCAAAACTCCATCAGGGCATGATGGAGAAAAATAAACTTTGGGAGAAACCAGACTCAGTTGGGGTGCCAGTTCTCCTCTGGCCTACTATTAAACAGTGTATAATTATTATTCTGACAAACCTGCAAGTCATAAATCAAATTAGATAGGAATATTCTAAATTTTGGGTATCACGCAAGAGACGGGTTCATTTAGGATGGCGCGTCGATTACACAAGAATATGAATACTTGAAAGATTTGAGTTATTGCGCCGGAAACGGGTTTATTGAGGATGACGTGCCGGTGAGGCAAATTCAGAGGAAACACCAATTGACACACAGACTCAACAGACACTCCAGGATGAGCTGGTCATGTCCAGATGCAGGTCCACCATCCGATCCGGATCCGGCCGACTGCAGTAAACCTCGGGATAAACAGAGAGACTAACATTAGTGTGGATGCCACTCTTTTTATGATGTAACGAGTACATCAGGTGTTATGGGAAGTGTTCCCGGTTCCGGCTGGCCTAGTTAATGCAGCCTAACAATCAGTCAATTGATTTGAATAATGAAAGTTAAAAATGTTCTATGTGTATGCCATAGTAAAGAGATGTGTTTTTAGTCTAGATTTAAACTGACAGAGTGTGTCTGCCTTATGAACAATACTAGGAAGGCTGTTCCAGAGTTTAGGTGCTAAATAGGAAAAGGATCGACAGCCTGCAGTTGATTTAGATATTCTAGGTATTATCAACTGGCCAGAGTTTTGAGACCACAATAGATGTGATGGAGTGTAATGTGTTAAGAGCTCACTTAAGTACTGGGGAGCTGAATGTATGCAATGTTTAATAGGGAGCCAGTACAGTGTTGACAGAACGGGACTAATATGATCGTACTTCCTGGTTCTAGTAAGAACGTGTCGGGTTACTATTGTAACCCTTGTTCCCTGAGAGGGAACGAGACACTGCGTCGTCGAGTGACGACACTCTGGGAACGCCCCCAGCGTGACGGCTCTGAAGTATGAATGAAATCAGCCACCAATCCGATTGGTGCAACGTCGTGACGTAACCGGCGACGGCGTACGCGGAAGCTATCAGAAGGCGCCGCCCCAAACAACAGACAGCCTTTGCGATGAAGCGAGCGCTCTACGTGTAGGTGTGGCGACGAGACGCAGTGTCTCGTTCCCTCTCAGGGAACAAGGGTTACAATAGTAACCCGAGACGTTCCCTATATCGAGGGGACTCAACACTACGTCGTCGAGTGACGACACTCTGGGAACGTCAATACCCACTATGCCACACCGAGACACGCCCATCCTGGTGTGAAGCTGGAACCCAGGCACACTCAGGACGCAAGCACTCTAGCACCCGGCGTAGTCGGGAGGTCCAGCTTATAAAATCTTATAAAGGTGTGTGGATGAGCCCAACCCGCCGCCTCACAAATCTCAATAAGTGAGGCTCCCGAAAGGAGGGCCACCGAGGAGGCCAAGCCCCTCGTAGAGTGAGCCCTCACGGCCATGGGTGAAGGCATATTGCACACCCGATAAGCCGTGGCTATCACCTGCACGATCCAGTTACTAATAGTCTGTCTCGCCGCAGGCAACCCTTTCTTAGGGGGGCCAAAGCACACCAGAAGCTGGTCCGATTTCCTCCATTGAGCTGACCTGTCTAGATAGATCCTCAATGCCCTAACCGGGCAGAGCAGGTGCAGCCTAGCTTCCTCTACCGTCGCGTGAGGCGGAGGATGAAAAGCCTGAAGAAATACTGACCCCATCCCTGAAGATGGGACCTTGGGCACGTAGCCCGGTCTGGGATGCAAGATAGCTTTCACCCCGCCCGGGGCAAACTCCAAGCAAGTAGGCGTGACCACCAATGCCTGGAGGTCCCCCACTCTCCTCAGAGAAGTGATGGCGAGGAGAAATGCTACCTTCAGGGTCAGATTTCTCGCCTCAGCCGACTCCAATGGTTCGAAGGGGGCCTCAGCCAGCCCTTCCAGAACCACTGCCAGGTCCCAAGCCGGGACTCTGGGATGAGCCGCAGGCCTCAATCTCCTAGCCCCACGGAGAAAACGTACAACCAAGTGGTGTCTACCCCGTTCCAAAGGCGAGTGGAAAGCCCCTATGGCCGCCACATACACCTTCAGAGTGGATGGGGTCAAACCGGCGGAGAAACGGTCTTGAAGGAACTCCAGCACTGAAGCGACTGCGCAGTCAACTAGGTCCACCCCCCTTTCTCTACACCAGCTAGTGAAGACATTCCACTTTAGGCTATACAGTTTCCTCGTAGAGGGAGCCCTAGAGCTGAGAATGGTCTCAACAACCTCTTGTGGCAGACCCTCCTCTAGGTACTGTGCCCCCTCAGGGGCCAGACCCAGAGATTCCACAACTCTGGCCTGGGGTGGAAAATCACACCCCCTGCCTGAGACAGCAAATCCCTCCTCAGAGGGACCTGCCATGGGGTTCCGTCTAGAAGTGCCACAATGTCGGAGAACCAAGCTCGAGATGGCCACCGGGGTGCCACTAATAGGAGGCTGATGCCCTCCCGGCGGACTCGCTCTAGAACTCCCGGGAGCAGAATGATCGGGGGAAATGCGTACAGACGCTGCCTCGGCCACGTCTGTGTCATGGCATCCAGCCCCAACGGGGCCGGAGGCCTGAGGCTGAACCACAGTGGGCAGTGGGTCGTTTCTACCGAAGCAAACAGATCCACTTCCACTGGGCCGAACCTCTCGCACATGGCCTCCACCACCTCTGGGTGGAGCCGCCACTCCCCGGGCCTCAGCCCCTGCCTCGACAGGACATCCGCTCCCTGGTTCTGGTCCCCTGGGACATACATCGCTCTGAGAGACGACAGTTTCCCCTGGGACCACAGGAGGATCTGAAACGCCAACCTGCATAGTGGGCGCGACCTCAGACCCCCCTGGTGATTCAGATACGATACCACCGACGTATTGTCGGATCGTATCAGGACATGGTGGCCGTGAAGGTCCGGGAGAAAGCTCCTCAAAGCTTTGTAAACCGACAACATTTCCAAGCAATTTATGTGCCAGGAGGAATGTTGGGATGTTGGGGTCCCCACGAACCCCTCATGAACCGGCCTTCCATGACCGCGCCCCAGCCCGTGAGGGAGGCGTCTGTTGAAAGGATCTTCCTGCAACATAACGCTCCTAACACAGGCCCTTGGGACAGGAACCTCGGATTCTTCCATATAACAAGGGAACGAAGGCATCTGCGCGTTACCCTGATCATACGGAAGGGTTTTCCCCTCGAGGAAAACCCCTTGGTTCCTAGCCACCACTGGAGGGGCCTCCTGTATAGCAGACCCAACGGAATCACGTTGGATGCTGCTGCCATGAGTCCCAGCAGTTTCTGAAACTGCTTCACAGTGCGGCTGTGGCCTAGCTTCACTCCTGAGACCTCCGCCAGTATAGAACCCACCCGTGCGGGAGACATGCTCGCTCGCATCGAGGTTGAGTCCCATACCACCCCGAGGAACGTGGTCCTCTGGGCGGGTATTAACACGCTCTTGGCCGTGTTCAGTCTCAGCCCCAAGCACCTGAGATGGGCTAAAACGACATCTCGATGCCGAATCGCCATCTCGCGCGACTTTGCCATAATGAGCCAGTCGTCGATGTAATTCAGCACACGGATGCCCTGCAGCCTCATAGGGGCCAGAGCTGCATCCATGCACTTCGTGAAGGTGCGAGGGGAAAGAGCTAGACCGAAAGGAAGCACCCGATATTGGTACGCTTCGCCCCCGAAAGCGAACCTCAGGAACTTCCTGTGGACAGGAAGGATGGAGACATGAAAATATGCGTCCTTTAGATCTATCGTGACGAACCAGTCCTCGAACTGGATCAGATTCACGATCATTTGAATTGTGAGCATCTTGAACCTGAATCTCCTCAGAGACCGATTCAAGTACCTCAGATCTAATATTGGACGTAAGCCTCCACCCTTTTTGGGAACAATGAAATAACGGCTGTAAAAGCTCGACTCCTTGTCTGGCGGAGGGATTTTTTCTATCGCCCCCTTGACCAGCAGAGACTGCACTCCATAACCTGCCTCTGGGCCGGGGGGACCACAGTCCAGACCACCCCGCTGAACTTCGGTGGTGGAACTCTGAACTGCAATCTGTACCCCCTTCCCACTGTACTCAGGACCCAAGCAGAAATATTCGTGAGGCACATCCATGCACCGATATATTCTACTAGGGGAACCAGCCTCTCGAGGCTGGTCTCTGGTACCCACCGAACCCCCTGCCTGACCCCCTGAAGCGGCCACCCGGCAGAGCTTAGTCGGGGAGGATTTTCGGTGTTTGCACGCATTCGCTGCCCCGCCGCAGGTAGATTTCGAGGCGGCTGGGACGGCGCACGTACGCGGGAAAACGATGAGGCCCGAAGCGTTGTTAACGGCGGGAACACAGCATCGATTTCCCCAGAGCTGCGGGCTCGGAACGACCTCGGTCGTCCGCCCCCGGGAGGGCCAGCTCTGAGCAATCCCGCCGCAGCTAGGACCGCTTGCCAGAAGCCTTCTTCGCCTGAAGGACTTCCCTCAAGTCGCCCTTCGGCTTAGAAGACTTCTGGCGAGAACGTCGCCTCCTTTGCCAGGCTCCCTCGGGAGGGGCGCGGGAAGCGACGCTCTCCTTTTGCGCCTGCCTGTGGGCGCTGGTGGAGGGCCGGGACTGGCCACCAGAGACCTCCCTGCTGGCTACAGGAGGCCCCTGGCGGCGAGGGAGATACTGGCAGAAAGCCGCCGAATGCTTCCTCACCTCCTGGAATCTCTCGACAACGCTATTGACTGCGTCGCCGAAGAGACCCACAGGAGCTATCGGGGAATCCAGAAGGAAGGATTTCTCCTTCTCCTTCATCCCCGACAGGTTTAACCAGAGGTGCCTCTCCACGCACACCATGCCAGCCATAGAGCGGCCGATAGCACGGGCCGTCTCTTTGGTGACGCGGAGAGACAAGTCGGTAGCTTTCCGCAGCTCGGTAATATCGTCCGGAGACGGACCTTCTCCCTCATCGAGCTCTTTGAGGAGCTCAGCTTGGTATGCCTGCAGTACCGCCATGGTGTGCAGGCAACTACCAGCTCTTCCGGCCGCTCGATATGCCCTGCCCACCAGGGACGACGTGTCCCTGCATGGCTTGGTGGGCAGGACAGGGGCTTTCAGGGACGCTGCTGCCTCGGGAGACAGATAGCTCGCTAACGCCTCCTCGACGCGAGGCAGCGTCCCATAGCCAGCCTCAGCCGCGCCCACAACACACCCGAAGTCGAGAACTGGGGGTGTCGATAGGCGCGACGAGTACGGTTTTCCCCAGGATTTGCACAACTCGTTGTGCAAATCTGGGAAAAACGGCAAGCCCCTGCGTGGCGGCTGAGCACGCTTTTTGAAGAAGCGTCCATCCAACCTGCTCACAGGCTGGACTTCCACCTCTTCCTGTGGCCAGTCGATACTGAGTTTGGCCACAGCACGTGTCAGCACGTCCACGAGCTCTTCTTGAGCGGGAGAGTGAAGAGGTGAATTCACCTGCACTCCGCCCGCCTCCAGGCTGAACTGATCTGATCCCTCAGAATCAGACAGCATCAGCACTGGGTTATCAACCTCGTGGGAAGAAGCCGCAGCGCGGGCTTCCTCACGAGGCGGAAGAGCGTCTGAATCATCGGACGAGGATTGGGAAGATGCCTCAGCATGCCCGCCTCCCGTCGCGAGATCCAGTTGTGAGCCCCAGGATCTACGCCGCCGCGCTGCCTCGACAGACGCGGGACCAGACCCACGGGGCTCGCGAGCCTGACCGCCTTCAGTAAAGACGGCCAGCCGTGAGCGCAGCACCTGGAGCGGCAGCCTCTCACACTCGCTGCAGGCGGCACCCTCAAGCGCCGCCTGAGCGTGCTGCGCTCCGAGACACTGCACACACAGCTGGTGTGTGTCCGAGCCCGTGATGAAGCGCGGGCACGGATGAACACACCTTCTAAATTGCTCGCTTGCCATGCTTTGCGAAAAGGGACTGATATTTCAGACAGACAACAGTAAATAGACAAACAATATTCACACAGAGCGCCTCGCTGAAGAGCAAAGACTGTCTGTTGTTTGGGGCGGCGCCTTCTTATAGCTTCCGCGTACGCCGTCGCCGGTTACGTCACGACGTTGCACCAATCGGATTGGTGGCTGATTTCATTCATACTTCAGAGCCGTCACGCTGGGGGCGTTCCCAGAGTGTCGCCACTCGACGACGCAGTGTTGAGTTCCCTCGATATAGGGAACTTGAGCTGCTGTGTTTTGGACTAGTTGGAGTTTGTTTATTAAGCGAGCAGGGCAACCACCCAGTATTACAATTATCCAGCCTTGAGCTCATGAACGCATGTACTAACTGTTCAGCATTTTGCATTGAAATAAGTATATTTTTAAAGATGGTAGAATGCAGTTTTACAGATGCTAGAAACGTGGCTTACAAATGAAAGATTGGTATTGGAGCAGTCATCAAGTGTTAGACAGTATTCTAGGTTACTACTTGTGGAGCTTTTCTGTCCAATAATTAAAAAATCAGTTTTATCTGAATTAAGTTGCAGGAAATTACTATTTATCCAATTTTTTATATCAGCTATGCATTCCGTTAATCTTGTGAATTGGTAAGTTTCGTCAGGGCGTGAGGAAATATAGAGCTGAGTATCGTCAGCATAACAATGAAAACTAACGGCATGCTTCCTAATGATATCCCCCAGTGGTAGCATATACAGGGTGAAAAGCAATGGTCCTAACACTGAGCCTTGCGGTACTCTATACTGAACTTGTGATCGGTGTGACATCTCTTCATTTACTGCTACAAACTGATAGCGGTCAGATAAGTACGATTTAAACCATGCTAATGCTGTTCCACTAATGCCAACATAATTTTCGATTCTATATTCAAAAGAATATTGTGATCGATAGTATCGAATGCAGCGCTAAGATCGAGTAACTCTAAGAGAGAGATACAACCACGATCAGATGATAAGAGTAAATCATTTGTAACCCTGATGAGAGCAGTCTTAGTACTATGATACGGTCTAAATCCTGACTGGAAATCCTCACATATACCATTTCTTTAAAAAAAGAACATAATTGTGACGAAACATCCTTTTCTAGTATTTTTGATAGAAACAGTAGATTTGAAATTGGCATGTAGTTTACTAATTCTTTAGGATCAAGTTGTGTTTTTTTTTTTTTTATATAAGTGGTTTAATTATAGCCAACATAAAAGTTTTCGGTACATATCCTAATGTCAAGGATGAATTAATAATATAAAGCAGAGGATCTATGACCTCTGGAAGTATCTCTTTTAATAACCTAGTTGGTATAGGGTCAAGCATACATGTTGTTTATTTTGATGATTTAGCCAATTTTTCTCCTCCTATAGCAGTGAATAAGTGTAATTTTTTCCTCAGTGACACTACACTGCTCTGTCTGAATTGATACTGTAGTAGACGGCTGCATACTTATAATTTTATTCCTAATGTTATCAATATTTGTAACCCTGTATGTAACCCTCGTTCCTCGAAGAACGGAGAAGCACACCCCGTTGACACAGTTTCTGTGCCGCCACTGAGCACGGGCCGCTTGCTCACCTCCTCAGCGAAAAACAAATGTGCCTATGCTGGCACTTCCTATTTATACCTGCGTTGCGGGGCGGAGTGCAGTAAATCCAAATTCTGCATGCCAATGTTCATTGGCTCAAGGTTCATTGACACACTCAAAGGTGATAGGGTTCTTATACGATATCTCAATTCATCGGTGCACATTCTGACGTAACCCTTCAGGGAACATAATTAACAGAGTTTGTTTTTTTACATACAAGGTCATACAACCATCATGATGACAAGTGGAGCAGGAACTTAGTTTGAGAACAGATATAGTCAAGTCACTTATTTATATAGCGTGTGTTTACAATGCAGATTGTTTTAAAGCAGCTTTACAATAGTAACAATAATATTATGCAATAGAAAATAATATTTAAATATTAAGTGTCCCCAACTGAGCAAGCCAAAAGCAACAGGGGCGACATATACAGTATGTTACATTTATTATATTGCTGTCCTCATTCAGCAAGTGAAATGGTAAATGGTAAATGGACTGCATTTATATAGCGCTTTCAACAGACCCTATGGCCATCCAAAGCCCTTTACATGTTGCCTCACATTCACCCATCCATACACTCATTCACACACCGACAGCGGTGTCTGCCATGCAAGGCGCCATCCAGCTCGTCGGGAGCAGTTTGGGGTTAGGTGTCTTGCTCATGGACACCTCGACACTTGGTCAGGTGTCGGGGATCGAACCACCAACCTTCCGGTTTGTAGACAACCACTGAACCACTGCCGCCCTTGCCATAGCAAGTTCTATGCTATGCTAATGTTACCAAAGCATTATGTAACCAATTAGCAAGGTGGCAATTATTGAAATAGCTAGTTAAACCTAGACAGGTTTCCACTACTAAAAAGATTGAGATTACATGATTTTTTAAAGTTAAATGTATGAATTAGCTAACTCAAATATTTTAAGTTTAAGAGATATTAAAATGTATGATTAAAAAAATGTAATCTGCAAGTTGTGCTTACTAAAACTTTAAATTTCTTAATTTGAAAAATTGAGGCAACTGATTAGTTGTTTTTTTTAAGTTTTGCTTATTCTGTTAACTGTAATCACAAAATAGTACAGCCACATTAACCTTATTGCTTATGTATTTTCTATAACACTAACTTCACAGGAAATAATAATTTGTTATAGAGTGTACGTTCAGCGGTGTATAGTGATGGTTTAATAACGGGTTGATTACCTTCCAGGATGATGGTGATGGGGTTGGGTTTGAACCCCTCTCCTCCAGGACACAGTGTGTTATACTCCGCTAAAGACACATGATATGGTCATCAGCCAACTTTATCATTCATATTTATCAATATTTTTGAATATGCTGTTATATGAAAGAACTTATGAATGTTATTGCCATACAATATATATTTAATTATACTGAAAGTACCTAAAATAACAACATAATTACAGAATAATAAAAAACAGGGTAGTTTAAAAATCTGTCTTTAAATTATAGTATTGTATTATTAAAGTATTGTCATTGGACAGTTAAGAATTGAACTGTATTGTCATGTTAAGAATTTAATGATTGCAGTATTGATATACTGCAGTACTGAAGAATACAAATTGAATTAATGTAGTGTTGAAGTGTTGTAGCATTAAAGTATTGGAGTATCATTATTGTGAGGTAACAATTAAACTGTGGAAATATTCTGTCTGGACTACCAGTGACTGTTGTGGACAGTGCAGTTGACTACCAGTTGCATGTAGTGGAATGTCACCTCCTCCTGCTTTAAGAACTGGTTGAATCAGATTAGAGACTTGAGGCAAGCAGAGAGGATCAAGAAACATAGAAGCTGTAAGAAGAAAGCAAGGTCTAGCTTCTTCCTGAGGCTTATTGGAGGAGAAAAACGGGATGCTTCACACCACTGTACTGTAAGAGAATTACATCCAAATGCAGATTAGCGACAGCTTGAGAGAAAGCCCACTTGACCCCACTGGGGCATGTCCCTCACCCACCGGCGCCATCCACGTAGTTCGACACCACTCCTCCAAAATTGTTGGAAGTTAAGCAGGTTGTGGAGTGAGCAAGAGCAGTCTCAGCAGCTGGACTAAATGGCGTACTCAACAAGGTCTATAAGAACTGCCCCATGGTCCTGAAGCTGTTGTGGAAACTGATGGGTGTTGCCTGGAAATCCAAAGCTATCCCACCAGCATGGAACAGAGCGGTCACCACCTTCATCCCAAAAGAAAAAGACTCTCACAACATCAGCCAGTTCAACGGCATCTACTCTCTTGTACAAGGAACAGAAGATCTTCTTTTCGGTGATGGCAAAACTAATCACCAATTATTTCATGAAAAATAACTATATTGACACAAATTGCCAGAAGGCAGGTATTCCAGGATTCCCAGGCTGCATAGAGCACTTTGCAGTTATCTGGGAACAGATCACTTCGTTCAGTCAACGAAGTGAAGTCAGTCAGACCTCTATGTGGTCTGACTGGATCTTGCAAATGCCTTATAGGTCCATTCCCCACCAGCTTATCAGTTTTTTTTTATCTTATTAGTCTTGACTTCTTGAAGTCCCCTCAAGTATCCGGAGCATCATTAATGGCTACTTCAACAACTTCTATGTCTGCTATACATCTATTGAAATTTCAACTTGGTGGCATCGGCTGGACAAAGGCATAGCAATTAAATGCTCCATCTCATCCATCCTTTTAATAGTAGCCTCTAAAATTATCTTCATTGGTGGAAGACAGATGGTCCCAGTCAGGTCAGCGACTCCTGGCTATATGAAGTTTCATGGATGATGTTAACACTCTCCCCCAGGCAGCAGCATTTACCAGAAGGCTGCTGAAAAGGCTTAAGGAACTACTAAACTGGGCCAGGATGAAGATAAATCCTGCCAATTCATGCAGTCTCTTGATCCGCAGAGGAGTCAGGTGGGACAACATCACCTTAGCAGTGGAAGGTGAGGAAATCCTATGCCTGATAGACGAACCATGAGAAGTTTGGGAGCGTTTTACACAGCAGACCTGTCCGAAGAACATGGCTATCTCCAACATCTTACAGCTCTCTGATGGCCTGAAAAAGATTGACCAAAGCTTGCTACTTAAAAAATAAAAGTCTGGTGTTACCAGTTTACCTTGTACCATTGCTTGATGTGGCCCCTTAAACTGTGTGACATCACCTTATCAGTAGTCCAGAAGATGGACTCAAAGGCTCACAACTATATCCAGAATTGGTTGGGCCTTCACCAATGTCTGTCAAATGTAGACCTGTTTAGAAGAAACACCTTGAGGCCAAATTAAATCCGTCAGCTTGGTCTACAAGCTGGAGACGGTAAGGCTGGTATTTGAGCTGAAAGACCGACCAGATCCGGCAGAGCAAAACACCAAGGCCCAAGTGCAGACTGGACAGAAAACAGTCAGCATACCAGGCCATAACCCACCTGAAACACCAGGAGGTCGTCAAATTGGTGCAATATGGCAGGGCAGGCTTTAGATGGGGAACTTTCCCTAAGATGTGGTGCAAAGCCTCAAAAGCAGAGAGGAACAAACTGGTGATCTCCGAAGTTTTAAGGGATGAAGAGGAGGGCTGCAAGGGTCAATGCCAGCAAGGGCTAGCATCAAAAGAGTCGTGATGTGGACTGATTTGTGGAGTATGCCTCAGTCAATGCAACTCTGGTATGGTTTAGAGGAGATCTGCCAACTTTGCGGTCATCAGAACCCCAGCTTACAGCACATCTTGTCCAGCTGCAAAATGGCACTGACCCAAGATCCTTATGGATTCCTTGCCACCGTGGTTCCTTACCACCATCACCTCTGTTGCCTTTGGCTTGCTTAGATGGGGGACACTAAATATTAAAGTATATTACTGATCTGCCTGCTTTGACACCGCATGAGATTTGAACTGAGCTGGACAATGACATCACTGGTTTCTCCAGAGTGACTGTACAGCCAAATCAAAATTTGTTGCATTATTTTCCTGTCACCACTGTCAAGCTGCTCTGAAACAGTCTGTATTGCAATGTGTTATATAAATAAAGGTGACTTGACTTGATGACCAAGTCCTGTGAAAATTAGCTGAAGTCATCGAGGCATGATAGTCTAGAAGCCAACAGGGCCAGCCCAGCAGCATCTCATAGGCTGATCCAGTTTGTGAGGCAAGGGGGTGAGGCACTAAGCAGCACCTCAAACCAGTGGTCCCTGCTGCCACCCGCAAGCAACTGTGAGCTGTGAGCTGATCTTGATCACCAGCTGAAGTTCCCACAGCAGATCGCTGTAACCTTCCTCTGGCCAGACATCATGCTCTGGTCTACCATCACAAGAACAGTTATTATGGTTAAGCTGACTGTACTATGGGAAGATGGCCTGGAGTCGGCTTTTGAGAGGAAGAAGGAAAAGTATGAAGACCTTTCAGCTATGTGGCATGCTTTCACAGGCTTCCCTGGAACCTCCACGCAATGGCTCCTGAAGTTTCTTGGTGTCAGAGGCATCAGGTTGTCAAAGGCACTAAAAGATCTAGCAGAGGCAGCAGAGAAAGGGAGCTTCTGGCTCTGGTTCCAGAGAAAGGACAAGGTGTGGGGGAGAAGGATCCTTAAGGTTCACCCAAAAATGAAAATGAGCTCATGATTTACTCACCCTCAAGCTAGGTGTATATGACATTCTTTTTTCAGACAAACCCAATCAGAGTTACATCAAAGAATGTCCTGCCTCTTCCAAGCTTTATAATCACAGTTAATGTTGCTTCGTTCTTTAAGTCCATAAAAGTGCATCTATCCATCATATAACTGCTCCACATGGGCTCCGGCTTTAAATGTTCCGGAATTAAAGGAGCGAAAGATCAACGATGGGTGGCTCCCAGCTGACAACTCTGCCAGTCAGCCTAAATGGCACTGTCAGAGGTGCATCAAGTAGAAATGCCTTGCAGGTATTCCTACCTATGGTTACAATTAGTATTTACTGGATTACTGTTGCAATGTAGAATTGTTTGCATTAAGCTATTATAATAGTATGAAGGATTGAAATATCTCTGGCACGCCAGTGTGAAACTCTTTATATTTTATGGAGGATGGTCTTAATACTCTTAACTAAAAAAAGTGACTAGATATGTGTTCATCTTTTAAACGTTTTCATCCCTGTAGTAGTAATGATAGTATGTATTATTGCAGTATGGAACTACTGACATATTGTTCCATTGTATAATTTAATTATTGTTATTTTGAAATATGTGTTGAACAATTGAGTATTATTGTATTGTATTGTGTTCCTTACAGGTGTTGAGCGGAGGGCAAAGGTCACATGGGTTACCCCATGCCTGTCCTGGAGAACAGCAACATGATGAACGACTGACTCCAAAACCCAGCTCAATGCTACAGCCCAGCCCACCACGGCCACGGTACGCCACCTCCAGAAAACAGTTCCCTGCTCGCGTGTCTGCCGCATAAAAAGAGACCAACTGACTGTATGTGATTTTTTTTTATGGATGATAACAGAACACTTCAATAAAGGGAAGGATGCAGGATATACAGTGAATGCAATACATCTCCCTGTAAGATGTATAACTCTGCTAATGATAGCAGCAGCACTGTGATTGTTTTACTGTGCATTAGAGTTTGGGTTAAATTTAATAATCAATCTTACCAACACAGCCAATTCCAGTGGGGTTGAGCTCAAAGTCAATGGGACAGTTACACTGGTACGAGCCGACTGTATTTTCACAGTGACCATTAACACAGCTGATGGGATCAAGACACTCGTCCACATCTGACATCACAACAACACAGAAACGGTCACTGTGTGGGGTGAAGAACAGCTGTTAATGTGTTACTGTAGGGTAAGAGCATGTTTACCTGTGCAGTTTCCACCTGTCCTGTCCAGCTCATAGCCCTCATCACATATACAGCGAAACATTCCTGGAATATTCTGACATGAGCCAAACACACATATGTTCTGGAAGGAGCACTCATCTATATCTGTAAATGATGTAAATAAAGTAAATAATGACAGAATTAAAAATGTTGGGTGATCCCTTGTCTTTCAACTAAAGAATGGCAAATTACAAATTTTACAATTGAATTACAATTAAGTTCTGAATTCAATTCAGCAAAATGACAGTCAATCAGTAGATTGCAGTCTGTGTGTGTGCGTGTGGATAAGTGCACCTCGACAAGATTTGCTGTTCGGAGTGTGTGTGAAGCCCATCTCACATTCACAGCGATAGCTTCCGGCAACATTGAGACACTGGCCGTTTTCACAGAGATCCACATCTTCAGCACACTCGTCCATATCTGCAGGACATTAAGACACCAGTCAATGATGCTTGTGAAAATGATGTATGATGTTGGTGTGGATAGATAGATTGAACAAACATATGAATGATGTACCTGAGCATGTAAATCCGTCACCAGTAAAGCCGTCTGAACATTCACAGTGGTATGAGCCAATCGTGTTCACACACTCGGCATCAGCGCTGCAGATGTCAGTCCTGTTCACGCACTCATCAACATCTATACATTAAATACATATTAAACAATCTATTAAAAACCTAACACAAACACACTGAACATTTTCAAATTATTCAAATGCATTACTATTAAATACATAAATATTAATAATGCAATTATCATTGCATTATTGTTAAATGCTTGATTTAAAGGGATAGTTCACTTTAAAATGAAAATTTTGTCATCCTTTACTCACCCTCAAGTTGTTTCAAACCTGTATGAATTTCTTTCTTCAGCTGAACACAAGGGAAGATATTTTGAAGAATGTCAGTAACCAAACAGTTAACTGGAGCCATTGACTTCCATATAATATAATATTATATTAAATATAATAGTAGGAAAAAAAAAATAGTATGGAAGTCAATGACTCCAGTTAACTGTTTGGTTACTGACATTCTTTGAAATATCTTCCCTTGTGTTCAGCTGAAGAAAGAAATTCCTACAGGTTTGAAACAACTTGAAGCCGATTAAAGGATGACATAATTTTCATTTTAAAGTGAACTATCCCTTTAATACATTAGATAACTTTGAGAACCACTGATTTGATTGTCTCTTTATATGCAGGTCCTTCTAAAAAAATTAGCATATTGTGATAAAGTTCATTATTTTCCATAATGTAATGATAAAAATTTAACTTCATATATTTTAGATTCATTGCACACCAACTGAAATATTTCAGGTCTTTTTTGTTTTAATACTGATGATTTTGGCATACAGCTCTTGAAAACCCAATATTCCTGTCTCAAAAAAATAGCATATCATGAAAAGGTTCTCTAAACGAGCTATTAACCTAATTATCTGAATCAACTAATTAACTCTAAACACCTACAAAAGATTCCTGAGGCTTTTAAAAACTCCCAGCCTGGTTCATTACTCAAAACCGCAATCATGGGTAAGACTGCCGACCCGACCCTGTCCAGAAGGCCATCATTGACACCCTCAAGCGAGAGGGTAAGACACAGAAATAAATTTCTGAACGAATAGGCTGTTCCCAGAGTGCTGTATCAAGGCACCTCAGAGGGAAGTCTGAGGGAAGGAAAAAGTGTGGCAAAAAATGCTGCACAACGAGAAGAGGTGACCGAACCCTGAGGAAGATTGTGAAGAAGGACCGATTCCAGACCTTGGGGGACCTGCAGAAGCAGTGGACTGAGTCTGGAGTAGAAACATCCAGAGCCACTGTGCACAGGCGTGTGCAGGAAATGGGCTACAGGTGCCGCATTCCCCAGGTCAAGCCACTATTGAACCAGAAACAGCGGCAGAAGCGCCTGACCTGGGCTAAAGAGAAGCAGCACTGGACTGTTGCTCAAATTTTGCAGGAAAAATTTAATACAATACAAATTTAATACAATATACATTAATACAAAGCCATGTGGTGATGGTAAAATGAGATGAGAGGAAGAATATATATATATATATATATATATATATATATATATATATATATATATTAGGGCCGGGACTCGATTAAAAAAATTAATATATATATATATATATATATATATATATATATATATATATATATATATATATATATATATATATATATATATATATATATATATATATATATATATATATATATATATATATATATATATATATATATCTTAGGGGTGACCCCTAATAGTCGAAGATTCGATGCATCGATATGCAGGACCGGATTCGACCACTGATCTCATGGTCGAATCTTCGTGGGTGTTATGAAACGAGGATCATACCATTTTGGCAATATGGGGGTGCTCAATATTAGGGTTATAAAGACGTGTCGCCTTTAAAGTTCGAACACATATACACCGACGGCGGCATTCGACGCCTGTCTGCGGCGATTAAATGTATATTTACCTCAAATCGTGAATGTACATACTGATTTCACCCTGTGCTACAAGATAAACTCATCGTGCAGCTCTTCTGTCAGAAGTTGATTCGAAATGGAACTCACGCGTAATGTTCACGTCTGCCTGGTGTGAGATCCTGAAACACGGCGCTGAGCTTCAGTCCGGTGTGCGACCCCCTTTAGGCACAATCGGCTTAAAAACGTGCATATAAACGCACTCAAAACGTTCTTTTCCTCTCTAGGCAGGTATTTTTTTAGGTTTATTTATCAAAATGTTATTTTTACATATTTGTGTGATGTTCTGTGTTTCGATCGTGGCTTTTAAATGTTATGAGAGAACGGTTAATTTACGAATGTGTAGTGTAGCCTAGTTTTGATCACTTTATTAAAAGTGGTGGCTGTGTGCCGTGTGTAAAATAAAATAAAAATAGTCTTAGCCTCCTGCTGACTAGTGTCCTGCCCTTCCAAACCCGTTTATACGTTTATTTTTTCCAGTCTATGGTTTACACACACATAGATGATTCGACTATCAGTCGACCATAGAGGGATATATATATATAGTGAGGGAAATAAGTATTTGAACACCCTGCTATTTTGCAAATTCTCCCACTTGGAAATCATGGAGGAGTCATCGTAGGTGCATGTCCACTGAGAGACATAATCTAAATTAAATGAATGTGTGCTTGGGTCATTGTCATGTTGGAAGACCCAGCCTCGACCCATCTTCAATGCTCTAATTGAGGGAAGGAGGTTGTTCCCCAAAATCTCGCAATACATGAGCCCGGTCATCCTCTCCTTAATACAGTGCAGTCGCCCTGTCCCATGTGCAGAAAAACACCCCCAAACCATGATGCTACCACTCCCATGCTTCACAGTAGGGATGGTGTTCTTGGGATGGCACTTATCATTCTTCTTCCTCCAAACACGTTTAGTGGAATTATGACCAAAAAGTTCTATTTTGGTCTCATCTGACCACATAACTTTCTCCCATGACTCCTCTGGATAATCTAAATGGTCATTGGCAAACTTAAGACGGGCCTGGACATGTGCTGGTTAAAGCAGGGGAACCTTCCGTGCCATGCATGATTTCAAAACATGACGTCTTTGTGTATTACCAACAGTAACTTTGGAAACGGTGGTCCCAGCTCTTTTCAGGTCATTGACCAGCTCCTTCTGTGTAGTTCTGGGCTGATTTCTCACCTTTCTTTGGATCATTGAGACCCCACGAGGTTAGATCTTGCATGGAGCCCCAGTCCGTGGGGGAGATTGACAGTCATGTTTAGCTTATTCCATTTTCTAATGATTGCTCCAACAGTTGACCTTTTTTCACCAAGCTGCTTAGCAATTTCCCCATAGCTCTTTCCAGCCTTGTGGAGGTATACAATTTTGTTTCTAGTGTCTTTGGACAGCTCTTTGGTTTTGGCCATGTTTGTAGTTACTTACTGATTGTATGGGGTGGACAGGTGTCTTTATGCTGCTAACGACCTCAAACAGGTGCATCTAATTTAGGATAATAAATGGAGTGGAGGTGGACATTTTTAAGGCAGACTAACAAGTCTTTGAGGGTCAGAATTCTAGCTGATAGACATTTGTTCAAATACTTATTTGCAGCTGTATCATACAAATAAATAGTTAAAAAAATAATATATTGTGATTTCTGGATTATAATTTTTTTAAATGATGTCTCTCACAGTGGACATGCACTTACGATGACAATTTCAGACCCCTCCATGACTCCGTTATTTCCAAGTGGGATAACTTGCAAAATAGCTGGGTGTTTAAATACTTATTTTCCTCACTGTATAATATATATATATATATATATATATATATATATATATATATATATATATATATATATATATATATATATATATATATATATATATATATATATATATATATTCTACCTCTCATCGCTTCCTCTCATCCTCATCACCACATGGCTTTGTATTTCTTCAGACCCTTTCATTTTACTGCTTTAATAGCTTTGTAATACTTATTGGACATATTTTTTCTCAGGAGCTACTTTAACTTTTAGGTATCTTTAGTTTTAGTCATGATGATTGGGTACTTTATACACTGATTTTCTTAAACGTGTCTCCAGCTTATAATAATTGTGTACAACCATAAAGAGGTTAAAATTAAAGGACAACTCCGGTGAGAAATGAACCTAGGGGTAATTAACAGATGGTTACAGAGTAGATCGTTCTCTGGGATGCGTTTTCTTGAAAATCGAATGTAAAGAGTTTTATCTCTAAAAACAGATTAGCTTATAATGCTTGTCTATGGGGCACAGGGTAGACACAGGGTGGTAAAATTAAATCGCTAGTTTATACCACTAACAAGGCTCAAAATTGCCTCACACTAACACGGTAGCATAATGAGGGTCCCTACATGCAAACCGAAGCATTGAGAACTTTGTAAGAGTACAAACAGTTTAATAAGAAGATACGTTGTAAACATAGTGCCTTACGCGTTCACGGACAGGAACCATCTCGAAAAACAGTCTCGATGAATCGATCTACGATCGCTGTTCTAAGTGAGCTGGTCGATAGGAATTAAGTTTGTGAAATGTAATAACATGGACATTTTTTTATTTATTTATTTATTTTCTCTGTTGTGTTCAGTGTTTTCTTCCGGAAACAACGGACCATATGAGATTCCAAGTCACAGTTCATCACTTAGCAGAGCTCTCGTCGCTCGATGAGTCGAGACTGTTTTCCAAGATGGAGCCTGTCCGTGAACGCGTAATGCACTATGTCTATAAACTGTCTTCTTATTAAACTGTTTGTACTCTTACAAAGTTCTCAATGCTTCGGTTTGCATGTTGGGACCCTCATTATGCTACCGTGTTAGTGTGAGGCTATTTTTAGCCTTGTTAGTGGTATTAACTAGCGATTTAATTTCACAACTCTGTGCCCCATAGACTAGTGTTATAAGCTAATCTGTTTTTAAAGATAAAACTCTTTACATTCGAGTTCCATGAAAACGCATCCCAGAGAACGATCTACTCTGTAACCATCTGTTAATTACCCCTAGGTTCATTTCTCACCGGAGTTGTCCTTTAAGCTATGTGTATTTCTGATTTAGAGAATTAATAGAGAAAAGATAGTAAGGTGTTACAACATTCATTATAAAAGATCATAAAACTCTTTGAATCAGTGCTTTACATGCTTTAGCATTCTGCTAACATTATAACCAACAACATGGATAAGTTATACAGCCACATTGAGTTTACACAGCTTTCTAGCCCAGTAACAGGGTAAATCATGAATAACACTCACCAGCACATTTGACTCCATCACCGGACCACCCATCCCAGCAGGAGCAGCGGTAATGTCCTGCTGTGTTGACACAGGCTGCATGTGTGTCACAGTTATGAGTATTCATCTCGCACTCATTAACATCTGTATCAGAGCATAATTTTTACAAACATTATTACAAAGCTCTGTGCATTGTGGTGTATTGATGTACAGTAACACTATAAGTACAGTTTGGAAGTATTTAAAATACATCACATGCTTTACATGTTTCTGTTGTTTGTGTCTGATGTGTTTTTATGGATCAGGTCTCACCGGTGCAGCCAGAGGTTCCTTTCTTCACAGAGTAACCCATCTCACAATGACAGATGTAAGAACCCTCAGTGTTCTCACACTCCCCAAACATACAGATGTTGCTGTTGAGTTCACACTCATTCACATCTACAACAAAAGTCCCACACCAACAGACAAAAGCTCATTATGTCAAATAACTATGCAAGATTCAAGATAGATCCAGTACAGACAGACTTGATACATCTGGTAAAATATGCATCACATTTTTTTAACGCTAACTTTTAAAACATGAGTAATTAACAGATGTTGTCTAATTTTTATTCTGATTTGTTTTATATACAATCTTGACAGATGTACTGCAAGTCAAATCAATGTCCCATAAAAAATACATACTCTCTGGGCCCTGTTTTAATGATCTGAACACATGGTCTGAAGAGTATGGTGCAGGTGCACTTAGGGCAAATCCACCTTTGCTAGTTTAATGCAGGAGGAACAGTCGGCGTGGGTTTAAAAGGGTGGTACTTAATGAGTCAAAATAGCAATGTGCCAACAATCTCCAAGAACACACCACGTTTTCAGACCAGCATGCCCATGAGTGAACAGATGGGTATGAGAGAATTTGCTATTTAAACAACGTAATGAATTTGCTGGACATAAAAATGTTAACTGCGTCGGACTGAAACTAGCAAAAGAGAGTTGCATGGGGCCTTATGTCTCATTGCAACGGATGTATGACAGGGCCCTCTGTCACACATAGTAAATTATCTCTACAGAACAGTTATTAAAAGAGTTAAAAATTCCTTCTAAAAATACATCTGTTTAAGAATTTAGCAGCATACCAATGCATGTCCTTTTGTCCACAGAAGTCATGAATCCTTCATAACACAGACAATGATATGCTCCTGGGATGTTAGTGCACTGCCCACCTTCACAGATGTCAACATCCTCTTCACATTCATTCACATCTGGAGAGACAGACAGAAATAAAGTGAGGTAAATCTATGTGTGCATTTGGACATACAGTATGCATTTTTATGTACCATTCAACCAGATGTGTTTGGAAATTAATGACTACTGTGTTTAATGAGGCCTCTATAGGTATAGAAAAGGTCAACAACATTTTGTCAGGTTTGGTAGTAGAGCACCTGCACATGTCCTTTGGTCCGGCATCAGAACATAACCATGACCACAGCTGCAGGAGTAACTCCCCAACGAATTACTACAGTACAACTCACATCCTCCGTTCTCTATTGTACACTCGTCTATGTCTGAAAAATACAAATGACCACAAAACAGACACACATTTGTGTTAGGGATGTAAGAGAAAAATCAGTAATAGCTGACAAGCAATTACGAACACAACTGTTATATATTGGAGTCAGTAAGATTTTTTTTGTTCCAGGAAATAAATCCTTATATTCAGCAAGGGCGTATCACTACTGACATTTTAAAAAAAGACTTCTATTTCAAAAAAATGCTGTTCTATACTTACTATCCATCAAAGAATCCTGAAAAAATATGTTTCATGGTTTCCACAAAAATATGTTTCTTAAGCAGCAAATCAGCATATTAGAATTATTTTTGATGGATCATGTGATACTTAAGACTGAAGTACTGATGTTGAAAATTCAGCTTTGATCACAGGAATAAATTTGTTTAAATGAATGCAGCCTGGGTGAGCATAAGAGATTTCTTTAAAAAATGTAATGACTTTTAAATGTCGAATGAGTGTAATGAGTGTAATGAATAGCCACTTTGGTTCACTATACTCTCATTTTCATTAATCTATCTACAATATTGGCAGAGGCACAGAAAATAAATAGATAAAATGAGAGTTTGAGGCTTTTAAGATTATTAAAAGCTAATCTAATCTAAAGTTCGAACCTGTGCACGCTTTCCTATCAGGTGTCGTCTGGTAACCAGAGTTGCAGAAGCACTGGTAGGACCCCACCACATTCACACACCTGCCGTTATGACATAACGTGCTACTCAGATCACACTCATTTACATCTGCAGACAAACAGTAACATCAGAAGAATCATTAAAAAAAAACATTTTAGTTAAATGGGTTCATAACAGTGAATTTCAAGAAGTGATCCATATATGATAATCAGTGCATGGATAATCATACATCATACAAGTGGATAATAACTCTGTGCATTGTTCTACTGTCTAAACAAAAACACAAATGTGTGAGATACAACAAAGAAATATGACATGATTTAGTTCTCACCTTCACAGGCACTGCCGTCCACAGACAGCCGATGACCCGGTGGACACACACACTTGTAGCTGCCATCAGTGTTTTCACAGGTGCCTCCATAGCACAGTGAGAGGTTTCTTTCACACTCATCAATATCTACAGCATTACAAGAACACACATATACATCATAATGATGGTTACTCTCTTAATCAGGGTTCTATGAACTCAAATGGGAACTTTTTGAATTGGAATTCAAAAGTATTAGGATCCCACTGGGTAACTAAAGGCAGCTTTCAAGGACCCATTCCCCAGACATCTATTAAAGGGGATCCCCCCACAACACCACACCACAGCGGCTGTATTACAGCATCCTGGGCTGACCTGTGCACCCTGCCTCTGACTTTAACATGACGAGGGGCCGGCTCAGCTACCAAGGCACACTGGGAGGCATATCCCATTTGGAGAAATGCAATCACAGTGTCTACCCGTTTGGAGGATTTAGGAATATACGCATGACCACGTATGGGCTGCATATGGAAGAACCTGGAGTATCCAGCCACAGGTGGAAAAGTTTTTCCACCCCAGGGGTGTCAAGAGTCTTGCCAAGGGAAGACACGCGCTCAAGGAGACTTACCATGGAGAATACACGTGCCGGTTGGTCAGCGGGGAATCGTCCACATGGGCACCTAGCCTGAAACGAGGGCTGGGGCCATTCGGTTATGCACTCTGGTGCCGGCATCAACAGTGGGCTTTCAGGGAGACTCACCTGAGTGAATAAGCTCACGTATCCAGTTCATGGAGTGGAATGGCGGAGCAAGCGAAGACACCAGCGTGTCCAGTCACTGGCCATCTGGGCGAGTATACGAGAGGACACAGGCTCCACTCGCAGATTATAAAACCTGGCGAATGTATTGGGTGTCGCCCAGCCTGCAGCTCTACAATGTCTGTCAGCGAGGCGCCACATGCTAAATGGACTGCATTTATATGGACTGCATTTATATAGCGCTTTTATCCAAAACGCTTTACATTTTTGCCTCACATTCACCATCCAGCACGTCGGGAGCAACCGGGGTTAGGTGTCTTGCTCATGGACACTTCGACACTTGGTCAGGTGGAACCGGGGATTGAACCACCAACCTTCTGGTTTGTAGAAAACCTACATGAACCACTGAGCCACTGTCGCCCCCCGACAGCGGAGTGTGCTTTGACCCCAAGGGGGCATGGCAAGCCCTGAACCTGGTGAGCCAGGACAATGGCATCCACTATCCAGTCTGCTTGGAGACAGCCTTCCCTTTCTGCTTCCCTCCATAACAGACAAGGAGCTGGTCTGAGGTCTTAAAGCACTGCATCTTGTCTATGTAAGTGCAAAAGGCCCGTACTGGACAGAGCAGTGCCGAGGCTGGGTCTGCCTCCTCCAGAGCAACGCTTGCAGGTTCACCACGGGGTCCCTAAAGGGAGTGGTAGGAACCTTGGCCAAATATCCAGGCCGGGGTCTCAGGCTAACTTGAGAATTGGCCGGCACGAATTCCAGGCATGCTTCATCAACCGAAAATGCTTGCAGGTTCCCCACCCTCTTGATCGAGGCTGGAGCAATAAGGAGTGCTTTCTTCATTGACAGAAACTTAAGCTCCCACGTAGAGGCGTGAAGGGATCGGTACACAGGGTAGTTAGGCCACTGCGAGGTCCCAAGAGGGTACCTGTAAGGGGCGAGGTGGATTTAATCTTCTCGCCCCCCTGAGGAACCTGCGGATCAGGTTGTGCTGTCTAACCTGCCGCGTCCTGTCCAGGAGTCACACGTGGAGGTTCCAGAGGTTAGGACGCAGGTGCCATACGGTGCCCCCTCTCTGAGAAAGAAGGTCCTACCTCAGAGGAATAGGCCAGGGAGGTGCTGTCACAAGGAGTATGAGTTCGGAGAACCAGATCCGGCCGGGCCAATACAGGGCGACCATGAGACCTGCTCCCTGTCCTCCCTGATCTTGCACAGTAGCTGTGCAAGAAGGCTCACTGAGGGAAACGCATATTTGGGTAGACCTTGTGGCCAGCTGTGCGCTAATGCATCCGTGCTGAGGGTCCCCTCGGTCAGGGAATAGTACCAGCGGCAATGGGAGGAGTCGTGGGAGGCAAACAGGGACCCACTTTATATTAGGTGGCCTTAACTACTATGGACTAACATTTTAATTAATAATTTGATACAATGCACTTATTGTGTATATACATGTTTTTACATTGTACTTACATTTTTAAAATACCTGCATGTAATTACGTCTGTAATTAATTTCTGTAGTTACATTTGTAATTACACAGCTGGCACTTCCCTTACATGTAACCCTACCCTTAAACTTACCCACACCACCACACCTGTCCCTAACTCTACCCGTATCCCACCTCAATATCAGCAAACGTAAGTAAGTACATTGTACTTATTTTTTTATGTAAGTACATAGTAGTTAAGGCCACCTAATATAAAGTGGGACAGCAAACATATCAATCTGTGTGTTGCCAAACTGGTCCCATGTCAGCTGAACCACTTGGGGGTGGAGTCTCAGTTTCCCCGAAAGAGGCTGAAACCGCGAGAGCTTGTCGGCCGCACGGTTCAGTTCCCCAGGGACATAAATGGCACAAAGCGACCTCAGATGCTTCTGACTCCATAGCAAGAGGTGGCGGGTGAGTTGTGACATCCGGCGGGAGCGTAGATCACCTTGGCGGTTGATGTACGCTACTGTCTGCGTATTGTCTGACCGGACCAGTACGTGCCAGTCCTTGATCCCTGAAGGATGGCCAAAGCATGCCCCCAGATACTCACCATCCAGCTTTGAGCGCTCAGGGCCCTGGCGGAGGATTCCACTCGAACCCGAAGCTCTCGGCTTCTCAGATTAGCATGGCTGATAGCTCCAGATCAGACTCGGACAATGCCGACACTCCCGCGGGAGGCGGCACAGCCAAATTCTCATCTCCAGAGGAATCCAGCCCGCCTTGTGATGTGGCGATTGATATGAAGTCATCCGCCAGCGCCCCAAATTAAACACCAGCACTAACATCTGGTAGCGCCACGGGTTGCAGTACCGAATAGGGGGGTGTGGTCCGAGGAATACTCATCGGGTTGGTCCACACCAACACCCTCAGATCACCCTGACCGCCAGCCAAAGTACTGCCTCGCGAGGAGACAGTAGATCGGGGTGTGGTAGAGGGGACTCGCTCCAGAACGGAGATCATTCAGTCTTGATCGCAGCACTGCGATGGGCATGTTCCCGCAGCGAGAACATGACGCATCCATGAACACGTGCTTGGCGTGCGCGAGGCCCAAGCACGCCAAACAGTGATCATGCCCGTCAGACGGACTAACATTTTGACCGCACCCAGGAACCAAGCATGGGCGAAACATCTTTAAAAAGACGCGCCGCGTGTAGCTCTTTTAGAGAGGAGTTTTACTCAGGCAGAGTGCTGAGACGCCCAGGGAGAACACACAGACCTATACAGATCACTGCACAGATCGACAGGAATGTGGGACTCACTGGAATGCACCGCATCACCAACACTCTGGGGAGACACTCGTCTTGAAGAGCTACAACGCTTAGGAAGGCAAGCAGAACTCGGCTCCGAAGCAGAAACATAAATGTGTGACTGCTATGCAACGCACTTATACCCACGCAATGAGGCGGGGTAGCATTAGGCAAATTCCGCAGACCCATGACATTTTCATGTCATTGGATCGTTTTGATTGAGATTGAAGGCAGCTGGCTTTCTAAGCTAACCCCTCATTTCGTCAGTACTGACGTAACTTGTAACTGACTGAAAGGGAACTATTGTTATGTTCTGTTGTTTATCTGGGCAAAGAGAGACCTCTTGTGGTGATTTCTAACCTAGCATGTTGTTTACATTTACTAGCAGTCTCGCATCAGATCAGTGTCTCTCTGTGAATTAAGCAGTCTCATATTTTTCCCTCTTGATTTAATTTGGTCAGAAAACACGCTTGCCAGAAGCGGGGGCAGAACAGTAAAAAAGGCACAACTCTTCTAACGGCCAGTGTTGGTCGATCTGTGAGTAGAATTGCACACAGAATAGAAGAGGAGGATTTGGATGAATTAGAAATCAGAATACAAATATCTAACTGCTCAAGAACCAGCAGACAATCTGTGGCTAATTCTGTGGCATTGAACGCACGGACTAAAGGAAAATGAACTGTTAAGTCCACTTCAGCAAATATAAAAAAACACAATGCTTCTAACTCCAGTCGAAATTTATTGTGGAAATGCGACTATACATCCAGGTCACCAGCCTTATCAGAGTGCAAAAGCAGCCAGTCACGCAGTGAATTTAGTTGCAGTTTCACAATCAGATACAAGACCACAGATGACTTCACCAGTGTGCTAGCTTTTCATGGACAGCAGTGAAGTGAACAGAGGTGACAATCAGGTCAATGCGTCACTAAAGCCCTGTTTCCACCAAAATTACCCGGAACAATTTGTACCAGGAACTTTTTTTACAGGAACTTTTTTTCCCCCCAGACCTGCTACTGTCTGCATTTTAGACCCTGGTTCCTGTGGTCGAAACACACTGGGTACCACCCCAAAGTTCCTAGTTCCTGGGAATGGTTCCTGTGGTGGAAACGTGGCTTAAGTAAAATCAGTGAACAAGTTTCTTGAGCAAACTCAACATCATTTGTACAAAGCAGAACCTATCCGAAACTCAAATAAGATATTCAGCACTGCAGAGAAAAAATCATACAGTGAGCTCTCCCACAATGTGAAACAAACCAGTGACGATTTCAAGCCTCCCCAGTTTTACTACACACAGCCACTCCCTATGTACAACACAAGCCCAGTCAGTGCAGTGGCTGTAACAGACCCAGGGAAGTACCTGATGCGACGAGAGCTGGTGAGCTCAGGCCTACTGAAGTTCGATGAAAAGCTGAAGAACTACTGGGCCTGGAAGATGTCTTTTATCAGCTCTACTGATGACCTGAAACTCTCTGCTAAAGAGGAACTTGATTTTCTGTAAAAATGTTTCGTGCCCTCGTCATCTGAGCAAGCTAAAAGGATCAGAGCGGTACACATTCACAATGCACCCACAGGCCTCAGGATGTTATGGCAAAGACTGGAGGATGTTTATGGCTCACCTGAGGTGATTGAAAATGCTCTTCTGAGAAAAGTTGAAGAATTTCCTAAGATCTCAGCCAAAGAAAACCACAGTTTAAAGGGAACTAAACCCTAAACCAACTTTTTTTAGTTAATGATCTGCAAGACTGGGGCTTTATTAGTGTTCTTTATTGATTTGAGTAAATGTATTTCAGACCTATCGTTTGGCAGCATGTTACACTCAATCAGAGTAGGCAAAGGAATGTGGATGTTACCGTCCACTGATTCCACTATGAAGTTGCTGGCACGTCGCCCTGCTGTATCCACCCCACACCTTTCCATGTGTGTCTCATGCAGCCAATGAAGCAGATAGCCTGAGCAGAGACGTGTTTCAAAGAACATGGCGCGACGATCAGCTTGTCCTATTCATTGAAGATGAGTTTGAACAGGCCAACAACAGACAGCATGCTGTCAATCGCCTCGTCTCCCTCCGTCACATGCTGGAGAAGAAACATGGAATGAAAGAACACTTTTTCAACTTCATGCAAGCAATGTTTGATGCTGATCAAATAGAGCTTGCCCCAGCACTGAGGCCACAACAAGAATGCTTGTATGAAAGTGCACATTTTTGGCAACTCTCCTTCCCCAGCAGTACCCATCTCTGGCCTGAGAAGAGCAGCCTTGCATGGAGTAAAGGAACAGGACAGTGAAGCTACACAGTTCGTCATAGGAAATGTCTATGTTAATGATGGGCTCTCCTCATTTCCCACCGATGAAAAGGCCACCGCTGTACTGAAAAACACAAAAGAGGTGTTAGCAGAGTCAAGCATCAAGTTACACAAAATAGCCTCTAACAGTACTGTGATGGATGCCTTTCCCCCTGAGGAGCGGGCCAAAGACTTGGTGGATCTAGAGCTAAATGTTGATCTCTTGCCACTGCAGTGGAGTTTAGGACTCACTTTGGAACTTGCAGTCAGACACGTTCACGTTCCGTGTATCTAGAGAAAAGAAGTCATTTACTAGAAGGGGAATCCTGTGTACAGTCAATGGACTTTACGACCACTTGGGGTTTGTAGCACCTGTCAAAATCAAAGGAAAAATCTTAGTCAGGGAGCTGTCTGCTGAACAAGCTGATTGAGATTGGCCCGCACCGAAAGAGGAACAGTGGAGAATGTGGAAGGACTCACTCTGTGAGCTAGAGAAGCTTCTCTATTTGCTTATCTCTAATCTCTAATTGACAGACTCTATGCACCAGTTTCCTTGTGCTCCACAAAACACAGATAACTCTGCATCTTCTCTGACGCCTCCACTAGTGGCTTATCTCAAAGCAACAGATAAAAATGGACACACTCACAATGGGTTCCTCATGGGCAAGGCAAAGCTGGCTCCTTGTCCCCCACACACTGTTCCACGTCTCGAACTTTTTACTGCTCTCTTGGCTGTTGAATTGGCAGACTTAATTAAAGAAGAGCTCAACATAGACATTGACAAGGTCAAATTCTACAATCAGACTGTATTAGGCTACATCAACAACACAACACTGTATTAGGCTACATCAACAACATACATATTCTATGTATATGTCGCCAATAGAGTCACATGCATCAGAAAGTCTTCAAGCCCAGAACAATGGCACTTTGTCAGCACAGAACACAACCCTGCAGATCATGGGACTCGCTTAGTGCCAGCTGCCATGTTAAAAGACCTGGGGCAGACACAGACGTATGCTCACAGATCCAAGCTTTCATAATCAAGACATTTGAAGGAGAGCTGGGATCAAACCCATTTGAATGCTTCTCCAACTGGAAGTAAATTTGAGCCATTACCAAGCTCATACACAAGGCCAGGTCTTGTACAAAGGGCTCAATCAGCAATACAGATATGCCGACACAAGCAAGACTAATAGTCATCAGAAACGCTCAACACAATACATTTGCTGAGGAGATGAAATGCCTTTCCAGAGGTAAAGTAATTTCAAAGTTAAGCCCTCTGAGGAAACTGAATCCAATTGTGGATAAGGACGGCCTGCTGAGAGTTGGAGGACGCATTCCTTTGGCTGACATACCCTGGGAAAATTCACATCCAATCATTGTCCCCGAAAAGCACCACGTAGCAACCTTATTGGTGAGACGTTACCATGCAAAAGTCGCTCATCAGGGAAGACATCTGACAGAGGGTGCTGTTCGCTCTGATGGATTGTGGCAAGAGACTGGTGACAAGCATCACACATAAATGTGTGACCTGTAATAAGCTGAGAGGAAGAATCAAAAAACAAAGAATGTCAAGCCTACCTGCTGAACAACTCGACCCAGGTCCTCGGTTCACAAATGTAGGTGCAGATGTCTTCGGCTCATGGACCATAAGCTCAAGACGAACTTGTGGCGGCATTGCAGAGAACAAATGCTAGGCAGTCATCTTTACTTGCATGGTAACAAGAGCTGTACATATCGAAGTTCTCGAGTCTCTGTCCTCCTCAAGCTTTGTTAATTCTTTAAGGAGATTCACAGCTGTCCGTGGTCCTGTCCGCCTGTTTTGTTCTGACCAGGGAACGAACTTCATTGGGGCATGCAAGGAACTTCAGATCAAATCTGATGATCAGAAACTAAATGCTTACATTCACAATCAAAGCTGCACCTGATCCTCCCCACTCTTCCCATATGGGTGGAGTGTGGGAACGTATGATAGGCATTGCCCATAGGATACTGGATGCACTGTTGTTACAGACAAACACTGCCCATCTGTCTCATGAAGTTTTGGTCAAACTCACGGCTCAAGTTATGGCCATTATGAATGCTAGACCCCTTGTTCCTGTGTTATCCGACCCAGACATGCCCACAGTATTCACACCTGACATGCTGCTAACACAGAAAGTTGACCCAGTGCTGCCACCAGGGGGAGAGTATGAATTTTAAGACCTATACAGCAAGCAGTGGAAGCAAGTACAGGCGTTGGCCGACTCATTCTGGAAACGCTGGCATCAAGAATACCTGGTGTTACTCCAACCAAGGAAAAAGTGGCATGTGGGCCGAGCCAAATCTAAGCGAAGGTAATGTTGTGCTGCTCAAGGATGCTCAGGTCAAGCGGAATTAAAATTCTAGTTTGCAAAGTGGATGTGAGGGTGGGCAGAAAGAATACTCAGTGGGTATTCTAGACAAGTCTCAGAAGTTATTCTACTTGTAAAAAGGGAAAAGTGTTATAATACATTATAACAAGCGGGGAGTGTTATATTCTGTTGTTTATCTGGGCAAAGAGAGACCTCTTGTGGTGATTCCTAACCTTGCATGTTGTTTACATTTATTAGCAGTCTCGCATCAGTTCAATATCTTTTGGTGAATTGAGCGGTCTCATAGTCCCCATTTGCACTGCATGGTTCAAGTGACCCAATTCCGATTTTTTCCTCTCATGTGGCACAGATCGGATATGACATGTGAACGTGTAAGCAGTAAAAAAACGCATGAATTCCGATATCCTCAGATCGGATTCAGGCCTCACTCATATGTGGTAATAAATCCGATATGATTCGGATGCGTGCATTAGCGCCTGCCATGTAAGCGGTCAAATCGGATATTCCCCAGTAAATGCGAGTCGCACATCCTTGAAAAAGCGACGGAGGCGAATGTCATCAACTCAGGTGGACACAAACTGCCAGTGTTGCCAAGTCCGCGGAATTGGGCTACTTTAACACAGTTTTGAGTTGCAATTGGGCGGGTTTTGTTGTGAAAACCTGGCAACCCCGTCAAGGGCACTCCTCTTTTTCTCCGCCTTAAGAGAGAAATGTTTTGCCGACCTTTAAAGATGTGTGGAACCGTGTGAAACAGTGCAGACAGCAAAACATTGTGCAATCATTTTTTTCTGCGTCCATCGCATATCGCGCTGTTTTACTTCCTTTTACCGGTTAAGAACGTCTTGGGCTGTTTTGCCAGTGTACAATGTAAATGCAAATTTCGGATATGGGTCGCTTTAGAAAAGATGATGTAAGCGGGTCGTCAAAAAAAATCTGATTTTTTTATATGTTTATCAGACTAAATTTCAATATTATTCATAAACAACTTCTATATTTGAATGGAATACTGAAATGTGTTGTTCTTTGCAGTTTCACAGTGCTTCCTGAGTAAAGTTTGGAAAGGATAAACAAGCTTCATTCTTTGTCTTGGGGAAACTGTTAACTATCTGCCGAGTTGATGTAAAAGGCTAGACTGCGCCATGCACACACAGAAGCGGGGGCAGAACAACAGCCCACATTGTCGCTATATGATACATTGAAATAAGTTGATAACATCACCGTTTTCTAAATTAATTTTGTAATTAATTTTACTTGAATAGATAGTTGATGTGATGGTGGGAAATAATCGTGTTAGGCAACTTTTTTGTTTTTATGCAAAAAAACTAACATTAGTGAACCTCAAGCAACATATTAACAAAAAATAATAACAAAAAAGGCATGTTATAATCCATTTAATGTATTAAAATAGAAAACTTAGCACGGCAAACAAAATTTTATTTAGCAATGGAATGTAAAAAGTAAACTGATGTTATTGCAACATATTACAGCAACATATTACACTCACCCATGCAGTTCTTCATCATCATAACTCCACTCTCATAGCCAGGGAAACAGTCGCACTGGAAACTGCCCAGTGTGTTCACACATGTGCCATAACCACAAACATCAGGAGAGATCTTGCACTCGTCAATATCTATGAAAATACACACACATACATATTCAGATCTTGTAGAGATCTATTATATATGTAAGCTCCAGCTCCCATGCTTTATCATTTTTAGCTGAATGTATGTTAAGAAACTCAAAGGGTAGCACAAAACATTCATCTGAAAATTATGTAAAATATGAAAATATTAATGTACATCAGCTTATATCCTTGGGTCATAAAGGGCAAAACATTTTTTTAAATGCAACTGTGGTAGCAAAATTATAATTTATTACTGTCCTCATAAAAACGTTAAGACATTTCTCCACTCAATCTTTACTGAGGAATATGATTGGCTTTTTCTTCAGACACTCAGTATCACCTGTGCAGTTTTGCTCATTGGTATCCAGTGCAAACCCACTGTCGCAACGACATCTGAAGCTTCCAATGGTGTTCCGACATTTTCCATGAAAACAGATGCTTTGGAAAACTTTACACTCATTTATATCTGACAAAGAGGGAATTTCATAAAGTTCATTATTTAAACAATATCAACTTGAAACAGCATACATGAATTTTATAAGAATATACAGAACATGAGAGCTAAATATTCAAGAGCAATTATATTTATTTGACCTTTATAAACCGTTCTGCCAGTGAGTATGTCGCCTTTGTTGGCGAAGCCTGGTCCTCTTGGGCACAGAGCATCAAACTGCTGTGTGCCAGGCTCAGGGCATAAGTCACAATCTTTGCCCCAGGCTAAACCCACCGTACAGCAACACATGTCCATACGGAACCGCCCTGGTACAGGCTGCATACACGTGTCTTCATTGTAGGATAGGAAACAGGGTTCTGAACGAACATCTGGAGAGAAAAAAATACACTTCCCATTTTGGTGATGTTTTTTTTTTTTAAATCGCTGCACAGATAAAGTAAGGTATAAACAGCACAGCACAATCACTAGTGGCTGATGTATTTCTTGTTGCATACTATCATACTGCCCAGCCTCAGTCCTTATATGAAGACATGTTAGAGATTAAAGGGATCTTTCAGTCAAAAATAAAAACATATAATTTACTCACACTCATTGTTGTCGTTTCAAACCCATAAGACGTTTGTTCATCTTTCTTCTGAACAAAAATTAAGATGCTTTTAGCATTCTCCTCAATTGAAAGTTCATGTAACAAAAATGTTCAAGCTTCAAAAACTTTAAAAAATGTCTGAGAGGAAAGTCTTCTGAAGTGACAGGAATGTTTTACACAATAAATATTTAATTTAGGCTTTTAATCAGCTTGGTTCCCTTTCGAAGGAACTCAATACTGCAATTTGAAAGCATTTGAAGCATGTGTAAAACACAAGTCAATACTATGACATCACATGAAGTGCCCCTGCATATAAAAGGTCTCCATTGGACATATTTTTTTGTCTTCAGGAGCCGCTTTGTATGGGCATGCAAGATGAGAAACTGTTGGAGCATGTTCGACTCTCTAGGGAGCTGATGCTGTGCTCATTGGGATGCTTTCGCGGTCAAGTTTTTGCTCTTGTTTGATTCTCTCTTAAAGGGATAGAATCAAGCGTGGATCGCGTTCAGCTCGGGAGGGATTTGTTTGCGCTCATAACGATCCATTTGTTGTAAGAGCTATTCTTGCTGGATACTCTCTCGAGGGATAGAATCTAGCAAATCTCACATTTGGCCTTTGTGGGAGTTGGATGCAGTCATATATTGATGCATTTACAGTAGAAAGCTCTGTTCTTGAAGATTCTCTAGAGCGATGAGAATGACGCATTTGCAAGCAGCATGTTTGTCTCTCAAGGGAGCTGAATGTACTCACTGTGTTCATAGTTAAAAATAAATACAAAATGTCTTACAAAAATAAATAAAATTCATGTTATTAATTAGTCTAACCATTCAAATTTGAAACATGAAATTAAGTAGCCTAAGCCACAATAAAAACAAGAGTCAATTGTCTCATGAAGTCACAGTGCACTCATCAGTGAAGTTCATTCGTCGCCAGATTCTATCGCTCAAGAGAGAATCAAGTAAGATTTAAAGCTCTTACAGCAAATGCATCAAAATGAGCGCAGCTCCGTCTCCCTTAAGAGTCGAACGTGCTCCAACAGTTTCTCATCTTACATGTCCAAAGTGACTCCTGAAGACAAAAAAAACCAGATGGCGTCCAATGAAGTTGTGTTTGTAGATTGTGCTTTGATTGCAGGCATACATATTACCTGTGGTTTTGTGTTTAATTAATAAGATTGTGACAACAGGTATTACCAATAACAGCGTATTTTACAAGAAAAGATATTTGACAATGATGTTCTGGACCTGTAGGGCTAAATTACCTTTAACATTAGATTTTATATTTTATATTAAACACATCAAACTTTTATTAACAAAATGAATGAGACGAATGATACTCGCGTTGTAACAAAATAAATTAAAGATCTTTCGATTTTCCCTTTACATTAAAACGAAACAATTGCTTATAACTATAAAACAAACACAAATTAACTTCTATTAAACAAAGAAATGCAACTTTTGTTAAAAAAAGCTATCTTGGCTCTTGCCTCAGTCATAGCAATACATTCTAAAATGCTTAACATGAAAAAGCTTGTGGTAGCTAAATGCACTAATACACTGATATTAAAACACCTAACTCAATAAACACCATACTAATAAAGCATATTATGTAAAAAAAAAAAAAAAAAAAAAAAAGATAAGCACAGAATATGAACTCAATGCGGTTGATTACACATTAAGGCTAAGCGTTTTCCTCCCATATAACCAAGAAAAAGCTTAATGTGGCTTGATGTACCATCAGTTATAAAAATAAAAGAAACTACATTTATTAGGTCTATAATTAATAAAACTGGCAGGTTTAGTGATTTGCAAAAGCCAAATCTGTACTCGCACTTATATTGCCATAAACACAGAGGGAACTATAACAAGCTATATCTCATATCTTGAACCCTAAACTAGCTTTCTTTCTATTATGCATCTGCTTTTTTGTACATAGTATGCTTTATTAGTATGGTTTTTACAGAATTTGGTCTTTTAATATCACTAATTAAGCCACATAAAGTGTTTTCTTTAAATTTTCCGGTTTTCAGAAAACACTTGGAAAAATGTTTTTCTCAATCGGTTTGACACATTTCTCCAAATGAATGTAGTTGCTTTCAAAACAATTAACACAGCAAACTAAACACACTATTATGTTGGTAACAGTTGAAGCATTGCAGTTTATTCTATTAATGTGTTTTCCAAAAATACATACTAAAATGAAAACTACAAGTACTGTATTTTCTCTGTTGATTTAATAACAAATGTAGATGTAGATACAAATACATGAATGAAAAATACCTTTTCCATTTTGTTCAAAGCTCTTTAAATGACAAGTTTAGTTGTATAATGATGATTTTTTCATCCAACAAAACAAAATTAATAATAAGAACGAATATGATAAGTGAATAAATACAATTTGAACCAGTACTGAATGGTGAAAGTGGACATTGTCCCACACAACAGCACAATTTCGCTCAGTTTGCTCCGATCCCCCTGCAGAAAGTGGATTTCATTGAGGGAGGTAAAAAATTTAGGAGCTTTCCTGTGCCCGAGACAGCGTTGTGTGCCACAACAACAGTGGATGTCAGCAATTGTTGTTCAGGGACATTGACTGTGACATAATACTTATATTGTGCTGAACTCTATGTCCATCTTCTCTCAAGGAAAGACCATAATTTATGACATGATCAGTTAGGTTGGCTCTGATTTAATTTCTGATTTCAACTAGTTTGTACCCTATCCTTCTACCTGTCCTCCCTCCTCTTACACTTTCTTTCTTTTCTCCAACATCCTCAACTCCTCTTGGTCCATGTCATCTTCCCATGCCATCTATTCCTTTCTCTTCCTCTCTTTCTACCTTTTCCACTGTTCCTCTCCCTCTTAAAATTACCCATCTTCTATCCTCTTCAAAACCTCTCACTCTTACTCCTCTTCCTTTTCCCATTCTTTGCTGTTGTTGTCGCCCCCCCCCCTTGAGAAAACGATGCATGTGATTTGTAATTTGCATGAAATTAAGGAAAATTTAAGTTTAAGACCTGATTTAAGAAAAATGTGTTAAATCGATTGAGAAAAACTGTAATGTGTAAATCAAACATGTTGTGTTCATATTTTTGACTCACCTGCTTTTCTGTACAAAGACTGCTTTATTGCTATGCATTATAGTAAGCAAAGTTAAGCGTTTTTTTTACATTAAAGCATTTTAGACTCTCCCGTCATCACGTATCACTCTCGTCACGTGACTCGCGCATCCTCTTGGAAGGTTCCCACCTTCCCTTGTGAGGGAACAGAATGCACTCACTGTTATAAGCCACAGTGAGGGAGCTCACCTCTCGCTTGACTTATGTTCTTAAAAAGGGGGATGAAAAGTGTTTGCACCTTGTGGTTCAGGCCCTGTGTCTGCTGAAACAGCACGGCAGTTTCGATTGTGTGGTTGCAGTTGAGTAAAGCGGAGACAGATCTTGAGTAAAGTGGAGACAGTCCACCTCCTCTGCTTTATCACTATGTGGCTTGTGGCAAGGCATATGCAACAGTGAGAAAGCATAAAAAAGCTGTGTAAGCCAAACATCAAATTGTATCACTAAAATCTGGCAACCACTCTCTATTGCTCACAGCTTGCACATCAGCTGTGTTTTACAGTCTGGCATTTATAATGTAGTGATGCTGATAGTTAAATATAATTAATGCAGAAGTAGCTCTTATCTATTCTTCTTTTCCCAGAGAATTGATAAATGGCAATTATTTTGAGCAGGACACCATCCCAACTTCTCATTTTGTCTCCCTCCCCAATTATAAGTAGGGTGTTACTTTGTGTACTAAAGTGTGGGGTGTGTCCCACAGGTGAGGAATAGAGACATGACAAGTGGGGTGCGACAAACGGAACGATGAGTTTTATTCATATCAGATACACATTGTGTAAGTAATTATAAAGTTTACTCTATTCCTCTCCCAGTTCACTGGCCACTTCCTTGCATGTATTTCGAGAGAAACTGATGAATTCACGTGATATATATCCAACTAACAGGACTCTCTGAGCTGCAGTGCAAACAAACACGGGGCAGCGCCCAGCTCAAGAAATAAATCAAGATCATTTATAAAGGGTTTTAAATGGCAAAACATTCTCTTAAATGTATTTGAGAATCAGAATTTCAGATAGATGATGACATTGTAAGCAAATATGTCAATATTTCTAGACAAGCACGTACTGGACACCAATGCTGCATACATCAATAATCAAGGTGGTCTACGGTCCCGTCGCATGTCACATGTCATCTCCTCCTATTGAGTCAGAGGCATCTGAATTCACTTTCATGCCATTCATATACCAGGCATGCTCACACAACAAAGCCTACGCTTCCGGGTGAGTGGAGACTCTACGAGGTGGGCTTATGGCCTGAAGTCTGATCCAGATCTTCATCCACTCAGCTGCTTGAGCCTCATCCTCTTCCCCATGACTAATTCAGAAAGAAGAGGATCTGAATCAGGGTCCTACACAGGTGGTACAAATGCGGTGCAAGGTCACATTTGAATGGCACGAGCCGTAAGCAGAACTTAAAGCTGATACAGGGGCGGGGGGAATATGGAATACAGTCCTCCAGCAAGCTATAGCGGCCGGTCTAAACAGTGCTTAGACAACACAAACTGCAACAGCTTCTTCGCAAGCCAAGACAGCAAGTACACTTATAATTGCAACAGGATCTGTCACAACCAACGCTCTGAAAGATGCTCGCCATCTGATGCTAGCCATTCATGTGCAGTGAGTAATGTGGTTTATTATACTTGAATATTCACAAGTTCGTTTCAAGTTCACAAGTTCATATTCACAAGCAAAATTCAAAATGTTAATGGGCTGCTATCTTATAGTAAGTTAGGGGCATGGCCATAGAGTCAGTGGTCAATTCACGGTACCTAGTTTTCAAGAAGAGCTTCAAGAGCAGTCACGCAAGGGAACATCTCCTATAGAGTGGTCTGTGTCAAGCAACTTGAACTCGAAAAAGAAAAAAAAACGTTATTAGTTCTGGAGTGCTAACAAGCTTGTATTTTGTAACTTCATTTGTATTTAAAGATGAATGAAGGTCTTATGGCTTTGAAACAATATGAGGGAGAGAAATGATGACAAAATCATGCAGGCTACAAAAAAGCTTCAGCAATGTAACTGCCAGTGTTAATATAAAATAAAGTTATCTGAGTAGTGGTTAAGTGATTATAAAAAAATACTTATGGTTAAACCGCACAGGATCAGATTATTTCCACGGAGCCAGACCAAAAAACATATTTCAGGGCATTAAAGCCAAAGATGGACTGATGGAGTGACAAAGAGCTAAAGACAGCTGATACTCCAGCATGACTTACCCACACAGAGACGTCCAGTGACATCCAGTGTGAGACTCTCTGGACACTGACATTTAAAGGATCCTCTAGTGTTCACACAGTGTCCATTATGACACACACCAGGAAATACCTCACACTCATTCACATCTAGAGAGAGAGAGAGAGAGAGAGAGAGAGAGAGAGAGAGAGAGAGAGAGAGAGAGAGAGAGAGAGAGAGAGAGAGAGAGAGAGAGAGAGAGAGAGAGAGAGAGAGAGAGAGAGAGAGAGAGAGAGAGAGAGAGAGAGAGAAGAGCAGTAATTAACTAGGTAAGCAAAACAAGACAAAAATCTTACATATGACACGGTCACCTTCACATGAAACTCCTCTTGGCCGAGCAAATCCTTGTTCACATACAGGATCTGTAAACATTAATAATAGTATTCATGAAATGAAAAGCATATCACAATTTATTCATTTCCTTTAAAAAGACATACAACTTTTAAATAAATAAAATACTTTAAACATTTTTACTAGTATGGTATTGTATTTTTTGCCAATAAAAATAATATTTTAACATTTTTATAAAAAATACGAAGTAAATATTTTTAATCATATAGTATAATGGGCTAAACTAATCAGGTTGAAATTCAAATATACTTTACATAGAGGTGCTGGTCATATAATTAGGTCACATAACTGTGTCATCAGAAATAACACACAAATTATTACCCAATATGCTTACAAAATATTTTAATAATCTTTTAATAAAGGTTGTAGAATCTCAAAAAATGTTCATTGTATTAACTCAAAATTTTATTTTCAATGAACTCAAAATTTTAAGGCAACCAGGTAACTTTTTTTCTAAATATTTTTTTCAGTGTGGAAACTTTACACTGGAACTCAAGCAACGTGGATTGTCATTCAAGTTTAATTGTGTGCCTCTCCTCTCTTCCTCCAGACGCTGGGACCCTGATTTCCAAAGCAAATGCAACATTTACTTTCATCAGAGAACATAACTTTTTTTGGACCACTCAGCAGCAGTCCAGTCCTTTTTGTCTTTAGCCCAGGCAACAGGCTTCTGACACTGTCAGTTGTTCAAGAGTGGCTTGACACAAAGAATGCGACAACTGAAACCTATGTCTAGCATACGTCTGTGCGTAGTGGTTCTTGAAGCACTGACTCCAGCTGCAGTCCACTCTTTGTGAATCTTCCCCACATTTGCGTTGTAACGCAAGCCTTACTGAAAATGTACACTCACTCACTCACTCACTCACTCACTCACTCACTCACTCACTCACTCACTCACTCACTCACTCACTCAAATGTACAGAGTAAAATATTACTGAAAATTGATTAGTAATGCCTTACACTACTGCGTTACAGCAAAAAGTATAAGTAAAGTTACTGTAATGTATTACTTTTGTAATGTGTTACTCCCAACACTGAGAGTGTGGCACCAGGTGTCTTTAATATTAAACTTTTTCACAATATTCTAATTTTCTAATCTTCTTCTTAGTTGTCAGTTATAATCATCAAAATTAAAAGAAATAAACATTTGAAATATATCAGTCTGTGTGTAATGAATGTATATAATATACAAGTTTCACTTTTTGAACAGAATTAGTTCCAAAAAATCTACTTTTTAAAACATAAAAAAGAAAAGTTATTTTAAACTAATATTTCACATACATGTTTTTATCAAATAAATGCAGCCTTGGTGAACATAAGAGACTTTTTTAAAAACATAAAAAAATCTTACCAACCTCAAACATTTTAACGGAAGTGTCAAGTACACTACAGTAGGACTTATGCTTCTAGAACTCTGTGAAGCAGCAATGTTTTCGTACCAGTTTGACATGGCTCACATGGGCTACCCCAGGCCGCTCCCAGCGTGGCACAGCACTGTGATCTCAGTGTAGCTCCATTAATGTTCACTTCACAGCGGCCATCCTGGAGGGTTAACCAGCACGTGCCCTTCAGACTATCTGTGGAATTAAACCTCCATGAGCACAATCAAAATACACACACAATAACAGACAAGAAAAATAACACAGTAGTATTTTTTTAATATAGAGAAATATTTAAATAAATTTAAAAACATTTCTTAAACCAACTTTACCAACACATAAAAGTCCAGTGGAGTCCAGTTTACTTCCGAGTGAGCACTCACAGGAGAAGGAACCCGCAATGTTTTTACAGACTCCATTAGAACACGGGCCGCTCGCACACTCATTCACATCTGGAGAATAGAACACTGATAGGTTTGACAATCTGAAAGTTTAAAGGGCACCTATTATGCAAAAAATCACTTTTATTTAGTTTTTGAACGTAATGATGTGTCTGCAGTTTGTGTACACAACCACCCTGTTGTGGTAAAAAAATCAATCTACTCTGTTTGTTATTTTCCCCATTAATTTGAAACAGTGTCTCAAAATGAGCCTTTCAAAAATGTGCTCCAATGTTGACACATTGAAACAGGCCCAGACCACGACTGGCGATGGAATTTTCCCTATTAGCTTAGCTTAGCTCCTCACCTTAGTGAGCTGTACACAGTCCTCACCAGAGCATTTAACAGCAGCATTCAAGAAAAAAATAATAATTATTATTAAAGCTACTGAAGTTACTTGCTCAAGAGCAGAAATTGCCAACTGTTATCAAATGAAATGTCGACCCAGGATGAGCTATAGGACTGTGACACTTTGGGGGTATCGATGGACTCGATCTATTCCATCTGCTTTGATCATCATTCTGAATCCGATCTGGATGTAGTCTGACAAAAAAATTCGTTTTTCTAAGCTTTTTGCTCAAAATGTTGCTTTTGAAAATGTTGAAATTTATCCACATTCAACTGTTGGTAAAAAAAGAATGAAGCTAGAATAAAACAGAGGCTCAATTCTTTATTTTGATATTGCATGTTCAGATATTCATACAAAATAGTCTGGGGTCCATAAAACTTTTGTGAAAATGATCAAAAATGTTGGCGATGGCTGGGCTGGCAACTTTAAAAAAAAAAAAAAAAAAAAATCTGTTGAAGAAAGAGTTCATACTCACAGGACTCGCCATCTGACATCCAGCTTTGTGTGCTCAGAAAACCAAATATCAGAAGTTTAAACTTAAATGGCTTTAAAATGCATGCAGATAATAAACTTTAATAATTTTGAAGAACTGCAATATCACGTATGTGTTTCCGTAATATAGATGATAATCAAAACAAAACAGATGTTTTAGTTTTTGGCACAGTATACCGAGGCAAAAGCTGTACAAAATCCACCCTCTGGGACAGCAGGTGCTCATTAGCATTTAAAGATATATGGGGGATTTTTTCCCAGGTGGTGGGAGACAAACACTGACATTCTGTATTTGGGCGGCAATAAAATCATAGGCTAGCCCCTGTAAATGCTGAAAATACCTTGCAATCCCATGAGAAACAATTACCATCCAAATAGGGCTTTAGCGAGCCTAAGATAGTTATTTTCTACTTCACAAAACGTGTAAGGGCACATAAGGCCTGTCTGATTTCAGGTGCAATAATGTAAACACCTGCCTTTGGAATTTACAGCGTGTTTCTACATATATAGGGGAACTGATATGAAAAAAACTGAAGTGAAACAAGTGCCTAGGAGTAACTGACCCTCACACGTCTCAGTTTCATGTCTGAAGGTGTATCCAGCCGGGCAGGTGCAACTGTAGCTCCCGGGAACATTCCGACATAGGCCATTATCACAGAGGAGACTGTTCACTACACATTCATCAATATCTGCAAACACAGAAGGAAACCCTGAGAATGATGGGTCATGATACACATCAGATAAAGTTTGATGTCTGTAATTTCACATCATAAAGTTGTTTCTTTTTACACTGTACAGTAATATTTCTAACGGGAAAAACAACAGTGTTGCAGATTTATATTAATTTGCATTAAATGGATATTTAAAATGGAAAAACTAACTCTAAAGTATGAGTTGTGTGGTGCGCTGTTAGAAACTCATCTGTGCATATTTAAGATCAACTGACCCAGACAGTTTCTGCCAGTCTGGTCACTTTCAAAGCCACTGTTACAGACGCAGCGGAAACTTCCTCTGAGGTTCTCACACGCTCCATTAGAGCAGATATCAGGATCCAGAGTACACTCATTAATATCTGCCTCACAAAGACACACAAAATATTATTACGTTTAAAATTAATTTAAAATGTAAAATTACACTTTCATATTTCACAATGTGAGAAATGGAGAAGTCTGTATTGTAGTAAACACAAACTGTTACATAAGGCTTTGACAACATACAGGTCCTTCTCAAAAAATTTGCATATTGTGATCAAGTTCATTATTTTCCATAATGTAATGATAAAAATTAAACTTTCATATATTTTAGATTCATTGCACACCAACAGAAATACCTCAGGTCTTTTATTGTTTTAATACTGATGATTTTGGCATACAGCTCATGAAAACCCAAAATTCCTATCTCAAAAAATTAGCATATCATAAAAAGGTTCTCTAAACGAGCTATTAACCTATTCATCTGAATCAACTAATTAACTCTAAATACCTGCAAAAGATTCCTGAGGCTTTTAAAAACTCCCAGCCTGGTTCATTACTCAAAACCACAATCATGGGTAAGACTGCCGACCCGACCCTGTCCAGAAGGCCATCATTGACACCCTAAAGCAAGAGGGTAAGACAGAAAGAAATTTCTGAACGAATAGGCTGTTCCCAGGAGTGCAAGAGTGTTAGAGTCAGCTGCTGGTGTTGGTCCACTGTGTTTTATCAAAGGCAGGGTCAATGCAGCTAGCTTTTAGGAGATTTTGGAGCACTTCATGCTTCCATCTGCTGAAAAGCTTTATGAAGATGAAGATTTCTTTTTTCAGCACGACCTGGCACCTGCTCACAGTGCCAAAACCACTGGTAAATGGTTTACTGACCATGGTATTACTTTGTTTAATTGGCCTGCCTACTCTCCTGAACTGAACCCTATAGAGAATATGTGGGATATTGTGAAGAGAAAGTTGAGAGACGCAAGACCCAACACTCTGGATGAGCTTAAGGCCACTATCAAAGCATCCTGGGCCTCCATAACACCTCAGCAGTGCCTCAGGCTGATTGCCTCCATGCCACGCCGCATTGAAGCAGTCATTTCTGCAAAAGGATTCCCGACCAAGTATTGAGTGCATAACTGAACATAATTATTTGAAGATTATGAACACTTATTTTTATTGGTCGGATGAAATATGCAAATTTTTTGAGATATGAATTTTGGGTTTTCATGAGCCGTATGGCAAAATCATCAGCATTAAAACAATAACAGACCTGAAAGATTTCAGTTGGTGTGCAATGAATCTAAAATATATGAAAGTTTAATTTTTATCATTACATTATGGAAAATAATGAACTTTATCACAATATGCGAATTGCTTTTAGAAGGACCTGTACTAAATACATAACTGCAATGTGAATCAACAACATGGGTTAATGTAATTTTATTGGAATACAGGTTGGACTGAACCTGTATTTTAAAACCTGAACAGGTTTTAAAACACTGGGTATCATACACTTGATCCAGGCCGTATCTAGATCAGATGGTGGATCTGTGTCTAGACACAACTATAATGACACATAGATACGCTGTTTTTACAACAGAAATTAATGAATCAAAAATTTAATTTAGCTCTGCAATAACTTTTTCTAGAGCTGATGTACAGCTCAAACAATCTTTCTTCCACTGATTTCCTATCACTGTAAAGCTGCCTTGAAACAATCTATATTGTAAAAAGTGCAATATAAATGAAGGTGACTTGACTTGTTGACTAGACTTATTTTTAGTATACTTGGATACTATTATAGTTTTTATTCTTTACTGTATTAGTCTACAGTATATTAATCTAATAGTCTACTCTATTAGTCACTCCCCTGGTCGGAATCCTATCTCACAGGTATGTCTTTTAGGGTTGCCTGGAAAAGGGAGGTATCCAAAGCACATCATCTGACCACTGCGGTTTCTCAGGGCTCAGTGCTAGGACCCCTCCTCTTTTCCATATACACTACATCACTGAGACCCATCATACAAGCACACGGGTTCTCATACCATTTCTATGCTGATGACACTCAGATCTACCTTTCATTTCAACCATATGATCCCACACTAGCTGAATGAATCTCAAGGTGTCTGGCAGATATCTCAGCATGGATGAAAGAACATCACCTGCAGGTCAACCTGGCAAAGACAGAGCTTCTCGTCTTCTCTGCTAACCCGACTCTACGGCACGATTTCACCATCCAGCTAGGTTCATCTTTGGTCAGTCAGAAATCTTGGAGTAAGCTTTGATGCCCTTCAAAGACCACATTTCAAAGACAGCTCATTCATGCAGGTTTGCGTTGCAAAACATCAGGAAGATCAGACCATTCCTAACAGAGCATGCAACACAGCTTCCCATCCAGGCCCTGGTTATTTTTAGGCTTGACTACTGCAATGTGCTTTTGGCTGGACTTCAATCATGTGCAATCAAAATGCTTCAAATGATTCAGAACGCAGCAGCACGTCTTATCTTCAACGAGACCAAAAGGGCCCACATCACACCTCTCTACATCTCTCTGCACTGGCTACCACTCGCTGCTCACATCAAAGTTCAAGGCATTGACTCTTGCTTACAGGTCCACCACAGGCTCAGCACCAATATACTTCTACTCGCTCCTATGAGGCTACATCCCCACTAGAAGCCTATGCTCAGCAAAGGAGCAACAGCTTGGGGTACCACCACAGAGAGACACAAAATCACTCTCCGGAACATTTTCGTTCACTGTTCCTTGCTGGTGGAATGATCTCCCCACATCCATCCGGAATGCAGAATCATTGAGAACATTCAAACAACTCATCTCTTCCATGAACACTCAACCTCAAACCTCATTCCAAAATTTTCCTTTATTCCCTCCCTATTCTAGCATATGCTACTCGAAGCAATGTCAGAAACTTAATATTTTAAGCACTTATTTGCGATTTTTCGCCTCTTCAGACAATTCAGATAAATTATCTGAATCTTCTTCTTAATTCTTCTTAAATCCTCCTCTTAATTCAGATAAAACTGACTTTCTAATTACTGGACAGAAAAGCTCCACAAGTAGTAACCTAGAATACTGTCTAACACTTGATGACTGCTCTGTCAAGCCCTCGTCTTCAGTGAGGAACCTGGGTGTGCTCTTTGATACCAATCTTTTATTTGAAAGCCACGTTTCTAGCATCTGTAAAACTTGCATTCTACCATCTTAAAAATATCAAAATTACGGCACATGCTTTCAATACAAAATGCTGAACAAAAAGTAATTTAGACTTTTGCAACAGTTTATTTTTTGTACACAAAGGTTGGTTTTAGACAGTCAATCTATTTCGCAGTTCCTGACTCTGTTGTTTTCGCTTGAATAACAGTAAAATGCTGCAAATATTTGTTTCTTACACTTGAAAGGCAATTTACACCTTTGCAAAACTTATGTTGCGCATGTAAATTTAATTTATGCTTGCAATCTTATGTACACTATCACAAATCTTACCCTGCGCTTGCAATTCTATACGGCATCAATTTACTTTCATAATGTTTAGGTAAGAGTGGAGAGTATACAAGTTTCTTTTCACAGAAAAGCTGTTTGGGGGATTTAATTACTGAAATGTAGATATCAGAGAACAATTTAACATATTGTTTCAAATCATTCTAGGGCACCTTTAACTAATGAAAATGTAAGAAAAACATTTTGAACAAATTCTAAATATGAATACATTTACATTTATTAATTTTGCATTTACATTTTACATTTAAAACAACTCCATCAGGGCATGATGGAGAAAAATAACCTTGGGAGAAACCAGGCTCAGTCAGGTTGCCAGTTCCCTTTATCGAGGGAACTCGCACTGCGTCATCGTAGATGACACATCGGGGAACGCCCTCGGCGTGACGCTGCTGAGTTCATATCAAAAAAGTCCAATCTTGATTGGTGTTGCGTGATGACGTAACGAGTGACGGCATACCCGGAGGTATAAAGGGACGCCGGCACAAGCAAACGCAGCTTCCTGCTTTCAGCGGTCACGCTCTGTGTTCTGTCTGTCTATTTGGTGTTGTTTGTCCCGTAGGGCTTTCAATATTATTAGAGATTATGGCGAGCGAGCAGTTCAGACGGTGTGTGCCTCCCTGTCCGCGTTTCATTTCGGGCACGGACACACACCAGCTCTGTGTGCAGTGTCTCGGCGTGCAGCACGCCCGGGCCGCTCTCGATAAGCTGCCGCTGAGAGTGCTGTGCTCGCGGCTGGCGGTCTTTGACGAGGCCGGCCAGCCTCGCGGTTCTGGGCCCGCTGTTGCCGAGGCAGAGCGGCGCAGCAGATCGTGGGGCTCGCAGATGGATCCTTCAGCAGGATTAGGGAATGTTGAGGCATCTCTCTCTTCCTCTGACGATTCAGAGGATCTTCCGCCACGTGTGGAAGCCCGCGCTGCGGCTTCTTCCCACGAGGCGGATGATCAGGTGCTCATGCTGTCCGATTCTGAGGGGTCGTTGACGATGAGCACCGAAGCAGGCGCAGTGGGGCAGTCGCCACCCCACTCGCAGGCTATGGAGGAGCTTGTGGAGGTTTTGACTCGCGCTGTGGCCAAGCTTAGTTTAGATTGGCCACAAGAAGAGGTGCACGTCCAGCCGCCAAATAAGCTGGACGAGCGCTTCTTCAAGCGCCGAGCCCAGCCTCCACGCCGGGGTCTGCCGTTTTTCCCCGACCTGCAAAGTGAGCTGTGCAGGGCGTGGGAAAAATCTTCTCAGCGCGTTTGACTACGCCCCCAGCACTTGACTTCGCTAATGTGCTGGGGGCGTCTGAGAAGGGATATGTTGCGCTGCCGAGGGTTGAAGAGGCGCTCGCGGGCCACCTCTCACCCGAGACAGCACCTTCATTGAAGACCCCGGCATTGCCCTCCAAACCATGCCGAGAGACATCAAAGCTGGTGGGAAGGGCATATAGTGCGGCTGGTCGTGCTGGTGGGTGCCTGCACACTCTAGCGGTTCTGCAGGCCTACCAAGCGGACTTGTTGAAGGAGCTCGATGAGGGCGAGGGTCCCTCCCCGGAGGATGTAACTGAGCTGAGGAAGGCTGCGGATTTGTCTCTCCGCGTCACCAAAGAGGCGGCCCGTGCTATCGGCCGCTCCATGGCGGGTTTGGTGTGCGCGGAGAGGCATCTCTGGCTTAACCTGTCGGGGATCAGGGAGAGAGACAGACACTTTCTCCTTGATTCCCCGATTTCGCCTTCTGGCCTTTTCGGCGGCGCTGTGAGCACCGTCGTCGAGAGGTTTCAGGAGGTGAAAAAGCAGGCAGCTGCATTCAGCCAGTTAATCCCTCGCTGCTGGGGCTCCTCCAGCAGGGCTGCCTCGAGTGGGCAGTCTCAGCCAGCACAGGGCTCCTCGCACTGTGAGGTGCAGAAGCAGAGCATCGCTTCTCGTGCCCCTCCTGAGGGAGCTTGGCAGAAGAAGCGACGCTCTCGTGGGAAGTCTTTGAAGCGGAAGACCGACCTGAGGGAGGTCATTCAGGCTAAGAAGGCTTCCAAGCGGTCCTAGCTGCGGCAGGGCCGCTGAGAGCTGTCCCCCACGGGGCGGAGCGACCGAGGTCGTTCTCCCCCCGGAGCTCTCGGGAAATCGATGTTGTGCTCCCGCAGTCAAAAGGGCACCGGGCCACGTCATTTCCCCACGTTCGGGCGCGGCTCTGGCCAGCAAATATAAAATCTGCAGCAGAGCAGCGAATGCGTTCGCACACCGAAAATCTACCTCGACTAGTCCCTGCCGGTTATCTGCTTCAGGGGGTCGAAGGAGAGGTTCGGTCGATACCCCAGGCCAGCCTCGAGAGGCTGGTGCCCTTATCAGAGTATCTCGCCACATGGTCATGCCTTCCGAATATCTCTGTGTGGGCCCTGCGCACTGTAGAACGGGGCTACAGACTGCAGTTCAGAGTTCCTCCCCCAAAATTTGGGGGATAGTCTGGACGGTGGTCGGTCCCGAGCAGGTGGGGGTAATGGGGCAGTCTCTGCTGGTAAAAGGGGCGATAGAAAGGGTCCCCCCGCCAGAAAGGGAGGTCGGGTTCTACAGCCGGTACTTCATAGTGCCCAAGAAGGATGGGGGGTTGGTCCAATTTTAGATCTCAGGCTTCTGAATCGGTCTCTGAGGAGATACAGGTTCAGGATGCTAACTATTCCTGTTATAGTGAGTCAGATCCAGTTCGAGGACGGCTTCATCACGATAGATCTAAAGGACGCATACTTCCATATATCCATCCTTCCCAGTCACAGGAAGTTCCTGAGGTTCGCTTTCGGGGGCGAAGCGTTCCAATATCGGGTTCTTCCCTTTGGCCTAGCCTTGTCACCTCGCACCTTCACAAAGTGCATGGACGCAGCCCTGGCTCCGCTAAGACTCCAGGGCATCCGTGTACTGAATTATATCGACGACTGGCTGATCATGGCCAGATCGTACGATTTGGCAGTTCAGCATCGAGATGCTGTTCTATCCCACATGAGGTGCTTGGGACTGAGACTCAACGTGAAGAAGAGCGCGTTGACGCCCTCCCAGAGAATCACGTTCCTGGGAATAGTATGGGACTCGGCAATGATGCGGGCACGCATGTCACCCGCGCGTATCGAGACCGTGCGGGCGGAAGTCTCCAGTCTAAGGCTGGGCCACAGCATCACTGTCAAGCAATTCCAGAGACTGCTGGGTCTCATGGCAGCAGCGTCCAGTGTGATTCCGCTCGGCCTGCTCCACATGAGACCACTACAGTGGTGGCTGAGAATCAAGGGGTTTTCCCCAAAGGGGAATCCCTTCCGTATGATCAGGGTAACGCGCAAATGCATTCGTTCCCTCGTTATATGGAAGAAACCTCGGTTTCTGTCCCTGGGGCTGGTATTGGGAGCATCATGTTGCCGGAAAACCGTTTCAACAGATGCATCCCTTACTGGTTGGGGCGCGGTCATGGAAGGCCGAGGAATGAGAGGTCCTTGGACAGCCCAGCATGCTTCATGGCACATCAACTGCCTAGAGATGCTGGCAGTCTGGAAAGCTCTGAGGAGTTTTCTCGAGGACCTTCGTGGCCACCATGTCCTGATACGATCCGACAACACTGCCGTGGTATCATATCTAAATCATCAGGGGGTCTGAGATCGCGCCCTCTGTACAGACTGGCACATCAGGTCCTCCTGTGGTCCCACGGGAAACTGTCATCTCTCAGGGCAGTTTACATCCCGGGGGACCAAAACCAGGGAGCAGACATCCTGTCGAGGCAGGGGCTGAGGCCCGGGGAGTGGCGTCTCCATCCAGAGGTGGTGGAGGCCATATGCGAGAGGTTTGGCCAAATGGAAGTGGATTTGTTTGCGTCTCGAGAGACGACCCACTGTCCACTTTGGTCCTCCCTCAGGCGTCCGGCTCCGTTGGGCCTGGATGCCATGTCACAGGCGTGGCCGAGGCTGCGTCTGTACGCATTTCCCCCGATTGCTCTGCTCCCGGGAGTTCTGGAGCGTGTCCGCCGGGAAGGCATTCGCCTGCTTCTGATAGCACCCTGGTGGCCGACCAGGGTATGGTTCTCCGACATTATGGACCTGCTAGACGACCTTCCGTGGCAGATTCCTCTGAGGAGGGATCTGTTGACTCAGGTGGGGGGCTCGATCTTTCACCCCCAGCCAGAGTTATGGAACCTGTGGGCCTGGCCCCTGAGGGGGCAGAGCTCATAGAGGAGGGTCTGTCAGCAGGTGTCGTGGAGACTATACTCAGCTCCAGGCCTCCTTCCACCAGGAGGCTGTACAACTTAAAGTTGAGAGTGTTTTCCATGTGGTGTAGAGACCGTGAAGTAGACCCAGTTAACTGCGCTGTGGCTTCAGTACTGGAGTTTCTTCAAGATCGGTTTTCCGCCGGGCTTACCCCGTCCACACTTAAGGTGTATGTGGCAGCGATAGGAGCTTTCCATGCACCGTTAGGTGAAGGACCTCTGGGGAGGCACCATCTGGTTGTACGGTTCCTCCGAGGAGCGCGGAGGATGAGACCTGTGGCTCGTTCCAGGATCCCTACGTGGGATCTGGCAGTGGTGCTCGAAGGGTTGGTTGAGGCCCCCTTCGAACCGCTGGAGTTGGCTGAGGCCAAGAACCTTACGCTTAAGGTAGATTTTCTCTTAGCCATCACTTCTCTGAGGAGAGTAGGGGACCTTCAGGCATTGGCAGTCACACCCAATTGCTTGGAGTTTGCCCCAGGCGGAGTGAAAGCTATCTTGCAGCCGATCCCGGGATACATTCCCAAGGTACCATCTAATGCGGTACGGTCGGTGGTTCTCCAGGCCTTTCATCCCCCGCCTCATGTGATGGCAGATGCGGGCATTGAGGATTTATTTGGAGAGGTCTGCCCAGTGGAGGAAGTCAGATCAGTTGTTAGTGTGCTTTGGCCCACCTAGGAAAGGGCTGCCTGTGGCAAAACAGACTATTAGTAACTGGATTGTCCAGGCAATAGCCACGGCCTATCAGGTGCGCAACTTGCTTTCACCTATAGCCGTGAGGGCTCATTCTACCAGGGGCATGGCCTCCTCGGTAGCCCTCCTTTCCGGAGCTTCTTTGCAAGAGATTTGCGAGGAGGCTGGGTGGGCCACACCGCATACTTTCGTGAGATATTACAGTCTGCACCTCCCGGCGACGCCAGGCGCTAGGGTGCTCGCCCCCTGATTATGCACTCCGGTCCATATCATGGGGCCCAAGATAGGCGAGGACTAGTGGGTACTCGTTCCCCGATGTGTCATCTACGATGACTCAGTGCGAGTTCCCTCGATAAAGGGAACGTCTCGGGTTATGAATATAACCCATGTTCCCTGAGAGGGATTTATTGAGGATGGCATGTTGATTACACATATGAATATGTGAATATGAATATTTGAAAGATCGGAGTCATGCCGGAGATGGGTTTATTGAAAATGATGCGCTGGTGAGGCAAATTCAGAGGACACACAAATTGACAGTTGTATAGATAGATATCCCCAGCAGACACTCCAGAATATATATCATTTTTTTAACAATTTTTTTTTCTCACTTTAATTAGTTTGTATGACTTTCGGCAACTAATATAGACGCATGCACGGTAAAATGACACAGAAGTTGTGTAGTTAATTCCAGCCTGTTTGTAGGATAAAACATGAAGCATGACATCAGAATTACCTTTGCCATCAGCAGAAAATCCAGCACCGCTCGCACACAAGGCCTGAAACTCAGCTAGAACAGCAAGATAACAACAGTAGACAGCAGTAAATACCTTGAATCTGTGTGAAAGGATAACATGCTTTACATATTTTGTTTAATCAGACTTATGAATGCATTAGCATGAATAAACTGCATCTAACATTCAGTTTTGCAACAAAAAAAATGCACCCTCCCCTCATCAGAACAACTCATATTTATTATAGGAAAATTAAAGCAACTACAAGATATATGTACATGTACTAATGTACTGAAATGTACTGATACTAAACTGAAGTAACAGTAGATCATAATCATAAGTAAAAAATACATGTTTGGGAGACATTGATGAAATACATGTGAGACAGAAAACACAACCATTTAATTATTTTCATTTATTTGTTTATAGATCCTTTAAATTAAGCAGAGCTGGTCTTAATTTCCATATGTTCTTAATTCTGGTTTGGTTCTCCTCCCAAAACTCTCTCATAAAGTGTAACAGTGCATGAAAATCAACATCCGTAAGGGAAAAAACAAGATCCATGTTTAGAAAACCTGTAAACTGTAGCCTGCTTCGCTCCCATATGCAACAACACGCACAATGAAGACCCTATACTTTAACACTGACTGAGTTCTACTCTAGACATTCATGTCTATACGAGTCTCACACCCTTTTTAACTAATATCTTCACACCAGAAATGTGAAGAAACAAGCTTTAAGTCTGAAACATACTCAACGCATCTCTGCAGGTCTGTAAAACCAGCTGAAAAAAAAGCTTCCGTGTGAATAATACCCCATTCCTGAAGTTTCAGAAGACCACTTTATATATGTAAAGTTACACATATTTTAAAACAGTAGAATTACTTTTAAATACAGTAGAATTACTTTTTAACAGTAAGTACAGTTCAGCAAGCTGTTTCCATAAACAAATAAATAACAAACGACATGTCAATTAGTCCAGTAATCAGTATACTTAGAGTAACTGGGCAAAGTATACCTGAGTGTTTGCCAGGGCAGGGATGGCACGGCTCACCAAAGGCATAGTCAGGGTTGGCACAGCAGCACTGTGACTTGGTGACAGGTCTCTCGAAGGGCCGTAAACACACGCCTCTTTTAACAGCTGCATAACAGGTGCTGTGCATGTGTGTGTCTGCCAAAGAAATATATGAGGAATACAGTCGAAACTATGCCATACTGCTACAGGAACAGAGTCGCCACAGTTACTTTGAAAAAGTAATCTGATTACTGATTACTCATTTAAAAAGTAACAGTTACTTTACAGATGACTTGATTTTAAAAGTAACAAAGTAAGATTGCAAGTTACTTTATTAGTTACATTCAGCAGTTTCCGACAACACCCCTGTCGCCTCAACATAGAAATGACAACCGTTTTTGCCAACACTCAATTTATTGGAAGTTTATTTTTAACAGTAACATCAACAATGTATCTCCTGCCATTTTAAGTTGAAATTAAAAAATATTTCCTGAAAAAATACTTCCCCCGAGATGCAAGAAGAAAGCATATATATATATATATATATATATATATATATATATATATATATATATATATATATATATATATATATTTTTTTTTTTTTTTATTTTTTTTTAATTTTTTTTTACTAAGGAAAATGACTAAAATCGTAACAGTGACTTGGATAAATTACTTTAATCGGATTACTGGTTTGGAAATAGAAACGCGTTAGATTAGTCATTACTGTAAAGTAGTCAGATTAGAGTAACGCGTTACTAAGTAACTAAATTGCCGGCATCACTGTACGGAAAACACAATAAGATTAAAAACCACTCCCCATGGACCACTGCGACAGAAAAGCAAACTACAGAGTACCTGTGCAGAAATCCTTGCAAGGTATTTTATGCCTTTTTGAGGTAAATGCTGGAATAGTGTTTTTCTAGTTTTAATTAGTCTTATAGTGTAAATTTACCTGTTGTCTTTGGTGTTTTGGTGTCAGATAAATAAAATAAAACAATAAACAAAATAAAATAAAATAATATAATATAACAAACACAAAAATATCAATAAATCAACAGATTGTATACATTTAAAGGTGCACTATGTAGTATTTTTGCAGTAAAATATCCAAACACCACTAGGCCATTGTTATATATTTTGTTCAGTTCTTACAATATCTCAAATGTTTCCAACTATTTGTAAATTGTGAGAAAATTGCTATTTTAACTAAGGACCGGGACGTTTCAGCATAGCGTTTGAGCGAGTCGCCTGTCAATCGCTTCATATCTGCATTACCCTCGGTTTTATTCTGCAGAAACGCTCTTCTCTTAGCAGTATGAACATGTCACAGCAGTGCCGAGCGAATACACAGAGGAGCGTCATAACAATTTTAAACACACTTAAATGTAATATGATAAACAGTAGTGCTTTACCTTATAATCATGACCCGAAAAAGCGGAAGTGCGGGTGCCCAGCGACTCTGTCCTGTCCCGTCATAATAAAAGTACCGGTACTCGCGAGACGTGTGTTTGTATAACAATCGCCCCAGTGGCCGTGCTCAGCTCCACAACACTCGGTCCTGCTCTGCTTTACACTACAGTAACTAGAGGTCGACCAATTCATCGGATTTGCCGATTAATCGGCACCGATAGGTGATTGGTGGGACAATCAGTTATCGGCAAAAATCAAAACCGATAGTTTTTCTGGTTTGTGTCTGTTGCGGGAGCGCGTGAGAACGCTGCTGTCATTACACAGTAGCCACGAGAGCTCTGAGAAGGGTCTGCTGGCATTATATAGCGCGAGAGCGGCCTCTAGAGGCCAAATGAAAAACTATCACTGATTGTTTACATTAACACATTAGGCTCCGCGTTTCACAGCTCACGCTGCACAGAGCACGCTGACACATCTGATGCGCGTTTAAAACACCAACAGAGAAACGGTATAAATACAGAGCACTTCAGTACATGTTGCCAAATCATTATAAAGTAATTGATTTGTTGACTAGATGCTTTAGCAGGGGAAGAACAGCAGTATATATACTTTGTCGTTGAGGGTGACAGGACGCTAATATTAGCAGCAATGGTTACCTCAAGCATTTAAAGGGGGGGGTGAAATGCTGTTTCATGCATACTGAACTTTTTACACTGTTAAAGACTTGGATTCCCATCCTAAACATAGACAAAGTTTCAAAAAACTAATGTTGGACGTTTGATGGAGTATTTCTGTGTCAAAAAGTATTTCTCACAAGTTTCGGAGAGTTTTTTCCGAGTATGGGTCGGCTTGACGTCGATAGAGCGGAAGGTCCTTGTATGGGCCGTACGGGCTCTTCTCCCGGTAGGGTGCCCGTGCGCGTGACTAAAGCAAGAGAGGAAATGCACGCCCATAAACACTCGCTCAGGTGCAGATCCAGCTCAGGTGCAGATCCAGCTCCACTTTATTCCTATGGGTGACATCAAGCGACCTCAACGCTTCAGCACAGCATTCAGGGAAGGCAGCGCTGCATTTGAACCGATTTGAACGCAGAAATGACGGGAAGCTTCACAACATCGCTTCAGTCGCGTCGCAAAGTGGATTTCCACGGTCACTGCTGTCACAGGACAAAATCATACCAAAGAAGTGTGTAGTGACGGACCGTTCCCAGCGATAAAGGTTCGGTCCTGCTTTGGAAGCAGCCGGTGAGTAAAACTGCTTCAAATGTCTATGCTGTTGGCTATCGTTCGCGTGAGTAAACATCAGTAAACGACACGATTGCGTGCTTCGTCATTCAAATGCGCTAACGGTTACTCCATTGTTGTTCTATGTATAACGTTACACTAGTCTGACTAGCAAAACCGTTTTGCTTGCTACTGCTAAGGTTTAGTCGCATACAATAGTCCATAAACCGAATCATGTCCTCATAAACTGCGAGTAAGCACACAAATGTTGACAGGCCACTAAATACAGTACATACCACAGAGAGACGGACGTCCTGCTGTTGCTGTTTCTCCTGTTCAATTTATTTCAGCCTCCGAATGAGATTCTGGATCATTATCTGTATTAGCTGAGCTCGATAGCCATAGGTTTCTCCACGCATGAGAACGTCACCGCTTTGTGCGCTCGTCATTCTTTAGCTCCGCCCACACGATACGCCTCCAGGCCCTCGTTTTTTTCCGGAAAGACTCGGTACAGCCTATAATTCTTTTATAAATATAATAAAACTAAAGACTCTTCAGAGATATGAAGGATGCAATTCTACTCTATAGGTACTCAAGATTGACATGAGATTGTCTTTAACTTTAGTTAGTGTGTAATGTTGCTGTTAGAGCATAAATAATACCTGTAAAATTATAAAGCTCAAAGTTCAATGCCAAGCGAGATATTTTATTTAACAGAAGTTGCCTTTCAAAGCCTACAGCAAACAGCTGGTTTGGACTACAGCCCTGCACTTCCAGGTTTAATGACGCAACTAAAACTGTTTGTTGACGAACCCTCCGCCCACAAGAACACGCAAATTCGGGGGCGTTGTCCTTTTGCTATTTTTTGTTATTTTCATCCTGTAGTCAAATCACCTTTGTTTGGCCTTCCCACGGACGCTGTATGTAGAGATCAATGGCTACAGTTTATGTTTAACTCGGTTCCGGAAAATTATAATCACAATTTAAAACTATGTGCAGCACATTTTGCTGAGGACTGCTTCCTCAATCTCAATCAGTTTAATGCCGGATTCGCAGAAAGATTATTCTTAAAAGATGACGCAGTTCCCTCTTTGTCTGGAGAAGGCGTTGTTTATGGACCACAACCGGTAAGTGTATTTTATTATTTAAGTTGGTCCGTTTAACCGTTTATGTAACTCATTACACAAAGTGCAACGCTGTTTAGCTTTGTTAACTAACATTAGATGGTAATTGAAACTAATCCGAAAAACGTAGCATATAAAAGTGTAGTAATTCATACAGACACCATCGATTGTTGGTGTTTGTAACATTAATAATCAGTTTAAACTACTGAATAGACAGCTTACCGTTCTGAAACATCCTGCAAAAGTCTTTCCAGAGCAGGTTGTAATCGATCCTCTTCGATATTCTCCGGGTCTGATTCCGGCTCAAATTGATAAGGCAATATAGACATTTTTGCAATAACATTGAGCGCGCGTATCTACCCGTTATGGTAAGAGGCGGGACCTTTCCGGGCAACGTATGCTAAGCTGCTTTCCAATCACAGCGCGGGAAGCGCTGGCCTAATCAGAACTCGTTACGTATTTATGAAGGAGGGACTTCATAGAAGAAGGAAATCATCAGGCCGTTTTTAGGACAGAGGAAACAGCGCTGTACAGATAAGTAAATTGTGAGAAAAATACTGTGTTTTTTTACACGCGAAACATGAACTCATGTTATATTGCACACTGTAAACATAATCAAAGCTTCGAAAACACGCGAAGAATGGGACCTTTAATATAATACAATAATATTCCATTTGTAACATTAAGTAAGGTTAATAAATGCTGTAAAAGTATTATTCATTGTTAGTTTTATCTATTAACCTTTTTTATGCACTATGAACTAACATGAATGATTAAGGTAGAATTGTATTGCTCGAATATTAAAACATGCTGTAAAATGTACATTACATAATGCATTTATTTCATGTAAGCTAGCTAAATAAATACATCCTTACTAACAAATGGGATTTGCAGTCTGTTACCTGACATTTACATACATGTTTCTAGGTTATAGCTTAAGAAACATTTATTTGTAATATTTTAATGTTGTACTTATTTTCTGTAGAATTTTTAAATATTTTCATATTTACATATGAAATTTAACACATTTTCATGGTTCAGTACTTTTTTTTTGTAATAAAATTTCTTGTAATAATGTTCAGCACTGCTTTTTTACCTGTTATTTTATGTATTATTATTATATTGTCGCCTTTGGCTTGGCTTGCTCATTTGGGGACACTAAAAATATGATTAAAGTTATTCAACTTATTATACAAATAAAATGTATGAATTAGGTCTTATTTAATTCTATAAACTATAATACTGATCTGCCAACATTGTCGCTTTATTAAATTAAAATAAGCTGATAACATTACTGTTTTCTCCAGTACGACTGTACAGCCAAATCTAATTTTGTCGCAATATTATCCTGTTTGACACTGTGAAGCTGCTTTGACACAATCGTGATTGTAAAAGCGCTATATAAATAAAGTTGATTGATTGATATTTTAATCTAGTATCTTTTTAAAAACTATCGGTCGATTAATCGGTTATCGGCAAGCGAGGTCCAACCTAGCTATCGGTATCAGTAAAATCCACTATCGGACGACCTCTAACATAAACATAAATAACTGCATCCATGAACATGATTTCTGCCCGAGTCCTATTTTCCACCGGCTGTGAGGTGAAGACCACATGTCCCAAGATACTGCGCTCACACTTGGCATCATCAAACTACACCTTTGTTTAGAATAGGCGCCAGTGGACGGAAAGTTGTATAGTGCACCTTTAAAAAAAATAATTCCCCCTAAACAAACTGGCAACAAATTTTAATCTAGTTAAATATCTACTTTCATAATAGTTATATGTTAGGAATAAATACTGTGCTGCGCAAAAGTTAATGTCTCTGAAAAACATTTACTTTAAGACAGTAATTCATCTTTGCATTAGTGTTCCATTAGGAAACAGCAGTTTTAGATTTCCAAACATTCCTTTTGCAAATATTGTAACAATCCAGTGAGATTTCCTACAATCAATCAACAACAGCAACAGCATGTCTGACCCACACAGAGATCTGAGCACATCATCATCAAGTGAAACTTAAACTACAGCTCTGAGAAAACCCTCAGTTTCTTACATAACGCTTTTCAAAACTGCAGATTGCTTGCTTTGTTATGAAACAGGGATTTATTACTACAATAACTATTTTTCTATCCAAAGTTGCAACTTTAATGTATGTGTACAATTTGAATGTTGCATAAAACTATAGAGCTATAGAAATCCCTGAGCCTAGGGTCCTGTGTAGATCTTAACCCGCCCCTGATCTGGACAAATATATTATTGTGCATGCAAATGTGCAAGTTTAGCTTGCTCTTACCTACACATATGCGGCCACTTACTCCTACAGTAAGACCTGCAAAACACTCACACTGGAAAGAGCCCTGCGTGTTTACACACCGTCCATTCATGCACACACCTGGTGTCTGGCACTCATTGATATCTGTGAGACACACACACACACACACACACACACACACACACACACACACACACAAACACACACACACAATTTGGAAATATTCAAATGTAAGCCCATATTACAAACTAAATCTAAAAAAACAGATGATTATTTCTGTAATTGACACTTTTACAGTAATAATATTTTTAGAAATGGGAAAGGGAGATTTCACCTGTACAGTATCGGCCGCTGGAGTTAAGGGTGAATCCAGGTTTACACACACATTTAAAGCTGCCATCTTCATTGATGCACATGCCATTAAGACACATGTTTGTGGCTGCACATTCATCATGATCTGATTGGCAATACAGGAAACCCTTATTACCGTACATGCTTACTGTGGGGGCTAATGATTATTTAGCCGTGGGTTTCTTTAATGTAATTCCTGTATTATAGCAAAAATATTTGTACTGTGTGTGTGTGTGTGTGTGTGTGTGTGTGTGTGTGTGGGTTGGGGATTATTACATTTAACTGCTAAATTTTTTAAAAAGGTGACTATGTGGTGATGAGTGTCTTACCAATGCAGTTTCTCCCATCAGGTGTGATCTTGAATCCTGTGTTACAGATGCACTGAAAACTGCCCTCAGTATTCAGACAGCGGGCGTTCTTACACAGAGCCCTATTCTGAAGACATTCATCAATGTCTACAAAAAATATGATTACAGAAGTGAATACAACTTCACCATATTCTAGCCTAACATGTAATACCTAGAGTAGATTTTCGTTTTGGCCCTGTAGGACCAAAACCATTATTAGAATCAACATCATAAATATTGCAACATTTTTTATATTTTTATGAAAATACAAGTCTTTTTACAAATAATGTACTGTATTTACATTTATAACACTATACTTAGTATAATATTGCTTTTGCATCATATTACAAAAAACTAGTTAACACTGCTTTGATACACCGGCTGTGCAGTGACGATAAAATTGACATGTTCCATCTTCAGACTGCCATTATCAATCTCTGTTTTTTTCAGTCAATTTTTTTTTCATCTTTTTGAAAGTTGGGAAAAACAATTGTTAAGTTTTTGTTTTGCTATTTGAGCAAATGAGAACACAAAACAATATTTAATGTATTCTCGAATTTAGCGCTATAGAATTTTACCCAACTATGACGAGTTCTGCTTCTGAGAAACCTGTAAATGTGAAATGTGTCAATTGGGCTGTGTAAGAAATTGCTAAAGGGGTGCAAACTCAGGGAGAAGTTTCAGTATTTGGAAACAGAGTTTCAGTATTTGGAAACTCTGCGTTTTCTTGTGTGGCCGCTCGTCAGTGGAATATGTTGCCTACAGAGCTAAAAAAAGCCCACATTTTTACACCTTCACACGCCAAGTAAAGAAATGGCTTTTATCAAATCAAATTTGTTCCCACATGTGACCAGATATGTGTATGTGTGTAAGTGTGTGTTCTAAGGTCTAAGTATATGAAAGGTGTGAACATGAACTTTTGTACAATTTTTTTTATTTATTATTATTTTGGCAATTGTAAATCTTATTACTCATGTTTGTTTATATATTGTAGCTTAACATCAGCCTGCCCAGGGACTACGGGTGAAAATTAGCTCTTGAGCTAAAACCCGGTACTATGCATCTCTCCCTTTGAGGTTAATGTTTATTGTACGCTGTCCCTGTTTCTTAAATAAATAAATAAATAAAACTGCTAAAAAAAGAAAAGAAAAAGGTGACAAAAACACGAGACCCACATACACATGTATATATAAAAGCTCAAGGCCAATAAAGAACCAAATATAACTCTTTTTGGAAGTGTTTGCATATACACACACACACACACACACACACACACACACACACACACACACACACACACACACACACACACACACACACCAATCAGACATAATATATAATATTGGTCACACTCTTCTTGCCAAAACAGCCTGTTATGCCTGATCAGTATGCGGATGGATGGATGGATGGATGGATGGATGGATGGATGGATGGATGGATGGATGGATAGATAGATAGATAGATAGATAGATAGATAGATAGATAGATAGATAGATAGATAGATAGATAGATAGATAGATAGATAGATAGATAGATAGATAGATAGATAGATAGATAGATAGTATCTATCTATAGATAGATACTATCTATAGATACTATAATAGATACTATCTATCTATCTATCTATCTATCTATCTATCTATCTATCTATCTATCTATCTATCTATCTATCTATCTATCTATCTATCTATCTATCTATCTATCTATCTATCTATCTATCTATCTATCTATCTATCTATCTATCTATCTATCTATCTATCTATCTATCTATCTATCTATCTATCTATCTATCTATCTACACTCTTCTTGCCAAAACAGCCTGTTATGTCTATCGATAGATACCCACCAATGCAGGCCTGTTTTCCTGGAACTCTCAGAAAGCCTGTGTGGCATTTGCAGTAGTAGGATCCAGGAGTGTTGATACAGTTTCCATTAGTGCAGGGTTCAAACGTACACTCATCTTCATCTGAGCAAAAAACACACAACACTCACATCAGTTGCTCAGTAAAAGTCATTGCTTTAGGTAGATGATTGTTGCCCATATTTTCATATTTTTATAGCTCTTAGAGATGCCGGTTCAGATTCTGGACCATTCGTAATTCTTTGATACGGACTGAGCAGGTGAACACAATTCATGAAATGTTTGATTTAAGTTCAGAACATTGTTAACATTTGATTTGTAGACAAATAGCAATTTGAAATGACCTGAGCACTGTCCACTGCTTTCCTCTCTGTATCCAGTGTTACAGTCACAGCGGTAGTCAGAGCCCATGGGTACACAGCGTCCATTCAGACACAGATTAGGAAACAGGCGACATCTGTTCACCGTATCATTTACACTAACTGCAAAAAAACAAACAAAAAAACTCATCAGGGCCTCATTAGCAGCTAAGAATAGATTGTTGTATGGTCAATTATTTATTTTATTTGCAAAGAATATATAAACCTATCGGTCAAAATTTTGCAATAATTATGATTTTTCTAATGCTTCTGTATGAACTCTCTTATGCTTAGCAAGGTAAAGCAGCTTTTTTTAAAATATAGAAAAAGCAGTAAAATGAAATATTACAATTCAAACGTTTTCTAGCTGGCAAGATACATTAAATTTGAACACATTAAAGTTTAACAATATATTCACATAGAAAATTGTTATTTTAAATTGTTATAATATTTAACAATATTACTGTTTTTACTGTTAAGGTTGACCAAATAAATGAACACTTGGTATGCATACTTCTTTCTAAAACACACAAAAAATAAGTATTTCTAACTTAAATTACTGTATTTTTTTAAAACAATTCTCAATTATTTACAAAACATTAGCCTGAAAGACATATCCTTCAACATAAGATTTTGCTCACCAAAAACAGGTTGTTGTGGTTTAAATCGATTACCATTCCTTGGGATCTGAGGAATTTGGGAAATTTGAAGAATTTGAGGAGTCTGGTGAATCTGAGGTATCATGTGTCCATTGTCATTGAGGGGGTGAAGTATCTGGTCATTAGTGGCAGGATTGAAGCTGCTGGGGTTTTGAGGGTTCATATCAGAATCCTCTTCACTGTAACCACTCAGAGCAGAGCCCACCAGACAGATGCTGAAGTATTCATCTGTAGGGAAAAGAAAAGAGTGAGACTCCATGGTCTTGGTGACTGCTCCACGGCCCAAGCCCACCATTACACAGGCCTGGCCCAAATCCCTTGTAGTCAGGGGGCCACCACATCCTAGGGCCACCACATCCTGCCCATTGTTGCGCAATTTATGTGTATGAAAATAAATACAAAGTTCTTTCATGTATAGGTCCTTAACTCAATTATTATTGTGTTATATTAAAATGTTAGTGATCACGTTGTTATTGGCAAAGAGCTCGCTCCTCAACATTCAAATACTTGCCATTGTTTACCATTAGAAGTATGTAGTGTACTTCAGAAACTCCACTTTCCCCAGCTCCACCTGTATAGATCTGCTACAGGACTATTTACTGTATGTATGTTACAAGTGCAGCAGTAGCAAGTCTTAGTACTTGCTCTGCACCAGCATAGAAGATATTTCGCCAAGACCAAATACACTGTGTGTGTATGTGTGTGTGTGTGTGTGTGGGGGGGGGGGGGGGGGGGGGTTTACAAATAAACAGATGTCAGAAAGCTCAGGCATTCTGAGCTTTTTACACTGTTAAAGACTTGGATTCCCATCCTAAAACATAGACAAAGTTCAAAAAACTAATGTTGGACGTTTGATGGAGTATTTCTGTGTCAAAAACACTCCTTCCGGTTTCTCACAAGTTTCGGAGAGTTTTTTTCGAGTATAGGTCGGCTTGACGGTAGAGGGTCGGCTTGTTCGATAGAGCGGAAGGTCCTTGTATGGGCCATACGGGCTCTTCTCCCGGTAGTGTGCGCGTGCGCGTGACTAGAGCGAGAGAGGAAATTCATGACCATAAACACTCTCTCAAGCTGCAGATCCAGTCGTCCGTGAACACTTATGTCGTTATAGTCCACGCCGTGCTCCACTTTATTACTATGGGTGACATCAAGCGACTTCAACGCTTTAGCACAGCATTCCGGGAAGGCAGCACTGCATTTGAACCGATTTGAACGCAGAAATGACGGGAAGCTTCACAACATCGCTTCAGTCGAGTCGCAAAGTGGATTTCCACGGTCACTGCTGTCACAGGACTTCACCAAATCATACCAAAGAAGTGTGTAGTGACGGAGCGGTCCCAGCGATAAAGGTTCGGTCCTGCTTTGGAAGCAGCTGGTGAGTAAAACTGCTTCAAATGTCTGCTGTTGGCTATCGTCGCGTGAGTAAACGACACGATCGCGTGCTTCGCTTCGGTTACTCCATTGTTGTTCTATGTATAACGTTACACTAGTCTGACATGCAAAACCGTTTTGCTTGCTACTGCTAAGGTTTAGTCTCATACAATAGTCCATAAACCAAATCATGTCCTCATTAACTGCGAGTAAACAAGCGCAAATGTTGACATGCCACTAAATACAGTACATACCACAGAGACAGACGTTCTGCAGTTGCTGTTTCTACTGTTCAATTTATTTCAGCCTCCGGATCTGATTCTGGATCATTATCTGTATTAGCTGAGATCGATAGCCATGGGTTTCTCCACACTTGAGGACGTCACCGCTTTGTGCGCGATCGTCATTCTTTAGCTCCGCCCACACGATACACCTCCAGGCGCTCGTTTTTTTCCGGAAAGACTCGGTACAGCCTATATTTATTTTATAAATATAATAAAACTAAAGACTTTTCGGAGATATGAAGGATGCAATACTACTCTATAGGTACTCAAGATTGACATGAGATTGACTGAAACTGAGTGTTTCACCGCCCCCTTAAACACTGCCATATTCACTAACCATTACCATTGCAAATGTATTCAACCCTGCTCCTGGAGGGCACTGTCCTGCAAATTTCAGCTCCAGCCCTAATCATGCACACCTGAATCGGCTAATCGGATGGCTTGAATATCACAGGCAGGTGTGCTGAAACAGGTTGGAAATAAACTTTGCAGGACAGTGGGTAAACAGAAGCAGGGTTGAAGACCCCTCCTAGCTATACTATAGCCTATATTATGCACAAATAGCATGTTTAATTAGCCTGACAAGCCAGACCCACATTAATCGCTTCGGTTACTCCATTGTTGTTCTATGTATAACGTTACACTAGTCTGATGTGCAAAACCGTTTTGCTTGCTACTGCTAAGGTTTAGTCTCATACAATAGTCCATAAACCAAATCATGTCCTCATTAACTGCGAGTAAACAAGCGCAAATGTTGACATGCCACTAAATACAGTACATACCACAGAGACAGACGTTCTGCAGTTGCTGTTTCTACTGTTCAATTTATTTCAGCCTCCGGATCTGATTCTGGATCATTATCTGTATTAGCTGAGATCGATAGCCATGGGTTTCTCCACACTTGAGGACGTCACCGCTTTGAGCGCGATCGTCATTCTTTAGCTCCGCCCACACGATACACCTCCAGGCGCTCGTTTTTTTCCGGAAAGACTCGGTACAGCCTATATTTATTTTATAAATATAATAAAACTAAAGACTTTTCGGAGATATGAAGGATGCAATACTACTCTATAGGTACTCAAGATTGACATGAGATTGACTGAAACTGAGTGTTTCACCGCCCCCTTAAACACTGCCATATTCACTAACCATTACCATTGCAAATGTATTCAACCCTGCTCCTGGAGGGCACTGTCCTGCAAATTTCAGCTCCAGCCCTAATCATGCACACCTGAATCGGCTAATCGGATGGCTTGAATATCACAGGCAGGTGTGCTGAAACAGGTTGGAAATAAACTTTGCAGGACAGTGGGTAAACAGAAGCAGGGTTGAAGACCCCTCCTAGCTATACTATAGCCTATATTATGCACAAATAGCATGTTTAATTAGCCTGACAAGCCAGACCCACATTAAGATGTTGGTCTGGAAACTCACCATTGACAGGGCTCAATCCGAGGGGCGGGATAAACAGTTGTCTTTCAAACTCCCTCTGCACGCAATTGGATATCGCTACAACCAACCAGAGCAACGAAGGTGAAGCAGAGCTCATTGACAGATTAAACTTTTGGCGCATCCGGTCGGCAAAACTCAGAACACAACTTCCCTTCTTAACAATGACTTCAGTTTAATAGAAAGATGCAAGCGCAACTCGGCTGTCATTATGTTAAGCCCCGCCCACCAGCTCTATACACGACGTGATTGGCCTGACCAGAGTTTGGAGTTTACAGCTCAGAAGTGTATTGAGAGTTGCTAGACAACACTCGCGGCAAATTAGATTTGCTGCCACTAGTGTGCGTCTAGATTTCTAGGCTAATGTTTAATATAAACATGTAAAATCCCTAAATTAAAAATTATAAATATATTAACAAAAGCACAGACTAAATGTTAAAGGTGTCATGGACTGTTTTTAAAAAAATTTAAACTGTTGTCCAAGGTCGTTTATGACGTTTGTGTGGTTTTTACATACAAAAACATCATACTAAATAAGTAATTATACTACAGTATACAATTACATTATTACAATAAGTGCTATTTTCTAGCCTGGTTGTGAGGCTCTTTCCTGCACACAGTTTTATCAGCTATGAGTTTTATATGCACTGAAGACTTGGAAGTAAATGCCATTCGGCTAGGATTGGATAATATTTGCATATTTAATGAGCTTCAGCTTCCTCGTCAGTAAATATGGGAATTGTTTTGAATTTGTGTGGAAGAGAGTGAACAATGAACATCAAGAACGGAATGTTATTTTACTATTTAAGATAGCCTGTTGGCAGTTTTTTTTTTCTTCTGGAAAACACATAGACCTGGGGATGTTGGGCTTTGTGAGCCCTGGCCCATACATACCCGAGTCTGATCCCGAATCACAATTAAACCAACAACACCACAAATGGTGTTTTCTTCACATGGATTCTACAGCCTTTGACAGCGTGCTAAGGTGTTCTGTTAGACACATACAAATAAACAGATGTCAAACGATCTGTAATAATGCAATACTGTCACATATACCTTTTTTTTACGCACATTTTACTCACTGTTGCTTCATTCATTCACGTAATCTCATCCTGTCTGCAAACCCAGTTTCTTGTTTACAAACGAAGGAACAATGAGCAAAGTCTTCAACATGAGAGCTGTATTCATTCAAAATAAAGTTCATCCACAAATTTATGATATTAGAATCCGAATGAAGCTTATGTTTTATGTTTATTGCTTAGAAGTTTGATCCGGTTTAGCTCTATGTAGGCCTTTGTCATATCAGGTACAAGTCAGTGGGTAGGGCTACAGAATCAGGCATTGTTCATCTTATGTTGTTTCACCATACGATGATGTGTTATGTGTTTCACCATACGATGAAATCAAGGCATAGCATCTTCTGAGATCGATCGTTTGCTGGGCTTGGTGTCTATAAAAGTTTTTCTTTGACTAACAAGGAAGTTTTCAGCTCTGAAATTCTATTCTGGATATTTAGATAAACCAGGATATTATTATATTACTATGACCTTTTATATATCAAATGCTCAAAAGAAAAGTTGATTTCTTAATTTATGACCCCTTTAACTGGCACGAGAAAGATGTACTTGTTCACCAAAAACAAAATAAATAGCAAATAAAAATAAATAAATAAATAGCAAAATAAGCATTACATAAGCCTATATGAAGATGTGTATTAATCACCTGATCCTGGTACAGGACACATTTGAAGAGCTGTCCTTTGACTCCAGCAGCGGCCACGGTCACAACAGCATTGGATTTTACTAAAGCGCCCGCTGATTTCCTGAACACAGCGTCCATTTACAACTGATGCAAAACAGACGCCAATGTGCTGGTCTGAAATACACACAAACACACACCTATCCACAATGAGAGAAAGAAATTTAATCCAAAACATTAAAGATGTATACATGAAAAACAGAGTGTAAATGTGATCCATGAAAAGTTAATAATCAGGTAAGGGCTGTCAATCAATTATAATATTTAATCGCGAATAATCGCATGATTGTCACGAGTTTAAGCTCATTAAATATGCAAGTTTTCTCCAATCCTAGCCGTGGGCGTTTACTTCCAAGTCTCTGGAGTGCGGCACATCCATCAAAACACAGTGTTCAGAAGAGAGCCTCAAAACCAGTGTAGAAAATAGCCTATTACTTATTGGTTATGATGTTTTTGAATGTAAAATCCACACGAACATCATTAACAATTTTAATTACCTATTAATGTTTGCTGCTGCATCCTTTGCATCTATGGCTTATCTTGATTTCTCCAACTACGAGCTAGCCACAGACCAAACAGAAAATGTGCGCTGCGTTAATCGCTCGTTAATAAATTTAGTCCCGTTAAAATGAATTTGTTAACTTTGACAGCCCTAAATCAGGTGAGCATTTGAACCTCTGGTTATGATTAAATTTAAAACTAGTGAAACCATATTGCACTAATTGTGCAAGTTATCCCACTTAAAAAGGTGAGAGAGGCCTGTAATTTTCATCATAGGTACACTTCAACTACGAGGGACAGAATAAGAAAAAAAAATCCAGAAAATCATATTGTCTGATTTTTTAAAGAATTTACTTGCACATTGTGGTGGAAAATAAGTGTTTGGTCACCTACAAAAAAAAAGCAAGATTTCTGGCTCTCACAGACCTGAAACTTCTTCTTTAAGAGGCTCCTCTGTCCTCCACTCAGACACCTGTTTGAACTTGTTATCAGTATAAAAGACACCTGTCCACAACCTCAAACAGTCAGACTCCAAACTCCACTATGGCCAAGACCAAAGAGATGTCAAAGGACACCAGAAACTAAATTGTAGACCTGTAAGCAGCTTGGTGTGAAAAAATCAACTGCGGGAGAAATCAACTTTCAATTACAAGACCACTAATAATCTCCATCGATCTGGGGCTCCACACAAGATCTCACTCCGTGGGGTCAAAATGATCCCAAGGACGGTGAGAAAAAAATCCCAGAACCACACAGGGGAACCTAGTGAATGACCTGCAGAGAGCTGGGACCAAATTAAAAAAGGCTACCATCAGTAACACACTACACCGGCAGGGACTCAAATCCTGCAGTGCCAGACATGTTCCCCAGTATATGTCCGGGCCCGTCTGAAGTTTGCTAGAGAGCATTTGGATGATCCAGAAGAGGATTGGGAGAATGTCATATGGTCAGATCAAACCAAAATAGAACTTTTTAGTAAAACCTCAACTTGTTGTGCTTGGAGGAGAAAGAATGTTGAGTTGCACCATAGCTACTGTGGGTGGAAAGGGACCAGAACGACTGATCCGTGTAAAAGAAAGAATGAATGGGGCCATGTATCATGAGATTTTGAGTAAAAACCTCCTTCCATCAGCAAGGGCATTGAAGATGAAACAATTGGCCAAACTACCAGAAACAGTGTGTAAAAACCTTGTGGCGACTTACAGATAACGTTTGACCTCTGTCATTGCCAACAAAGGGTATATAACAAAGTATTGAGATTAACTTTTGCTATTGACCAAATACTTATTTTCCTCCATAATTTGCAAATAAATTCTTTAAAAATTAGACAATGTGATTTTCTGGATTTTTTTCTCATTCTCTTTCATAGTTGAAGTGTTCCTATGATGAAAATTACAGGCCTCTCTCATCTTTTTAAGTGGGAGAATATGCACAATTGGTGGATGACTAAATACTTTTTTTGCCCCACTGTATAAGCATAAACTGGATCTATGGAACAGGAAATTGCTTTTAACAGTAGCATTCCATAACATCTGCACTTATGGATGTGGTCGTTTGTACATGTGCTTTCATTAAAATCAAAGGATACTCTCAGAATTCCTCAGACATGATAGCGAGACAGACATATCCACACATGCTCTGGCACTGATCTGCAGTTATATACAGCATAAAAGAGGCTACGGAGATCCCCTCTCTGTACATCTACCATCTATTACAGAGGAGACTCTGATGCTGCCTTGGTTCACTTCCATTTGCAACTCCTCCCCCCCCCCCCCCCCCCCCCCCCTCCTAGGTATTACACTGGGCAGAAACACAAATAACACAGTGCTATTGTCATTCTTATTCCCTGTGATGGGACAACACTTCAGTCAGTCAATTTAAGTCATATCCCAGTCCTATTCTATCTCATGAATGAAAGCATACATATTTGCTGTATTTCCCAATATGTATGGCTGCATGGCTAACTACATGTTGAGGTCTAAAACTGTGATGTCTGCCTGAACACAGAATTCATCACATGCCTCAACAAGCAGCTTTAACTCTCCAGCTCTCATCTGGTCGCCCAGAGAAGCTGAGAAGGTTGAGCCTGGTCTGTACCTTCATAACAGTATAACGGATCCGTGCGTCTGGTTTTAAAGTGAAAGCAACCTAATATACCTCCTCTTAAATTATGAGATAATATTAAAAATATCTATATGGCAGTATTTCTCCATGGTATCGAAGTCAAAAGTGTGACCAGCGAAAATGCTCAGTGGCTAGTAACTTTGGAAAACCACTAGCCACAGTGGCTGGTGAGCAAAAAAGGGATAGTTCAGCCAAAATGTAAATATTATCATAATTTCCTCATCCTGTATGAGTTTCATTGTTCTGTTGAATACACAAAAAAAAATAGTTTTGAAGTATGTTGGTAAAGAAACCGTTGACAATAGCCAATGACTTCCATAGTAGGAAAAAAATTATATGAAAGTCAATGGCTACAATTAACTGTCTGGTTACCAACATTACTAAAAATATCTTCTTTTTGTGTCCAGCAGAAAAAAACTCATACAGGTTTGGAAAAACATGAGGCTGAATAAATGATGACAACATTTTTTGGGGGGGCTGAACTATCCCTTTAATGTCAAGCCCTGATTACAACAGTCATTTTAAAAGCAAAGTCTTTAGTAAAAAGCGTAACGGTCTAATCAGAACTTACATTTGTACAGGACGGAGTCAATTAGCATCTAACTTACCAAGGCAGCTTGTTCGTTCTACAGATGGCATGTATCCAGAAAGACACTCACAGAAGAAACTGCCTGCTGAATTAATGCAGTGTCCTCTATTACACACTAGCTGGATGGTGTAGCGTTCATCCACATCTGAGAGATTTTATTGCAATATATACTGAAAAAGACTTTACTTACAATTATCAAGTCAAGCTGGTTTATTGTTATTTTGGTGCTGCATGGCATGGAAAAATACAGTGAACGTGATACATTAAATGAATGCCTTTAATGAAAGTGTTGATTGTGTGTGTTGATACAAAGACATTTCTCCTGGAGTTCAATTATAACCTTCTGGTCACAAAACACCTGTCATTTCCTGTGTTATCATCAGTGGGTCATAATCAGACAATTACAGTTTGGTTTTATGAATTATATATTGTCAGAATTGTACACTGCAGTCTATTATTTAGTGAAGAATGCTATTATTCTCTTTTTGGCATGGTTTCTGATATAGAATAGACAGTATGTTACTCACCCTCACACTTCAGCGTGGTAATGTGCTGCTGGTAACCTGCTGGACACTGGCACTGATATGAGCCCAATGTGTTGATGCATCTCCCTCCTTTACACAGGTCAGGCACAACCTTACATTCATCAACATCTGGTCAACGAGAAAAGATTGGATACTTAAAGTACCAACAATTCCCTTAATACATTTCTATTGAAAAAGGCATTGAAAAAGGCAGGTCACAGTCTAGACCAGACTGATCATCAAGACAACCAACCACAGGAGATGGGTAAATCCAAAATCAAATCATATATATATATATATGTCATATATATATATATATATATATATATATATATATATATATATATATATATATATATATATATATATATATATATATATATATATATATATATATATATATATATATATATATATATATATAATATAATAACTTAATTATTCAATGACAAATACATATTTTTAACAGTCACTTGTTGCCACCTTGTGGTGTAACAATTTAATCGATAACTGTTTTTGAGATGCCAAGATTATTTCAAAAGGTGATTTGCTCACTACTGTAGAGACATCATTATTAATATCTCAACTACACTGTAAAAAAAAATGTTCTACAAGTTATGACAACATGGGTTTTTACACTGTTTTAACTCATCAAAATAAGTTAAGATTTAAGCAATTTTGAGCATGGCATGGTTGTTGGTGCCAGACAGGCTGGTCTGACTATTTCACAATCTGCTCAATTACTGGGATTTTCACGCACAACCATTTCTAGGGTTTACAAAGAATGGTGTAAAAAGGGAAAAACATCCAGTATGCGGCAGTCCTGTGGACAAAAATGGTTGATGCTAGAGGTCAAGGGAGAATGGGCTGACTGATTAAAGCTGATAGAAAGAGCAACTTTGACTGAAATAACCACTCTTTACAACCGAGGTATGCAGAAAAGCATTTGTAAAGCCACAACACTCACAACCTTGAGGCGGATGGACTACAACAGCAGAAGACCCCACCGGGTACCACTCATCATCTCCACTACAAATGGGAAAAAGAGGCTACAATTGGCACAAGCTCAACAAAATTAGACAGTTGAAGACTGGAAAGCATTGAGCCAGGCCTTCTCGTCCAACATCAGTGCCTGACTTCAAAAATACTTTTCTAGAAAAATGGTCACAGATTCCCATAAACACACTCCTAAACCTAGTGGAAAGCCTTCCCAGAAGAGTTGAAGCTGTTATAGGGTGGTCCAACTCCATATTAACCCTTAGGGATTAAGAATGGGATGTCATTAAAGTTCATATGTAAGTAAAGACATGAGGCTGAATAATTGATGACAACATTTTCATTTTTGGCTGAACTATCCCTTTAATGTCAAGCCCTGATTACAATAGTCATTTTGAAAGCAAAGTCTTTGGTACAAAGCAGGTAACAGTCTAATTAGAACTTACATTTATACAGGACAGAGTCAATCAGCGTCTAACTCACCAAGGCATCGTGTTCGGTCTACAGACAACATGTGTCGCAAGTGAATCTACTTTTGCTAGTTTAATGATGGGAAAAATGGAGTTTTCGTCTAAAAACGCTCTGTGTCCACACTATCATTTTCAATCGTTTTCCAAAAAATGTTTATCTACATTGAAACGTCTGAAAACGCTTACATGCCCGTACTGCGCATAAGCTAATCCAAGATGCTTCAACTTGCGTAATTTCCGCTAACTTACTCGTTTATTTACTCTTTGACATTTTGTGGCAATGTCGTAGTTTTTTAACAGTATGTACAAACTGACATTAATATTTAACAAGGCTGTCAAAACAGAAAGCATACAAAACAACTGCTGTACAATGTCATTCACCATCTTGGCTGAATTGGTCATATGACTGCATCACATGGCTAAAAATGCGTCATCGTATTAAAAAGCCACCATTTTCACAGTCCACACTACGGCGCGAAGACGGCCTTTTCAAATGTATCCGCTTTGGAGAGCGTTTTCAAAACAGTACGTTTTCATTGACTTAAAACGCTGTCTCAGTGTGGACGGAAGGCCAAAACGGAGAGAAAAATATACGTTTTCAAATGAAAACGTATTAGTGTGGACATGGCCTTAATGAGTAATGGGTGTTTTGGGTATAACATGCAATAAACCAATCAGAGTCTCATCTCCAATTCCCTTTAAAAGCCAGTTCGCTTGCACCATGGCAGATTGCTATATTCATGGCGAATATAAACACCCTCAACCTGATGAGTGTTTAAATACATGTGTGTATTAAATTACCACAATTGGTTAAATAAGTAGCCAATTTAATTTGTCATTACTGCAAATAGGTAATTATGATACATGCAATCACTATCCATTATGACATGTAGGCATTTTTATCATTTTTTTTAGGCATTGGGTACACACAATAACATAAACTACCTTTTACATTTGTAATCCTTTTATTTTTAATATTTGACATGTTTGTGTGCTGCTGCACGTCCCTGTGTGTGTAATAGTAGAGTGTAGGCATGTTGTGCACCCACGTATAGGTGCATATTATTAACATGCCCTTCAAATAACACAAAAATACTGCGCTATTGACTTTAGACCAGGTTTCAGTTGGTCAATGGCACAGTCTATTTTAGTTGCCTCAAAAAATCAACGCACCAACGCATTGTGCCAGGACACCCCTTGTTTTCAGACCATGGCTGCACAAATGGGCGCAAATGCATTTGCTATTTAAACAATGTGGCTTGATGCGTCAGGATGAAACTAGCAAAAAAAACACTTGCACCGGTTGTATAGGGCCCAAAATGTGATTTCTGAGGTACCAACACCACAAATAATTTCCAAAAACATATACCTTTTCAACCTGCCATTTTCATATTCCTGTTTCGGTAGGATTAATCACACACACACACACACACACTAAATTAATAACTGTAAGTAAAAACATTTTAAAGATCCCCAAAATTCAATTCTTAAAGTAAATGCATAAAGTACTTTTACAAAGCAATTGACATTGATACATTACTGTAAATTATAGGGTGTGGCGAGGGAGGCGTGGTTCTGCGAGGTCTGCAGCGGGAGCGAGAGCTCAGAGCTGAGCGGCAGGTAAGTAGGTCAAGCACAGATGAAGAACACCTGTTTCTGATTGCACTGATTTGCGTGGAGAGAGCGCATTTAAGCCACGGCCGGGAGAGAGTCGAGAGAGAGAGTTGGACTGGGACTTGCGTACACAACCTGGAGAAACTGAGTGATATCTAAGAGACTGATTGTGAAAAGGAGCGATCCATATCGTGGAGAACCTGAGTTACCACACGGAACGTGTGTTTATTATTTTTGAAAAGACTGAATAAAGAGAGCGAGTCCCAGTCAAAGCCGACCCCTGTCTTTTTCCTTCATTATCATAACCAACTTTGCTTCACTGGTGCCGAAACGCCGCCATGCAAACTCCGCCGAAGACACCACTTGCCGACATCGTCCAATCGCTCGCCGGTCTTCACCAAGAGCATTACCAGGACCTGTTGGCCGTGAGGGAGGAACAACAGAAACGGTTCGAAGCTCTCCTCACGGCCCAGCATGAAGACCGCAAGCTGTTGCTGGATGGACCGGGAGATTCGGGCCTTTCCCCAAAGACAGACCTTTGACTATATATCATCGACTATATATCGACCTTCGCCGGGTATCGGGAATGGCCCAAAGCTGACTGGCCAATGCGGCTGCTGCCTCTACTGTCCGGACAGGCACAAGTAGCTGCCCACCAACTGCCAGTCCAGAATCTCCTGGTCTACGACGACCTGAAGCGCGCCATCCTCCAGAGGGCCGGCCAGACCCCAGAGCAGCATAGACAGCGGTTCCGGACCCTCACCCTGGACAAGTTCGGTCGACCCTTCGTCTCCGCGCACCAGCTCCGGGACTCATGTCGCAAGTGGTTGATGGCCGATGGGAGTGACGTCGAGGAAACTTATCAAGCTTTGGTGGATTCAGGTTGTAACCAGACCTCCATACACCAAAGCCTGATTCAGCCCGGGGCATGGGATAAGTGCTGTCTGGTTATGGTGAGGTGTGTGCACGGGGAGGTGATGGAATACCCTTTAGTGCTGGTGGAAATTCTATTCCGGGGTCAAAAACATAGAGTTGAGGTTGCCGTTAACCAGCACCTCCGGCATCCACTGATTTTGGGGACCAATTGGCCAGATTTTAATAAATTATCGGGATGTTTGTGTGTGGATGCCTCTTGGGGAAAAAAAGAGAAAGGGAAGGTGGCGGTTGCACAGGTGTGGGAGGTCGAGCCGACACCACTGGGCACTGATCTGGGGGAACAGAGCGCTTCGGAAATGCCAGTGTTTTCGGAGCGCGATGAATTTCCCTTGGAACAGTCCCAGGATGAAACGTTCAAAAATGCGTTTAATCAGGACTGTGTCATCGACAGCCATCTCCTCCGTCCTGATCAACCACTCACCTTTCCTTATTTTACTCTGTTAAAGGTTGTATCGGGTGACCCAAGATGCCCAGACAAAGCAGAATACAAGCCAGTTGTTAGTTCTGAAAAGCTGTCGGGAAATGCTTTTCCAGGCGGCTCATTACAATCCAATGGCATTTAGGGCAAACAGCGACACTAAACCGCCTCATGACCCGATTCTTTTGGCCGGGCATTCACGAGAATGTACGCCGGTGGTGTGCGTCTTGTCGTGAATGTCAGTTGGTAAACCCACCGGCCCAACCAAAAGCACCATTGTGCCCCCTTCCGTTGATGCAGGTCCCCTTCGAAAGAGTTGGTATGGACCTCATCGGGCCTTTAGAGCGGTCAACCCGCGGACATCGCTTTGCTTTAGTCCTAGTGGATTATGAAACACAATATCCGGGTGGGGGTGGGGGGTGGGGGGGTGTCTGCAGCTCAGAGCTGAGCGGCAGGTAAGTAGGTCAAGCACAGATGATGAAGACCTGTTTCTGATTGCAGTGATTGGCGTGGAGAGAGCGCATTTAAGCCCTGGCCGGGAGAGAGTTGAGAGAGAGAGTTGGACTGGGACTTGCGTACACAACCTGGAGAAACAGTGATATCTAAGAGACTGATTGTGAAAAGGAGTGATCCATATCGTGGAGAACCTGAGTTACCACACGGAGCGTGTGTTTATTATTTTTGAAAAGACTGAATAAAGAGAGCGAGTCCCAGTCAAAGCCAACGCCTGTCTTCTTCCTTCATTATCATAACGAACTTTGCTACATAGGGGTTGAACTTTTTTTTATGTCGATGTCAACTAGTCGCTGATGACATCATTAATGAACCAATAAGCCTGAACTCATAAGCTAAATAAGCTAAGACTTGAACATGGGTTGCCTTGTGCATAGCTATGGCATACGACACAGTGCTGAACACAAGATTATTACAGTTATATACATAATTATTATAATTATATACAGTTTATTTTCATCATTTCAGTTTAATCTGCATGAATTTCTTTCTTCCGCTGAAAACAAAGGACGATATTTGGAAGAAGATCTCAGCAGCCATTGTCTACCATAGTGGGAAAAAAATACTATGGTAGCCAATGGCTGCCGAGATCTGCTTAGTTACACACATTCTTCCAAAAATCTTCTTTTGTGTTCAGAAGAAGACAGAAATTCATATGGGTTTGGAACAACTTGATGGTAAGAAAATTATGACAGAATTTTAATTTTTGGGTTAACTATCCCCTTAAAGCGCCGTGGCAGAGCATTAAAGTCGATTAGGCTGTGCAACCCCTAGTACATAAACACACTTTAATAATATAATAAAATCAGTGCTGACCTTGGCAGGCTCCTGTGCGGGTATTTGGGGTGAACCCTTTGCTGCAGGACGAGCTGAGAGGTGGGCACAGCTCACACTGATGACCCCATGCTTGACCCACCGTGGCACAGCACAGCGTTTTACTGCACACAAATCCACTGCTCTGACCTGCACACTTCCTGTTGAGGACCTGGATGAAGCATGGGCCTGTTCTGTAATCTGATATATCAGTAAAAAACAAAATCATGATAATCAGAATCTGAAGAACAAGACAAAAGAACAAATGATCACATGTCATTCACCAGGCAAGTAAGATTATTGGTCAAAACATTTTTTTCTTTCTTTTAATGACAGAATCTAGAAGAGTATTGTACATGCGTGTATGTGCTCCTATACAAATTATGATTCAATAGACAGCATTAAGAAAATGCAGCTGATTATATTTTAATGATCTTAATGATCCTAAAAAATAGGTGTTTTTTAAGCAAGAAATAATTCCTTATCCATTGCAAATAATGGGACGATTATTCCATCCGATGAATGCAATGGTGGAGATAGTAGACTGTATTTTTCTTAAAGGGTTAGTTCACCCAAAAAATAAAAAAATATGTCATTAATTACTTTCCCTAATGTCGTTCAACACCCATAAGACCTCTGTTCATCTTCGGAACACAAATGAAGATATTTTTGTTGAACTCCGATGGCTCAGACAGGCCTTCATTGACACCAATGACATTTCCTCTCTCAAGACCCATAAAAGGCACTAAAGATGTCGTCTCACTAAAGGGGTTCTACAATAATTTTATGAAGCGATGAGAATAGTTTAAGTGTGCAAAAAAAACGAAATAGCAACTTATATAGTGATGGGCCGATTTCAAAACAAAGTTATGAGCCATAATGAATCAGCGTATTCGACGTGTCAAACTGCCAAACTGCTGAAATCACGTGACATTGGCAATCCAACTCCTGAAGCGATATGCTGATTCATCACCGTTCATAGGTTTTTTTGTGCACAAAAACTATTCTTGTCGCTTTATAAAATTATTGTAGAGTCACTGTAGTGAGATGGACTTTTTTTAACAATGTCTTTAGTGCCTTTTATGGGTCTTAAGAGAGTAAATTACATTAGAGTCAATGAAAGCCTTTCTGAGCCATCGGATTTCAACAAAAATATCTTCATTTGTGCTCCGAAGATGAGCGGAGGTATTAGGGGTGTTGAACGACATAAGGGTAAGTAATTATTGAAAGAATTTTCATTTTCTGAAAGGGTGAACTAACCCTTTAAGTTGATTTTTGTTGAACAAAAAAAAAAAGGGGGGGGCATAACTATAACATGAACACAAAACAATTGTGCATTTAGAATTAGCAGACTGATTGTTTTACAATGTCCTGAAGATTTTTAATGACCTATATAGATCCTTTCTCTACAAAAACATGTTTTATATAATGTCGTTTAAAAGAGTCTCAGTAAAGCAGCAGCACATGAAAGCCGTCTGGAGAGAGGATGATCCAGGTGGTCTGAACTGTCCTGTGCAGCTTGACATGTGCTCTGCATTACACATCCATGAGCTTTCATTTACCACCAGCCCCTGTGCCAACTCCTACACATCCTGAAAAAAACTACCTTTGTCCTAGTTTTCTCTTTTCTTAGCATGAATAAGTTTTCCAGTTGCAGCTAGGGTGACAATTCAGTGTTGCTCAGAATAATGTTTCATATGAAACTTATTTTAAACATATTTTGTGTGTCAAAAGGACACACACATACAAGTAAAATAAGTGTATGCTGTGAGACAGACACTTTAAAAGCCTTCAAAAAACATGCTTTATTATCTGAGAGGTCTGAGGACAGTCAGTAGCCATCTTTACATTAGAGTATTAGTAGACTGTCAGTAGACTGGTAGGTTATGGTTAGGTGTTAGGGTTCGGGTTAGTAGAATAAGTTGAATTGTAGTTGCCAAGTTACTTACAGGTCCTTCTCACAAAATTAGCATATTGTGATAAAGTTCATTATTTTTCATAATGTAATGATATAAATTAAACTTTTATATATTTTAGAATCATTGCACACCAACAGAAATATTTCAGGTATTTTATTGTTTTAATACTGATGATTTTGGCATACAGCTCATGAAAACCCAAAATTCTCAATCTCAAAAAATTAGCATATTTCATCCGACCAATAAAAGAAAAGTGTTTTTAATACAAAAAAAGTCAACCTTCAAATAATTATGTTCAGTTATGCACTCAATACTTGGTCGGGAATCCTTTTGCAGAAATGACTGCTTCAATGCGGCGTGGCATGGAGTAAATCAGCCTGTGGCACTGCTGAGGTGTTATAGAGGCCCAGGATGCTTCGATAGCGGCCTTAAGCTCATCCAGAGTGTTGGGTCTTGCGTCTCAACTTTCTCTTCACAATATCCCACAGATTCTCTAATACCATGGTCAGTAAACCATTTACCAGTGGTTTTGGCACTGTGAGCAGGTGCCAGGTGGTGCTGAAAAACAAAATCTTTATCTCTATAAAGCTTTTCAGCAGATGGAAGCATTAAAGTGCTCTAAAATCTCCTGATAGCTAGCTGCATTGACCTTGCCCTTGATAAAACACAGTGGCCCAACACCAGCAGCTGACATGGCAACCAAGACCATCATTGACTGTGGGTACTTGACACAGGACTTCAGGCATTTTGGCATTTCCTTCTCCCCAGTCTTCCTCCAGACTCTGGCACCTTGATTTCCAAATGACATGCAAAAATTGCTTTCATCCGAAAAAAGTACTTTGGACCACTGAGCAATAGTCCAGTGCTGCTTCTCTGTAGCCCAAAAGTGGCTTGACCTGGGGAATGTAGCACCTTTAGCCCATTTCCTGCACACGCCTGTGCACAGTGGCTCTGGATGTTTCTACTCCAGACTCAGTCCACTGCTTCCACAGGTCCCCAAGGTCTGGAATCGGTCCTTCTCCACAATCTTCCTCAGGGTCTGGTCACCTCTTCTCATTGTGCAGCGTTTTTTGCCACACTTTTTCCTTCCCACAGACTTCCCACTGAGGTGCCTTGATACAGCACTCTGGGAACAGCCTATTCGTTCAGAAATTTATTTCTGTGTCTTACCCTAATTTTTTGAGAAGGACCTGTATATTCAGTAGAATGTCTGTTGGGGGACTAACAAAATAAAGTTTTAATAAATATTAATCAGACAGTCTACTAATACTCTAAATGACAGTTAGTTGACATGTAGTTGCAAAGTTACTTAATAGTTAGTAGAATGTCTAAAGTGGACTATCAAAATAAAGTGTTACCTAATTTTGTGACATGTGCACACAGTTTGTCTGCTGCATCATAAATGTTGATGCTGTCCTCTCCAGTAGCTGGAATGTGTTCCCGGTTGCCATAGCAATTCTCAACATTCATGAGTACTTATACGGCTTTATAAAATCTATTTATTACAAAAGCTGTCAAGATGAGATGGTGAAGTCAGGTTATGTCTTTGTCATTATTCCAACATTTGTCACGGTTCGCAGGTCTGTGGAATTTCCTGTGTCCTGTTTTCTTTGTGTGTGTCTGTGGCAGTCACGTATGTTGCTGGGCAACCAACAATCGCTGATTAGCGATCAGCTGCAGCTGCGGCTCATCAGTGCTGCTATATATCGTCTCTGTGTTTGTTCGTTCATTGTCGAATCGTTCCTGTTGCTCACACTGTGTTCCTTGCAGTGTCTTCTGATGTACTCATTACATCATAAGAAATATGGTGTCTACGCTAATGTTTGTCTCTGTTTATCCCGAGGATTACTGCAGTCAGCCGGATCCAGGTATTGACCAGATGGTGGACCTGCGCCTAGACATGACAGTAAGTGTTCAGTAAGCCTCAAGCTGCTTCTCTTTCTCCACATCATCCCAATGACTGTGCCATAGAGTTATTGCCAGGTACGTCTCCGCCTAAGGGCAGGTTATAATCGCTTTCCGTTCCGTAAAGGGAGGACATAGAGAAATATATTTAAAATTCTTTGGCAGCCAAGATCATCCACCCTTACTCCTCTCCTACGGGTGCAGGGTTCTTTTTCATGGGGAAGAAGGTTGGTTCTCTGTGACCTTGCATTGACTATCAAGGGCTGAATAACATCACAGCAAAGCATACATATCCTTTGCCACTGATGTCTTCAGCTTGGTGGTTGCAGGGAACCTCCTTTTTTACAACGTAAGACCTCTGCAATGCAAGATTCAGACTGTGGTGAATTTGCCAACTCCAGAATCAGACGTAAGGCCCTGCAAAAATTTCTGGGGTTTGCCAATTTTAATCCGCAATTTATTGGATTATCCCACACCAGGGTGACATTCAGGTTAGTGCTGATAGTTTTCCAACCTAAAAAGTTTCTTCATTTCAGCTCTGATTCTGGTGATTCCTCATGTCAGTTTGTGGTGGAGGTTGACTCATCAGAAGTGGGGTCCCCTGTCCCCTGCCTTGCACGGTGGTCTTTCAGCGTTACCCTGTGGACAGTGAGATGCACCCATGCGCCTTAGTCCTTAATGCCTTACAAGGGGCAACACATCTGCCCGGTTGTCCACCGGGTTGTCTTTTTGTGCATGAGAACTTACAGTCCGATGTTATCCTTTGGGGACATGCTTTCAAAATGGATTGTCGTCCAGGGGTTATACCAGTTATTTGGTGAAGCAACGATTCTGGTGGCCTTCTATGGCTCGAGACATTCATGGTTTTGTTTTGGCCTCTTCAGTTTGCACGGTTGGTAAGACTTCCAATCGACTCCAGCAAGATTTCTGCAGCCGTTGTCTGTCCCTTCGAGACCCTGGACCCATATTGCACTAGATTTAGTTATTGCCCTCCCACCCTTCCAGGGCAACACAGTGATTGATCCATGGTGGATCAGTTCGAAAGAGGCTAATTTCATTTTCCTGCCCAAATTACCTTCTATGGTTGCTGTCATTGATCATGTTTTTCGCATTCATGGCCTCCTGAAGGATGTGGTCTCAGACAGGGGACCCCAATTCTTGTTCAGATTTTGGAGGGAGTTTGTCGTTTACTGGGGGCGAATGTCAGTCTTTCCTCTGGTTATCATCCTCAGAGCATCGTTCAAACTGAGAAGGCCAACCAAGAACGAGCGCTGCAATGTTTGGTTTCTCAGAATCCTTCCTCCTGGATTCATCAGTTCTCTTGGGTTGAGTACACTCATAACACATTACCAGTATCGTCCATGGACCTAGCCCCGTTTGAAGGTAGCTTAGAGTACCAGCCACCTGTTTTTCCGAGCTTGGAGTTCGAAGTCTGCCCACAACTCGGTTCCCTCTGCCCACAACTTTGTTTAGAGGTGTTGTCGCACTTGGAGGAAGGCTAGAACGGCTCTCTCAGGAGCACACTAAGGCCCAGGCTGATTGCCACTGGTCAAAGCCTCCCGAATACGTTGTTGGTCAAAAAGTATGGCTTTTTACCCAGAACATTCCTCTCCGCACTGTTTGTAATAAGCTTGCTCCTAAATGTATAGGCCTGTTTACTGGCACTAACATCCTTAGTCCAGTGGCAGTTCGCCTCAAACTTTCTCCGGTGTACAGGTGAATTAATCTGGTACTTCATGCATCCAAAATTAAACCTGTTTTTTGGTTCATCCATTAACCCACCTGGCCCGGTTCCTCCCCTGCTGCTTCTCATAGATGGGGAACCTGTGTATTCAGGTAAAAGTACTCAAGCCTTTTCTGATCTTTTCTTTGAACATCCCAAGTTTATCCTTAATAAAGGATTTTGCACTTGCAATTGAATCTCGAGTTATCTGTCCTGAGTTTAAGACCTTTCCTCTCTTGTCAACATTGTCTGGTGTGAGTGCTGTGTGCACCCTTAAGTTGTGGAAACATGCGCTGTATATCACGCCACAGAAGGACGTACACTCAAAAGTAATCAGGTCAGGTCGTTTACTACATGGTGGAATTTTTCGTTTGATCAGTTCATGAAAAGGTTTATCCCACCCCCCCTCAAACCCATTACAATTGAATTCTCTTTGGACATTTTTATTCCAATTGAGGTGTTTATATGGAGCATTTTCGGATTGGATTGGACTTTTAAAGTGATTACAGTGCTCCATGTAAACGCACCTACTGGAAGCAGCAGCAGTGCGTGTGTGTGTGTGTGTGTGTGTGTGTGTGTGTGTGTGTGTGTGTGTGTGTGTGTGTGTGTGTGTGTGTGTGTGTGTGTGTGTGTGTGTGTGTGTGTGTGTCACACAGATATCAACGTGCAGGCACAAATTGATGGAGAAACTTAGCAATTAATCCACAAAACACAAACGTGGCAAATCAAATTCAAACACCTTGGTCCAAAGCAGTCCAGTTCAAAACGTATTTTCAGAGAGCAGCGACAGTTTGAAATAACTGCTATTTGTGATTTGATGTGGATTTTGACCACCATATAAGGCAGAAACATTTATATGCGATGTAAAAGACTATGCACGCTAACCATTCCTATAGTAAACATGGTAAATAATGTAAGTTAGGATAAGTCTCGCCTCTTTATACCGGACTGTCTGATATCCATATTTAGCTCTGCAATGTCATGTTTTTTCAGGAGCTTAAAATAAATTAATGTGATGTTGTAACAGTTCATGGTGTTTGGACTTGGTTTTCTGTTTTCACCCTACCTGATTTGGCTCGTTTATTGGTTACCATGGTTTCTTATTGGATAAGTCATTGAGTTCAGCTTTTGCCTAATTAGTTCTCGGGTTTCTTCCAGTTCATATCTGCCTGTTTCAGTCTTCTCTTATTGGTTCTCGTTAATGTTTGGTCTGGGTTTTCTTTGTATTAATAAAGTTTGTTTGACTTGATCTTCTTCTTCTTGCCTTCTGTCTGTACCACGCTGAGAGAACGTGACAGAAGAACCAACCTCATAAAATCGATAGTGCAGTAATGTTCACTGCCTTAGTCCACTATTCTTAGTTCACTATTCTTAAGACTAGGACTATTCTTATCATTTTTGCACACTAGCGCAAAGGACCGCTTTTGATGACGGGACTCTTAAATCATTATTCTGGATTGGGGCTAATTACTACCAGCCTTGTGACTTACCAGACATGACAGAGGGAACCTGGAGGGAAGCCATTCTCCACTGTCTGGAATGTGTGTATCCCCAATTCACAACAGCACCCGCATCTACCACAATAAACCCAGCCCAACACCCTGTGACACGGAGCAACAGCCAATGTCATTGGATCTGGCTTGCAAGCCTGTGACAGAGGAGAGATTAGTGGAGTTCGAGGGAATAGAGGAGTTCCCTACCCACGACCTCGCCACATTGTGTGAGTGCATACTGGACTGGAGATAGATACGTTTGTCCCACCCTCCCTCCCCCTTCCACCACCACTTCTAGTTTCAGCCCAGTCTTCGTCATCTCCTGTCTGCCCTGTTGTTCACCCTTCACCTCCTCACTGTGTCAGGGATTCACCTAGGGCTTCCAATGAGCCATCCTTGACTGGCCTAAGGAATTCCCTGGCTCCGCTGCTGTCTCCACCACACCACCTCAGCCCGTTGTCCTAGCTCCTCCACTGCCACTCCTCTCTCCCTCAGCTGCACCGTTGACCATCAGGCTTGCGCCATCACGGGGCTCCTTCGACCTGTCAGCTTCGCCCGGGTCGGACATCACCAGCCTTTCGCCATGGACTTGCGTGCCTGCCGCTACGCTCAGGCTCTCCACCCCTATGGCTTAGTCTGGCTCCGCCCTCCCTCAGGCAACTAGTTAGTCCTCAGTCACGCCGGTTCCACCGTAGCCCTCAGGGTCTCCAGGGAGTTGTCGGGACAACTCCGTCGCGGCCTCCGATGCTCACAGTGTTGCACAGATCCATCAACCCTCCGTCTGCGCCGAGGACTCTTTCCCCATCTGCAACGTCCCCGTTGTCCATCTCTATGGCTGCGTTGTATGCTGTACCACCATGGCTCCTCCCTCTGGCAAAGCCGCCATGGGGTGCTACCTGGGCTGGACATCTGGTTTTCATCTGGTCTCCACCCACTTAAACCATCTCATTGGCTACCATCGCCTCCTGTTCCTCCCTGGCCATTCCTACCATCTCCTCCCTGGTTCTGGTTGTCTGCCTGTCTGCCTTTTGCCAGCTCTTCACCTACTCTTCGTCCACCTCCTGAACCACCTCCTCCTCGACCGTCTCCTACAGCGTGAGGTCACGCCTTCCAGGAGGGGGCGTGCTGTAACAGTTCATGGTGTTTGGACTTGGTTTTCTGTTTTCACCCTACCTGAGTTGGCTCGTTTATTTGTTACCATGGTTTCTAATCGGATTAGTCATTGTGTTCAGCTGTTGCCTAATTAGTTCTCTTTGTTTTCTCCCAGTATATATCTGCCTGTGTTTCAGTCTTCTCTTGTTGGTTCTCGTTAATGTTAGTTCTGAGTTTGGTCTGGGTTTTCTTTGTATTAATAAAGTTTGTTTGACTTGATCTTCTTCTCCTTGCCATCTGTCTGTACCACGCTGAGAGAATGTGACAGATGTAACATACTGTCCTGTGACTACAAATAAACAAAGAGAAGCGACTGAATAAGTATGTCTATCCTCTTTCTTGTGTGAAATAATGGTAAATACCACTTTGTTTCTTTATGAATAATGTGCAATCTTGACACAAATTAATTCATTATGATAAATACACACCAACCAGCCATAACATTATGACCACTGACAGGTGACATGTATAACACTGATTATCTCTTCATCACGGCACTTGTTAGTGGGTGGGCTATATTAGGCATCAAGTAAACATTTTGTCCTCAAAGTTGAAGTGTAAGGAACAGTAAAAACATCCAAGCCTGCAGTGTTCCCGGTCTGCAGTGGTCAGTATCTATAAAAAGTGGTCCAAGCAGAGAACAGTGGTGAACCGGCAACAGGGTCATTGATGCATGAGGGGAGCAAAGGCTGGCCTGTTTGGTGCGATCAAACAGATGAGTTACTGTAGCTAAAATCGTTTAAGAAGTTAATGCTGGTTATGATAGAAAAGTGTCAGAATACACAGTGTATCACAGTTTGTTGTGTATGGGGCTGCATAGCCACAGACCTGTCAGGGACAGGGTGCCTATGCTGACCCGTCCACTGCCGAAAGTGCCAAAAGTGGGCATGTGAGTATCAGAACTGGACCACGGAGCAATGGAAGAAGGTGGCCTGGTCTGAGAAATCACGTTTTCTTTTACATCATGTGGTTGGCCAGGTACGTGTGCATTGCCTACCTAGGGAACACATGGCACCATGGTGCACTATAGGATGAAGGCAAGCCGGTGGAGGCAGTGGGATGCTTTTGGCAATGTACTACAGGGAAATCTTAGGTCCTGCCATCCATGTGGATGTTACTTTGACAAATATCACCTACCTAAGCATTGCTGCAGACCATGTACACCCTTTCATGGAAACGGTATTCCCTGTTGGCTGTGGCCTCTTTTAGCAGTATAATGTGCCCTGCCACAAAGCAAAAATGGTTCAGGAATGGTTTGAGGAGCACATCAACACTTTTGAGCTGTTGTCTTGGCCTCTAAATTCCCCAGAACTCAATCCAATCAATTGGGCATCTGTGGGATGTGCTGAACAAACAAGTCAGGTCCATAGAGGGCCCATCTCACAACTTACAGAACGTAAAAGATCTGCTGCTAATATCTTGGTGCCAGATACCACAGCACACCTTCAGGGATCTAATGGAGTCCATACCTCAACATGTCAGTGCTGTTTTGACAACAAAAGGGGGAACAACACAATATTAGGTCATAATGTTATTCCTAATCGGTTTATCACTTGTTGTTGTAAACCTGTGATAAAACATTGACACTTAGGATTTAAATATTTAATTAAACAACAGAAATGCAAACAATGGGCCGCTTTTATCATGCTCGTTTTGCGATCTCGCTAGTTGACATTACCAATGATTTCTTTCTAAATAGTTTTCTGATAAGATTTCAATTTGTTGGTGAAATGATGGGTTTGTGCAACGTTGTTCCAAAGAGGTGGGTTTTAGTGACGTGGAGCTTCTGGCCTGACATTCGACATGAGCATGGTTTTTGGCTCTGGGCTACAGACCCGAAGCTATTAGCCCAGCCCATTAAAAGCCCTGGCTCGCACTGGCCTGACAGACAGTGTCTTTGCCACCGTCGCCTTCGGCTTTTGACTTGTTTAGTTTGGGACACTTATATTTTAACTATATTATTGACCTGCCTGCACCAACTATATGAAAATTAAAATTAGCTGGATAACATCACCGTTTTCACCAGAGCGGCTGTACAGCCAAATCAAATTCTGTTGCATTATTTTCCTGTTGCTTTGAAACAATCGGCATTGTAAAAAGCGCTCTATAAATAAAGGTGACTTGGCTTGACTTGACAGAGGAAAAGCATCAGTTGAGGGTCTATGAATCGTCACACCTTTAATACAGTGGGGGAAGTTGTAATTATCTTGATTGGTCAGTTTGAATGTCTCACTTTGGGTTTCAGTCACATGGTCAAGGAAGGGATAAAAAAGATGTTTCGAAAAAAGATGTTACAATTAATGGTACGTTTTTATCCCCTCATACATCTATTTTGTAACTATTTTAAGTGTAACCATAATCAGATATTGTCATTAAACCATTCAATTACAAATGATGTGATAAGTTTTGATTTGGTATTATCACTAATGTGCTACCTATTGCAATACAATACAATATTGCAATACAATCACACTATAGCAACGTTCTTCCACATATTTTTCTGTTATAACTGTGCTTATTTCCTTCGTTGGTATAAGTAGAAATTGGTGGTAATAGACAAGAAATGTACAGTTATTTACCATTTTGCTGATAATGTTTCTTTAGTCATTCAGACAAAGTGATGTTATCCAGCTAATTTCAGTTATCATATAGTGTTAATGCGGGTAGATCGTTAATATAGTTGAAATTTAAATGTCACTAACTGAACAAGCCAAAGGCGACGGTGGCAAGGAACCAAAACTCCTTTAGGGCCAAAATGGAGAAGAAAAAAAAACATTGTGAGAAACCAGGCTTAGTCAGGGTGCCAGTTCTCCTTTTCAGTGAAAACTTGCCCATAGACATTTGAAAATGACATATTTAGAATTGAAATGTATCAGTATGTAGAAACTATCATTAGGTGATATTAATAAATGCTGTAAGATTAATGTTCATGATGCATTTACTAATCTTCACAAATCTAACATAAAAAGGAATCTAACATTCCTTACTGCAGAATTTATGTATATCAGGGGTGGGTTATCATTAATTGTGTCTATTGATTTTTGTATACATTGCCCTAAATTAATGTGTTAAATTGACAACATTAGAGTGTGCATGCACAAATATGTTGTTGAAAGTAATAGTCATAGCTTTGTGATTAGATATTCTTACCCCTCTCACACTGCGGCCCAGTAAAGCCGTATACACACGCGCAGCGGTTAGGTCCAATGCAGTGTCCACCATTCTTACAGGTCTTTTCACAGTCAGCTGAAACAAAATCACATGCATTAAATCACTGTTACAATAGTGGCACTACTTTGTGGTAAAAGATTTGTAATATTCAGATGCATATGAAAGACATTTCATATGCATCTGAATATAACAAATCATAGGCTGATCCTCTTAAGGATCAAAGAACTACAGGTCACACACATTTTTCACATAAAAGCCGATATATTGCACGGGATAAATTCTGTTAGGTCAGGTATTAGTTCTACATGTCCAATGTGAAAAACATTTAAATCATTTTAATCTAAAAGTCTAGGATGCTTCAAGATAACTGAGCAGTGATTATGACTGGCTTACTAGCGACGGCTGTTACACTGTAAAAAAAATAATCAGGTCAATTGAATAATTTAATAATCAATTGAAAATTAGTTAATAGTTACATTTTCTGATCACATATAATTTTTTTAGTTGGCCAAATTGTATTTTTTGTGAATTAAATTCACAGAAATTCAATTTGTCCAACTGAAAAATTCAGATGTGATCAGTCACTAGAAAATGTTCAATTGGAGACCTGCAAATTTTTTTTTTATATAGTGTAACACAGTTAATGTCCAGACAGGTTATTGTTGCTAATCTTGCATTTCAAAACCTTTGAAAAAGGCCCAAGGCTTTAAAATCAGAATCAAAAAGACTTTCGATGCTAACTGAATGCCAAACAGATGAGCCAAGAGCTTTGGCCTGCCCTCTATTGTCTATGAGCAAAGCCTTGAACTCCTACAGAAAATACTGCTTCTCTGGATGATTTACATCTGCTGGAACCCTGGGGAAGATAGATAACCTGCAGAGGTCTATGCTGATTATAGGAGCTCGAGTTTATGACAGGGCAGGACACCTGGAGATGCTTTCAAACATGGTTGTTATATGCATTCCATTGAGAAATATAACCTCAGTCTATGGAGATAGACTATTTTATTAAAGGGTTAGTTCACCCAAAAATTAAATTTATGTAATTAATGACTCACCCTAATGTCGTTCCACACCCATAAGACCTCCGTTCATCTTCTGAACACAGTTTAAGATATTTTATATTTAGTCCTAGAGCGTATGGAAGTGTATGCACAGTATACTGTCCATGTCTAGAAAGGTAATAAAAACATCAAAGTTAGACATCATATGGGACATCAGTTAGTTAATTAGAATCTCTTGATCGAAAATACATTTTGGTCCAAAAATCACAAAAACTATGACTTTATTCAGCATTGTCTTCTCTTCCGGTTTGGCTTTCAATCCTCAAATAAAGATTCAAACGGTTGTGAATCAGCGGATTGATTCATTATTCGGATCGCCAGTGTCACTTGATTTCAGCAGTTTGACACGCAATCCGAATCATGAATCAATACGCTGCTTCATAACCGTTTGAATCTTTATTTGAGGACTGAAAATAAACACGGAAGAGAAGACAAAGCTGAATAAAGTCGTAGTTTTAGTGATTTTTGGACCAAAAATTATTCATTTTTATAGACCAAATGTATTTTCGATGCTTCAAGAGATTCTAGATAACTAATTGATGTCACATATGGACTACTTTGATGATGATTTTTTTTCCCTTTCTGGACATGGACAGTATAGTGTGCATGTACTTCCATATGCTCTCGGACTAAATATAAAATATTTTAAACTGTGTTCCGAAGAAGAACGAAAAATGAAAAGATGGTGAGTCATTAAGGACATCAATTTCATTTTTGGGTGAACTAACCCTTTAAGTCCTCAAATCAGTTGTTAACTAATAGGATGTAACTGCAAACTACAAACACTTAGATGGGGTTCTTTCTCCAGAATATAATCAAAACACGTACAATATGTTTGTAGTGCAGGCAAATGTGCTGTCTTTGTTTCAAATCAAACTTGATTGAAAACAGGAATACTGAAGCATTGTTGGAATGCGACTTGTTGATGACTGTTTCACGACTGAGGAGCAAGGACTAAGTGGTTGGCTGATTTGGTCAAAATGGGAATATCACTGAACTGAACTCTAGCAGGACCTGGAAGCCCTTTGTGTCAATTTATAGGGAATTAAAACAAAACAATCTTTAGCAGAGGAAATAAGGAAGGAGAAGGTTGTCCAGCGAGGAGGGAATTGCAATAATTAAGCCACAATATGTCTAGCGTCCATCTAACACACTTGATTCAACTCACTAGCTCATTATTAGAGGCTGTTCAACTTGAATTGGGTGTATCTTTCAAAGGAGACAGGGTGGTTAAATTGTTCAGGTACTACAGGACCAGGGTTGGGAACAGCTTATAGTAGAAGCATGAGAAGAATCTTTAGTTCATTCAGGAAAGTGCCATGAGAATCAGATGATATCAATGACAATATCAGTGGTGATTCTAGACCACAATAACTGGGGTGGCCAGGCAGGGGCCACTTGTGCGTTTAGGGGGCACAGGTTAACATTTTACATTTTCGGAATTAATAACCCTTTAAATGTAGTTAAATAGGTAGTTAAATAGGCAGTTTCATTCCAAATATAACTTTCTTACGTTGAACATACGTAGAAACACTGAAATTGAAGAAACACTCAACACAGAAACACTCAACACAGAAACACTCAAACACTTTGGTTACCGACATTCAAACAGTTTTTTGGAAAAACATACAGGTTAGGTATAAGGGTGGTTTTATTTTCATTTGGGGTGAACTGACCCTGTAACCTATTTTCCAAATTATTGAAAGTAATTTTTATTTGGCCATGTACTGTATCACTCTGCAATCTCTATACGTCACGTTATACGTTGGTGCAATGATTTCAAGATCATTTATTTATTTGACAAGTATATATTGTGTAATATTGAGCAGTGATAACATAACACACTTTTAATATTCAGGCACTTTTCTGCATCTGCAAACTTGACAGTTAACACTATATTACACAAAACAAATTGATAAAAAAAATGTAAAAAAATAATAAAAAATAAATCAATTTAAGAAAGTGTATGTATCTGTAATATGACCATGCATGCTCGATTTATAAAGCAAAACTAAACCTTTTATTTTACATGTTATTTTGTAGCCTACATTTGTTCTCTGTTAGTGGACTTTATATAGTCATGATTGTTTCATTTATTGTTTAAAAACAACCATATAATACTGTATAAGCAACAGTGGACAATTAGATAGAATAATATTATTTCTCGCTATAAATGAACATGACTAAAATTAAATATTTTATTTTACCTGTATCTTTTCTTGGGTATCTCGGGTATCTCTTATCTGTGGTGAAACACTGTCTCTCTGATAGTCGCTAATGAACGGTTCTTTCATTGGGTTGGTAATAATTTACCTTTGGCTGCATTATAATGACTTACTAATTCAGAATATGATCAAAGATTGCATATGTGGATGTGTTCAAAGAAATTATTTAATTAGTCATCAAGTTATATTTTAACTACCAGTATGTTTATAGGTCCCATGGCATTGTTTAATTATTTTATAATGTTTCCTGGGGTGTACTTATATTTTTAGTATGGTTTGAAAACACCCACTGTTGTGATTGGCTGACATCTTTGAATTTGAAATGAGATTACGTGCGTATGGGGTGTTGTTTAGTCAGGCAAGAGCAGGAGCAGCTGCAGCGCTGCCAGTCGAGAGAGAGACAGAGCTGGGGAAAGATTGCTGAGAAAGTGTTATTGTACCGAGTTTTTGAGAACGCAAGTTTATTTTGTTTGTATCTGAGCTCTGAATAAGTGTACTTTGCAACGTTATTTCTCTCACAAAATGCTTTCATCACAACTAACAACAAACACGACATCGACATGAATACAGTAAGAGCTTCGGTTGAGCATAATGAGCAGCGTCATTCAAACGGCAGTTTGGACAAGTGTGCACTGCAGATAAACGTGTGATTGACCGATCCAAACATTATTTCTGTTCTTTGTATTCTTTGATTGCTTGCTGTAGTTTAATCATTTAAATAACAGATTTGTTTCATGCTGCTAACAGAAATGACGTGAAGTTGAAGGTTTTAGTCACTGGCTTGATTCACTGATGCATCAAGCGGTGGCGGGACTGACAGTATTAAACGATTTGGAAAGAAATTCTGTGTGAACTTGAAAGATTAGCTAAACATCAGAACTCACTGATCCCAGATCAGGCATTATTGAACACTGTTACTCGCTGTTTGTGGCGGTGCTGTTGAATCCATAAAGCCTGTGCTGCTGACATTGCGACTGATAAACTAAATCCATTTTCTACTAATTCTCTGGGCAGGCAAAGCAGAGGAAGAGGAGGTAACCTTTCCTGGTATGACGTCATAACAGGAGAATTCAAGATCAGCTCGTCTGAACTCTCATTTTCTCAAAGGCAGAGAAAGACAGCCTGAACTCATTTTACACCGATCAAAATTTCTAGCCACTTGGGGACAATATTCAGGCTAGGGGAACTCATATTAATGTTGAAAAACATCATAAAATAAAAATGTCATAGGACCTTTAAATAAACTAAATTACTACAGTAATTCTACAGTATCGCTGCTGCATATGGGTGAAGTTACACACACAAAACAATGTGTATAAAGAGAGCTTATTTATCTATAATCAAGTGCGTAACAAAACATTAGCCTATAGCCCACATTTTACAACTATTTGTAAGTATTTGTATTTGTAACTATTTTAAGCGAATGCAGACAGTGACAAATTATTTATAAATGGACATCACTACTTGGAGGGGGGGCTGAGCTCCCCCCCCAGAAAAAAGGTCCCCCCTGTCAAACATATGGCGGTGGACGATGGATACAGTATTCAATAAAAGACTAAATAGGGAGATTTGTAAAGGTGAGATTGAGACTGTCCAAGACTACTGAAAAAAGGTATGATCCAAGTGCAAATAGTATTTAAAGGGCAAACTACACAGCATACAAAGGACAGACAAGGATGAGAAAAGAACAAGAATACTCAAAACAGCAGTGGGTGCATAAGACTTTGCAGGGAGACTACACATGTTAAAACTCATAAACACAAAAACAACAGGAAGTGTAAAAAATACCAAGGGTTCATCATAGTCCAATATTCTGGTGAAGTCAATGATGGGCTCAGATGCTGCACATTTTTAGTAGACTCTTTTGATGGACAGGAATAAGTGAAAACATGTTGAGTCTTTGATATGTGCACACTTCAAAAAAATATTTAAAAAACTAAGTTACCTGGATGCCTTAAAATGTTGAGTTTATTGAAATTAAACATTTGAGTTAATACAACGAACATTTTTTGAGATTCGACAACCTTTATTAAAATATTAAAAGATTTTGTAAGCATATTGGGTAATTGTGTGTGTGTGTGGGTTTTTTTGTGATGAAGCATGACAAATGATGTTTCACATGACAAATTATGCTATTTTCATGATTTATCAATCTTTTTATGTGGTTTAGATACAATAATATTTTTAGTTTCTACTTATTAAACCAATTTCCTTTATTGTATCAACTTAAATTTTTAATTTCAATAAACTCAAAATTTGAAGGCAACCAGGTTACTTACTTTTTTAAGTTAAACCAACAAAAAATGTTTACAATGTAGTTTGGAAAGCATCAAGTATCTCAAAAACACAGTCCACATACACAATGTATACTCACGCTGTCCACAAAAGCTTCCTGTGTATCCCTTTGGACACTGGCAATGGTCACCTTCACACACCCCTCCATTCATACATCTGATATTGCATTGTCGGGCTATAGCAAGAAATGAGAGAGGAAGTTGTTCATGTTATGACTGATTAGGACTATTTACATGCCATGTACTTCACTGCATTTTCTATAGTATAACAGTATTTCTTTGTCTTCCAAATCCTAGTTTGAATAGAAATTGGTTAAATATGCAGTATAAAATAAATATGTGTATGATAGAACACATAATGTATAAAACATACATGATTTAGTGGGACAGGTTGGGGCTATTTGGCCACCAGGACATGTGCACATGTTGGGTCTGGAGCAGAAACCATCACCACAGCCGTTCCTGCACATAGCTGCGGTAAAGAACATGTGGCAGTATTAACAGAAAATGTCACTGGAATAAAGAAACTTGAGTGTTTAAAGGCTCTTTAAAATCTCAAAGTGTTGAATCAGCTGGTGTTTTTAGTGGATGTCAGTTCACCTCAAGTGTCTGAGCAAAGGAACACAGTACTGTCTTAACTTTCTTTACTTGATTAACTGTAAGAAATTCTGTGGAAGTATGACAGAAATAAAGCCAAACTGGTCAATAATAAGCAAATCTGGTAATGTTTTTATTAATTGCTTAATCATCCTCTGCTGAGATCTTGAAAGATCGAATGTCTTCTTATGTCTTCACTCTTCAGCTGATTTCATCTAAGGCTGTGGCTGGAAATACTTTTGTAGTTCTTGTGTTTCTGCTCGTCTCCTCTTTTCCCCCCTGATCTTGCTGTTCATGAGTCTGCTTTTAAACTGCAGGTGTTCATCTAATGCTCAATTATCAATTCATCACTTAATTATCTCAACCGCAACACTTTGTCGGTTAATTTCACTCTTTGCAGTGTGGACAGTAATGATACAGTTGTGGGATTAAAGGTGTACAATAAAGAACAACTATTGCCATTTGTGCCAAGCCCTAGAATATAATTGAAACACCTAAGCTTTAATTCATTAGATACTTCCTAGAATTTCTTTATCAGAATAAATCTAAAGCATAAGGCAATAAAGTCCAAAGCATACCCGTTGAACCTAGAGACAGTTAGTGTGAGGAACATCTGGTTGTGACTTACGCACAACACACTGGTTCCCCCTGGGCAGAGTCTTCCAGCCTGGACAGCAGTAGGACTGCAGGCGAGATCCACACACATTAGGTCTGCAAAAAACAATGATGATCAAACTGCATTATAAATGTAGCTACAGAGAAACCTGTGACAAAGCAACAGAAGAATTCTCTGAAGAACATCCCACATCCTTGCGCTAATAAAAGCAGCATTAGTTTGGATGTGTGTGTGTAAGACTCACCCGCTCAGAGATTCTTGTTTTTCCCGTCTGTGGGATCCGTCTATATGAACAGTCTCTTTTCCATGAATCCCAGAGATTTTTCCCATTAAAATTCCCAGTAGAGCAACAATTCCAACCAAACACCTCAGACTCTCTTGAGATAACATTATAAATCCAGTGTACCTTTACAGTCAGTTAGTCCAGGAAATGAATGTAAAACCATAACAGATCCTGTTTTTGTTTTGTTTTTAACTTGAAATGTAAAGCTGTAAGATAAAGAGCTGAACTGAAGTGCAGGAGGAGAGCAGCTTGTGGAGAAGAGGATGAAGGAGGATCCTACAGGGTGATTTATAAAATCGTGACGCCAGCACCAGTCTACTTATATCGAATCATAGCGGCTGGACTGTCTGCAATTCACGCGCGAAATCTGTGGAGACGTGAGAAAATGAGCTCATATTGCCATGTAGCTCAATCAGTAAAACACGACACTAGCAACGACAGGGTCATGGGCTCGATTCTCAAGCTACTGGTCAAATGTGTACTTTAAACGCATATAGCCAAAAAGCTACTGACTGTTTACCAAAAGCGTGAAAAATATGCTGCGATTTGGAATTTCCGTGCTATATAGTTTTTAGTATATGCTTAATATTACCTTTTCAAATATTAACGTGCGGTATGTGTTTCGTGAAACTCTATTGTAGTTTTTCTTTTGCGATTTGTGCAAATGGGAACACGAAAAAAAAGTTAATTGTTTATACTTTCGCCTAGCTCCGCAACACAAGCCCGCTGACCGCGCGCGCTCCTCTGCAAACGGACGAGGCGTTAATTACTTGATGCGCTCGCCGTTGTGCTATTATTTGAAACGACAGAGGGCGAGTCAGAGTAATTGTTCAAAAGAATCGTGTAAAACTTGATATTATTGTGACATGAGAACAAAATATATGTACCGGTAGGCAGACGTGTTTAAAATGTTTGTTTTCTGGAACTTTAACGTTACATTTTATAAATGTATAGTCAAGAAGTAAATTGCTAAAAAATCAATTGTTTTCTGTTCATTAATACAACTGACACGTTCTTATGAAAATTAACCATGGTTTACTGCAGAGCTGCTTTATAGATAAATTTAAAGTAATTAAATAAATTCATTATCTTGAGTTTTGACCTGAACTGAATCAACACTGAGCTTTAAAACAATCTGTATTGTATACGGAGCTATAGGGAAAAGGGGACTTTATACTGTATTTCATGTTGAAATACAGTGTAAGTAAACAGCTAAGCACAGACAACAAACATACAACTTCAAATAAAATTAATCACTAAATCTCCTCAACTTTTAACAGTTTTACTCAGTTTACCTTTAATCTCAAGAAAATGTGTAGACCGCTAATATTGTTCAGTAGAATAAAATAATGTTCTGTAGGCTAGTACTTAAGGAGCCACAAACACGTTATTTATTTATTAAACATCACATTCCCGTTTAGCCAACATTTGTACACGTTGTAAGATTATCACTGCCCCCTTGTGGTTAACATCAGTCTTCACAAGTTTGCTCATAGTAAATCAACATAGCTTTTTATGCACATGCTGCAATCATCAACATCATCGTCGTCGATTTTCTAAACTTTGCAGCACGAAAACACGGAAAGCATCACAAACTGCAAGTGAACAAACCTTTAACTTTATATTTATTACGCAAGTGAGGTACTAATAAAACAGCAATTACATTTCATCATAAATGCCAGAACAATCCATGAGGATTTCTAGTGACCAGCACTACAATAAAAAAAAAAAAAAAAAAAAAAAAACACTGGATGAACTGGCCATGAATGGAAGGTGGACATGATCAAGCTACACACATTTTATATTATATATATATAAAATTATTTTTCATATAATCATACACCATATCATTGTATAATATTCATTGTTGCATATAAATGAAATGGCACAATTTTTGCTTGTTGATTACGTTTATAAAATCAGTTATAAATCAGAATAAATGCACAAAAGCCTGCAAGACACGTCACAACAGAAAACTGCAGAGGAGTTTTTTAAAAGTCCTGCTGTAACAAACATAAATCAGTCATGTGGTTGAAATGCAACAAGAGCAGATAATATTCAAAAAAAAAGTACGGTTATATCATTATAAATTAAATATAAAACTCTTTCTGTGCTTTACTATTAATAACAAGCGAACAGTTACAAGTTGATTGTAGTGGTTCGGGTAGTGAACATATTTTTTATTGTATTAATTAATTTGCTTTATCGATGTTAAGAAATCCTAACAAAATCATTACAGTATATTTGGGCTCAGTACCCAATAGACACCTACTGGTTTATGTAAATAGAACACTAAAAACATACCGGTACACATACATTTCATAAAAAGTTGACTGCTGTACTGCCTATGCAGATTTACGCCGTAGTAAATCCACTTCCAGTAACTGCAGAAAGCAGACATGTGATGTGGATGCAATCCAAAATGCATCATTTCATGGGTCACTGCATTGGCCACAATGCATCTAAAGTCTCTTCTTGCCTGACACAATGTCGTCATATAGCTGTGCAGTAAGGGGGGTGTAGGTTTTCTGCAAGGCGTCGAGAAAGTAGAGCGGCTGCTGGACTACATCCGGACTAAAGCCCTGCTGTACCAGTCTTCCTTTCTGCTGTTTGAACGTATCCGTCACGTCTAAGGAAGTCTGCCGAGGACAAAAACAGGAAAAAGCACATAAAGACAAGGCAATGGCGTTACGGGCAGAATAAATGTGCAAAAGCACACATGCAGGGTGTGGTTTCATCCAGGAACATGAGCAGTGCATTATACAGTCAGTCTCAATTATTTTGACTTGACTGGCCTGACATGTTGAATTCTGCTTCAACTACTGATGGGGAAATAAAATACAAAATAAATATAAATATAACAGTTGTGAAGGATTCAGACAAACAACAAAGTTTTCAGACAAAGACCAGCCAAGCGAGCAAGACCTGAACTCTTAGAAACCAGGGCCATGCGTATGGAGGAAGCGTGTGGAGCAGATGACCGTAGAGTCTGTCTCCATCCAATCTATGACCCTCCTTCAACACGACAGCGGCCATTCCTGCTCGACCCTCATATCCTGCCAGAAACATCAGCATTCATTCACATAAGTTCCAATGACAACACTGTTAGATGAAATCACTATACTTTTCACTTGAAACACTGGAATCTTAGCAAATGTAACTGGTGCTTTAAGTCCATGTTTATGTTGTAATTATTTAAAAACACAATTTGATAAATAAAAACTCATCTCCAATTGAACATTTTCTAGTGACTGATTGATGCAATTTAATTCACTGAAATTCAATTTGGCCAACTGAAAAATTTAAAAGTGATCAGTCACTAGAAAATTTTCAATTGGACATGGGTTTTTTTTTTTTTTTTTTACAGTGTACAAGCAAAACATCATTTATTTACACTACATAACTACAATAACAGCCCTGTAAGTCCTTCTAACAACTACCCCAGCAGTGATTAGACAAACCTGAAACTGAGATTATAGTCAACTCAAATCACCTGGTACAGTGACACCATACACACTGACATCCAGCAGGAAGTCCAGACAGCCCAGCACTTCAGACACCTCAGTGGTAGAGACATTTTCTCCTTTCCACCTGCAAACCAACAAAGAGAATGATCGACGATGTTGTCTCATTGTTGAGGTCAGTGTGTAAATAACATGCCTTTTCTTTTCATTACCTTAAAAAAGGCGAAAAATTATCCCCATTTTAGCCTTTCTTGGGAGATGACAAAGAAAGGCCTGTTTACACCATAAATAACAATAAAGTTAAAGTTCTAAAAATTGTTTTAAATATAAAAAGCTAGAATGACACAGAAAAACTACTTTGATTTTCTGTAAAGGCTATAGATTAAGACTAATCAATAGGAAAGCAAACCAAGAATTTAAAACAGGATTTCAAACCACAAATCATTCATATTGTGAGAACAGTCCATCATGTACCTTCTTGTACTGTGTAATTTTGCCTATACACAATGAGGAACTACTTTAAATACTTTTTGCTCTAGGAGTTTTGTGAGAAGAATAGAGCTCCTTGTAATCCCAGCTAAACTGTCAATTAAACTCAACATCACTCTTTAGTCGTTTCAAGAGGACCCCATGTCCCACTCCACTGGCTTTCATCCCTCATTAAATTCAAGGCTGACGCAAACCTTTAGTCCAGCCACTGGAACAGCAACTGTGTGTTCCCTCATGAACTTGATCCTTCACAATGACCCAAAAAAAGTTGCCTTCTTAAAAGAACAGTTTACCCAAAAGTGAAAATTCCCTCATGATTTACTCATCCTCAAGCCGTCCTAGGTGTATATGACACTCTTATTTTAGACAAATACAATCAGTTATATTAAAACATAACCTGGCTTTTCCAAGCTTTATAATGGCAGTGTTTAAATTGCAAAATTTGAAGTTTAAAAAAAGTCAATCCATCCATTATAAAAGTAATCCACATGGCTGCAGGGGTTATTAAAGGCCTTCTAAAGTAAATCATTGGGTTTGTAAAAGAAGAATATCAATATTAAAAATATCCATAAAATATACAGTCTTGTTCAAAATAATAGCAGTACAATGTGACTAACCAGAATAATCAAGGTTTTTAGTATATTTTTTATTGCTACGTGGCAAACAAGTTACCAGTAGGTTCAGTAGATTCTCAGAAAACAAATGAGACCCAGCATTCATGATATGCACGCTCTTAAGGCTGTGCAATTGGGCAATTAGTTGAAAGGGGTGTGTTCAAAAAAATAGCAGTGTCTACCTTTGACTGTACAAACTCAAAACTATTTTGTACAAACATTTTTTTTCTTCTGGGATTTAGCAATCCTGTGAATCACTAAACTAATATTTAGTTGTATGACCACAGTTTTTTAAAACTGCTTGACATCTGTGTGGCATGGAGTCAACCAACTTGTGGCACCTCTCAGCTGTTATTCCACTCCATGATTCTTTAACAACATTCCACAATTCATTCACATTTCTTGGTTTTGCTTCAGAAACAGCATTTTTGATATCACCCCACAAGTTCTCAATTGGATTAAGGTCTGGAGATTGGGCTGGCCACTCCATAACATTCATTTTGTTGGTTTGGAACCAAGACTTTGCCCGTTTACTAGTGTGTTTTGGGTCATTGTCTTGTTGAAACAACCGTTTCAAGGGCATGTCCTCTTCAGCATAGGGCAACATGACCTCTTCAAGTATTTTAACATATGCAAACTGATCCATGATCCCTGGTATGCGATAAATAGGCCCAACACCATAGTAGGAGAAACATGCCCATATCATGATGCTTGCACCTCCATGCTTCACTGTCTTCACTGTGTACTGTGGCTTGAATTCAGAGTTTGGGGGTAGTCTCACAAACTGCCAGTGGCCCTTGGACCCAAAAAGAACAATTTTACTCTCATCAGTCCACAAAATGTTCCTCCATTTCTCTTTAGGCCAGTTGATGTGTTCTTTGGCAAATTGTAACCTCTTCTGCACATGCCTTTATTTTAACTGAGGGACTTTACGGGGGATTCTTGAAAATAGATTAGCTTCACACAGACGTCTTCTAACTGTCACAGTACTTACAGGTAACTCCAGACTGTCTTTGATCATCCTGGAGGTGATCATTGGCTGAGCCTTTGCCATTCTGGTTATTCTTCTATCCATTTTGATGGTTGTCTTCCGTTTTCTTCCACGTCTCTCTGGTTTTGCTTTCCATTTTAAGGCATTGGAGATCATTTTAGCTGAACAGCCTATCATTTTTTGCACCTCTTTATAGGTTTTCCCCTCTCTAATCAACTTTTTAATCAAAGTACGCTGTTCTTCTGAACAATGTCTTGAACGACCCATTTTCCTCAGCTTTCAAATGCATGTTCAACAAGTGTTGGCTTCATCCTTAAATAGGGGTCACCTGATTCACACCTGTTTCTTCACAAAATTGATGACCTCAGTGATTGAATGCCACACTGCTATTTTTTTGAACACACCCCTTTCAACTAATTGCCCAATTGCACAGCCTTAAGAGCGTGCATATCATGAATGCTGGGTCTCATTTGTTTTCTGAGAATCTACTGAACCTACTGGTAACTTGTTTGCCACGTAGCAATAAAAAAATATACGAAAAACCTTGATTATTCTGGTTAGTCACATTGTACTGCTATTATTTTGAACAAGACTGTACATACGACTTTAGTAATGGGGGGGATGTGGATTACTTTTAAAATGGATGGATGCACTTTTTTGAGCTTCAAATTTTGGGCTGCCATTATAAAACTTAGAGAAGGGATGTTTTTTTAAAAAAATAACTCAATATTCAGTATTTGTCTGAAAGAAGAATGTCATATACACCTAGGATGGCTTGAGGGCGAGTAAATCATGGGGTAATTTTACTTTTTGGGGCAACTACCCCTTTAAAGCTTTGCTCTCTCTGATGGTGGCCAACCTCCACCCAATCTGCTGAGACCTTTTAGAACATTCCAACTGCAGCTGAAGACTTAACTAACCCACAACTATAAACAAAACCTTCAAGAACTTTCCTTTTCTGTTTTAGACTGGTCTAAACTTGGCATTACGTTGGCTCTTAAGACAGCTGGCTTGTGACATTTCTAATTTTGGCAAAAGCATAATAGATGTAAATGTAATTTCTCCATCAGTTATTTATATATTCACATGTTTGTGTCAGAAGTTTCTCTGTGAGGGTTGAGTTAATGTAAGAGCACTTAGACAGGAAATCCCAAAAGAACGTGCTGGACAGGAAAAGCTCTGTGTTTGTAATTTAACTGCATGATGGTTGTATTTTTGGGCAGATTCTTCAGAAGTCCCACCAAATTAGTCTTGGCCGGACCATCTGCCAGAGCCCTGAAGGGTTCAAAAACTCCATGGTTTCACTGCTCCTGTTCATGCATAATCTTATCAAAGATGATATTAAGACAGGTGACCTCTTGGAGCTACAAGCCAGAATCAAATTAAATGCACAGATTCCCCATAACCATAGCAAAATTTGCAAGCATGAGCGAAAACACAGTGAATTAAAGACCTGAATGTGTCTCCAATCCTGTCTTTGAAGTAGACAAAGTCTCTGTGGTCCTGAAGCATCAGATCTCCTGTGTTGAAATACACGTCTGCCGTCTTAAAGACGTCCCTCAGCAGCTTCCGTTCTGACATGGCTTTATCACCCGCATAGCCCAGGAAAGGGTTGGTGAACATCACCGGAGCCACCAGTAACCCTGCTTCCCCTGAAACCACATGAGTCTGGCCTGAGGATTACGCACGCATGCATTCACATGCACACCAATCAGGCATAACATTATGATCACTGAGAGGTGAAGTGAATTGCAGTAATTATCTCTATCACAGCACCTGTTAGTGGGTGGGATTCATTTAGTCAGCAAGTGAGCATTTTGTCCTCAAAGTTGATGTGTAAAGCTTGGAACAAATGTATGACCAATCACACAATAGTTCTTGGACACCCGCAAGAAAACCGTTCTGCTCAGGCGATGTGTTGAGAACAAGCTGCGAGAACTCCCAAACCAGGGCTGCGAGAACAAAAAGACATAATTTTGTTCTAGCGGCCCTGGGAGCGAGAACTTTTTTCTCTGTTCTTGTGGAGTACGTTGAAGCCTTAAGAAGCAGGACAAATGGGCAAGCGTAAGGCTTTGAGCTAGTTTGACAAGGGCCAAAGTCTGATGGCTAAACAGCTGGGTCAGAGCATCTCCAAAACTGCAGCTTGTGTTGGGCGTGCCTGGTCTGAAGTGGTCAGTATCAAAAGTGGTCCGAGGAGAGACAGTGGTGAACCGGCGACAAGGTAATGTAATTAATGTGGGGAGCAAAGGTGGGCCTGTGTGGTCCTATTAAACAGACAAGCTACTATAGCTCAAAATGCTCCAAGAAGTTAATGCTGGTTCTGATTAAAAAAAGGTGTAAAGAATACACAGTGCGCCACAGTTTGTTGCGTAAGGAGCTGCATAGCCGCAGACCAGTCAGGGTGCCAATGCTGACCCCCTGTCCACCACCAAAAGCACAGAGCACAAAACTGGACCATGGAGCAATGGAATAAAATCCATGGAGGCCCCACCTCGCAACTTACAGAACTTCCCGGTTTGCATCTTGGTGCCAGTGGTCTAGTAGAGTCCTCAACGGGTCAGGGCAGTTTTGGCAGCAAAAGGGGGACCAACAAATGTTGGTCATAATGTTATGCCTGATTGGTTAAAAATAAATAAATAAATAAAGCATACATCAGTTTACATTAAAGTACCATTCGTAAGTGTAGGTGATCCAGTTTCCGAGTCATGTAGCAGTATTCCAATTAATATAGTCTTAGTGTAATAAATATTAACAATTAAAAATATAATGATCTCACCTTTACTCACTTTAATGCAGTGTCCTGTGTCTGTACGTATGGGTTCATATGTTTGTGGATCACATTTTAAAAATTCAAAAGGCAGACTGAGCTGAAATAAAAAATAAATATTTTTTTTTTTTTTTAAATCTATATTACATCAGAAAGTACATTTAACTGTAATTAATCTTTGAATCTCATTTACACATCATTCAAACTCAAGGTTATTGGAGAGTTGGATTAATAAACCGCAAATCTGATAAAACAGACCTTATTAAAATAGCTAGCTCGCCCAATTGGTCCAATTTCATCTGTGTAATTAACAAAGCCAATACTGGCCTCAGTTAAACCATAAGCTTCGCGAATTTGGATTTTTCCAAAACGTCTGACAAACTCCTTCCAAACATCAGCTCTTAGACCACTTCCTGCGGCGAGGCGAACATTATGAGCCGCTTCCTCTGCAGTCTGTGAACGATAAAATACAGCAAAATCTTAATGTCATCTACATCAACACAATGAAATTTTACCTTTGACAAAAAGTTATCTTAGAAACAAAACCCGTAAAAACTTTAGTACCTTTGGTTGATTGACCAAATATCGGCAGAGTTCTCCAATATACTGAAACACAGTAATATCATACTTCAGACAGTCCTTCCAAAACTGGCTGGCGGAGAACTTCTTCTTCAAAACACATGTTGCTCCTAAAATGTAATGCTCCATATTAGGATTAGGGTTACACTTTTTCCTATAATAAAGCATGACTTTCAGGAATTGTTTATGTTGGGAAATGTCTTTCTTACAGGTCGCTTACAATATTTATATGGAAGCCACATATAGTGTGCAGAAAGAGTCACATCATTGTTTGGATGATCATACCAAGTTCGATGCAGCCACCAATGCCGAGCAGCGACGCAGACATGTGGTAGAGGGGCAGCGTCAGATACACTTTATCACTAGCAAGAGCGCCACACAAACGGAGGAAGGCCATACACATTACAGCTTTGATGTGACTGATCCGAGCAGCTTTCGGCAGTCCTGTGAACAAAAGTAAAATAACAGAGACAGTCAGTACAACTTAAGAGCCTTCTGCACAATTAAGATTGTAACTGTTAGAAATTCCCATGTTTCAGCAGACGTGTAGTTATGTCCTACTCGGTTTAAAACCACTCCACACCTCAAAATGGAATAGAATGATAGAAATGGCTATTCATTCATTTACAGCAGTATTTTTCTTGATTTCTGATTTAATTCATTTGGTTCTTTTGTATGTTTTGTCACTGTTGAGCATGAATTTCTTTTTTATCCTGAGGAGTGAAGCTGCCCACTGTTCTAAAGAAAAAATCCTACAGGTCCTGCAGATTCTTTGGTTTTCCAACATCTTGTGCACAGCATATGATGCTGAAATCCAACTTTTCACACCAAGTACAAATTATGGACTCATTCACAAGTAGGTTACTACAAACATATAATCATTTAAACATTTTTAAATTGTGGCAAGCAGGACAACCGGTGCGGTGCACAGCTGGCACTCATCGCTGGCCTCATCCCGTTCTCATGGTCCCTCTAACTCGTCCTGCTTGCCACACCAGTATTCAGCCGACAGCCTGCCATCCAGGGGCGTCACTTTTACATTAGCTCCAGCAAAATACAGTGGCGTGTCGCAGTAAATATTTCTGACTAATCCTTTTCATTTACCAGAGAATAATTTCCTCTGATGATATCCTCAGCAATCAATCAATCAATGCTTTCTTCTGTCAAACTGGTTTGCAAAAAGAAATAGTTTGCAATTCTGTTTGATTTATTAGGACAGAATATACTGAATTGTTGCAGCGGTTTCTTACACTAAAATAGAAATGGGGTATTTTACAAGACTGGATGAAGTTAATAAACTAAATTGCCAAAAGTGTTGGGACACCCCTCCAAATAATTGAATTGAGGTTCCAATCACATCCATGGCCACGTGTATAAATAAAATAAAGCACCCAGGCATGCAGACTGCTTCTACAAACATTTGTGAAAGAATGGGTTACTCTTAGGCGCTCTGAATTCAAGCATGGTACCTTGATAGGTTGCCATCTGTGCAATTAGTCCATTTGTGAAATTTCTTCACTACTAAATATTCCATGGTCAAATGTTAATGGCATTATAACGAAGTAAAATCAATTGGGAACAACAGCAACAACTTAGGCAAGAAGTGGTAGGCCATATAAAAATAAAAATAAACAAATAAACAAACAAACAAACAAATTAATAAATAAGAGCGGAGTCAGCACATGCTGAGGAGCACAGGAGCAAACTGTATTTTTCCCCATCTTAAATATAAAATATATATAAATAAATAACGGCATATGCTTTAAATGCAAAATGCTGAACAGTTCTTGACCTCAAGGCTAGATTATTGTACATATAGAACATTAACAATTTATATTATTTAAATTAGTAAAATTATTGTTAGGTTGCATTAACTAGGTCATCCGGAACTGGGAACACTTCCCATAACACCTGATGTATCCGTTACATAAGAAGAATGGCTTCTACGCAAATGTTAATCTCTCAGTTTATCCAGAGGTTTACTGTAGTCTGCCGAATCTAGATCAGACCTGCGCAAAGATATTGACCACAAGGGCTGCGTTGTGGTCATTATCTTTGTGCAGGTCTGATCAAGTGTCGGCAGAGACCTCTCCCCTGTAGGAACACATAATGCTTGTGTATATGCCATCGCCTTTTTTGGGGTTTGCCTGGGGGGCAATGACGGTATGGTTTAAAAACTATTTCAAACCTATTTTATGGTTTGCATTCTCAGGCCACCAAGTGCTGTTGCAGTGCGGATGGGGTCCAGAGCACGTTGGGGTTTTTCCATTATAGCTAAGGATTATGTTGTTTAATTAAAGTGTCAAATTAAATAACTAATCAGTTTAAAACAGAAATTAAAAAAAAAAAACAAAAAACATTACAGTGATAGGAAATTAATTTTCTTTTACAATAAAAGCTAAAGCTGCTTTAAGGCAATCATGTTGTGAAAAGCACTATATAAATGAAAGTGACAGTGTGCAGAAGTTGCCAGCTTTCTGCAGAGTCAATAGCTACAGACCTCCAAGCCTTGTGTGGGCTTAAGATTACTCAAGAACTATGCCGAGAGCTTTATAGAATACATGGCCAAGCAGCTGGATCCAAGCCTTACATCAAGTGCAAAGCGTTGGATGCAGTGGTGTAAAGCACACAACCACTGGACTCTAGAGCAGTGGAGAGGTGTTCTCTGGAGTGACAAGTCATGCTTTGCTGTCAAGCAATTTGATGGACTAGTCTGGGTTTGTTGGTTGCCAGGAGAATGGTACTTGCCTACCTGCATAGTGCCAAGTGTAAAGTTAGGTGGAGAGGGGATTATGGTATGTGGTTTGTTTTTCAGGGGTTGGTCTTGGCCCCTTAGTTCCAGTGAAAGGAACTCTTAATGTTTCAGCATATCACAGTCCCTCCAGGAGAAGGCGATGTCACGATCGCAACTATTAACGCAACTTCAACAAATCCCTGTGAATTCAGTGCGACTCGCAATTTTGACCAATGACCGCAACTATTCTGCAACTTTGACCAATCATCGCGGTCACCTGCGGCGTCAGCAAACTATATATATCATACATCATTGGCTGCACTACATTTATTAACGCAGCGCGCATTTTCTGTTTGATCCGTGGCATAGCCCATAGTTGGAGAAATCGAGATAAGCCATAGGGATGCAGCAGCAAACATTTATAGGGAAAGAAAAAGGTTAACATTAATATTACTATTCTAAACCAAAAGTACAGTTATTGTCTACAACCTTCCATTTTTTCTATTTAACTTTTATTAGACTCCAGGTCGGAAAAAAAATTAAGAGTTTTTTAACTGATCACATTCTCTGCAGTCCGAGCGCGATGCACTGAAGCTCACTCGCTCATCGCTCGCTGAGGTAAATCATTAACACCATCACCAATTACAGAAAATGTGTTTTATTTAACTAAATACATTACAATCGGCTAAAATTAATGCGCAGGTTACTTTTCTGAACAAGAGCACTCCCGAGTCCATGTTTTTCACACTTCGTATGAATCGCTGCACAGTTCGGCGCACACACACAAAATACCGGCAGTTCAATGGGGAACGCGCATCTCTAAAAGGGGCCACACTATATTCCTACTCGTGTAATATGGACCTCCTCCAGTTAAGTTGTGGTTCTGGTGCTCCCAGGTCCGCATGACAGCTTTCACATGACCTATTTCATACGAACTGTGCCCTTTCTGACTTAAACTGCCAGTGTAAAAACTCTCTTTATTTATATTCTTAAAATGAGAGAAATCACTGCTTATTCTGAATTTTTAAGCTTAAGCTTAAGAAAGAGATATGAACCAGTTCTTTGAAAAACATCTATGACCATTGTTACATGTCTAGTCTTCATGCTATATTATTGATTATTATTGAATAAGTATGGTTTCACTAATAATAAACATACATTTGCAAAAGCATTAATTGAGGCCATATATATATTATATATATTAGGGATGCACCGAATCCAGGATTCGGGTTCGGATTCGGCCGAATATTGAGCTTTTTGACTGGGTTCGGTTTCTGCCGAACCTTAGAATTTTTTCCCACCCAACCCGCTTGCACTACGCGATACTGGTCGAACATGATGCCGCGTTTGATTATGGCAACGTGTTTCCTAGGTGGACCGTTCGAACGCAGTAGGCTGTGAGAAAGTGAAAATGGAACTTGTGAACAGAAAATGTTTTGTTTGGCAGTACTTTCAGTCACAAGAAGGCAATTCAAGTCGAGCTATATGTTCAATTTGCAATGCCGATTTGTCTTGTGGTGACAAGAACCCTAAACAATAGCCGCTGGATGTCCGGTTCGCGAACGAATCGTTCTTTTTAACCAGATCTTTTTAGTGATCTGGTCGAACCAGTTCACCAAATCGGACTGAATCGTTCTAAACGGTTCGCGTCTCAAATCAGCGCTGATCTCACAAGTTACTATAGTTACTCACTTTCTGACATGAGTGACAGTCCCTCAGACTAGAAATAAACTAATATCTTGAAGTAATGTCGTAACTCCAACAGTTCACTGAACTGAGACATGTTTTGCTGTGAGAACCAGTGAGCTGAGATACTGCATGCGTGATAGCGTCGTCTTGAACCGAACTGTTTCTCTCGGAGTAGGACGGCTGTAGCCTGGATGCCAGCCGAACTTAGCCCCGCCCACAACTTTTTTAGGTCGGGCAATTCGGTCTGGCCTTGCTCCATAGAGGAGTGATTATCCCCGAACAGAAACTGTTCGGACCAATGAAATCATCAAGGGCGGGCTTTAGACGATGACGGACAGATGATCAACAGTAACGTAATCATGCACGTCATCAAAGGGGCTTGGATTATAATTGTTTGAATCCTAAACGGAGAGCTTGTTTGTATATGCATTCATCATCACAATTTCTCTCAGAAATGATCATGTTGGGTAAGTACTCTGTGTATCATTAAATTATTTTACAACACTGGCAAAGATTGTGTATTCCAGCTGGATTTCAGCGCGAGTGCAGACAGGGTTGCCAAGTTTTTACAACAAAACATGGCAACTACTAGGGGGGTTCTCCGGTGAAAAAAATGGCGTTTCGGGGGTAAAATGTGTGTTATTTTGGCAAGGTTGCCTGCTAAAATTCGCACTCATGGGTCTATATATATCACATAATAGTCGCTTCAACCCGCAGACATAGAAAAGAACCCGCGGAAAAAACGGGGACTTGGCATCACAGTGCAGTTGAACTCTGTTGACATTTGACAATGCGTCCCTTCGTTGCTCTGATTGGTTGTAGGTCTGTCCAATTGATGTCTTTCCTGGTTCGGTTGAAACGCCCCATAATCACAGCCCAATGGAGCAATTTCAGACTCATATTCTGACTAGAATTGAGTATGAACACATCAGGCTAGGTGCATGGAGGAATATAGCTTTTCTGCAAAAGTATGCTAATAATTGCCCTACTGTATGTCTGAAAAAATAAAAAGGTAAACAAGTTCTCTAAATCAGTGTCGGCTGCAGACATTTGCTGAGTGGAAACAGCGAGCCAGGCCTTCTCGTCCAACATCAATGTCTGACCTCACAAATGCACTTCTAGAAGAATGGTGAAAAATTCCCATAAACACACTCCTAAACCTTGTTGAAAGCCTTTCCAGAAGACTTGAAGCTGTTGAAGCTGCAAACGGTGGACAAGCTCCATATTAAACCCTACAGATTAAAGTGGGGGTGAAACACTCAGTTTCAGTCAATCTCAAGTCAATCTTGAGTACCTATAGAGTAGTATTGCATCCTTCATATCTCCGAAAAGTCTTTAGTTTTTTTATATTTATAAAAGAAATATGGGCTGTGCCGAGTCTTTCCGGAAAAAACGAGTGCCTGGAGGCGTATCGTGTGGGCGGAACTAAAAAATGACGAGCGCGCAAAGCGATGACGTCCTCAAGCGTGGAGAAACCCATGGCTATCTCAGCTAATAGATATGATCCAGAATCATTCAGAGGCTGAAATAAATTGAACAGGAGAAACAGCAACAGCAGGACGTCCGTCTCTGTGGTATGTACTGTATTTAGTGGCCTGTCAACATTTGTGTGTGTTTACTCGCAGTTTATGAGGACATGATTCGGTTTATGGACTATTGTATGCAACTAAACCTTAGCAGTAGCAAGCAAAATGGTTTTGCACGTCAGACTAGTGTAACGTTATACATAGAACAACAATAGAGTCCATTAGCGCATTTGAATGACGCACGCGATCGTGTCGTTTACTGATGTTTACTCACGCGACAACAGCATAGACATTTGAAGCAGTTTTACTCACCGGCTGCTTCCAAAGCAGGACCGAACCTTTATCGCTGGGACCACTCTGTCAAAAACACACTTCTTTGGTATGATTTGGTGAAGTCCTGACAGCAGCGACTTGCTGTGCTGAAGCGTTGAAGTTGCTTGATGTCACAGATAGGAATAAAGTGGAGCGCGGCGGGAGTGTATGGGCGTGCATTTCCTCTCTCGCTCTAGTCCCAAGCGCACCCTACCGGGAGAAGAGCCCGCATGGCCCTTACAAGGACCTTCGGCTCTAGTAATGTCAAGCCGAGCCATACTCGAAAAAAACTCTCCGAAACTTGTGAGAAACCGGAAGGAGTAATTTTGACACAGAAATACTCCATCAAACGTCCAACATTAGTTTTTGAAACTTTGTCTATGTTTAGGATGGGAATCCAAGTCATTAACAGCGTAAAAAGCTCAGTATGCTTGAAACAGCATTTCACCCCCCCTTTAAGAATGGGATGTCATTAAAGTTCATGTACATGTAAAGGCAGGCACCCCAAAACCACAGGAAACAAAACATGCCAATGTCTTCGACAAGGCAGGTCTTTATAATGCACGTGTATTTAAAAATATCAAAATACGGACAAACTTTTTTTGATGGTGGCATGGCTGTGTCCCAGCACTGATGAGGCTAGAAACCTCTCTGCCGCCATCTTGAAAAATTTGTTTAATAACAGCTGTTTAGTGCTTTGTGCATGCACTGTACCTGTAGTGCCAGATGTGAAGATAAACAAGAAGTTGGACATGAGGTTTGGCTGAGGTGCATCAACCACAGGCTTCTCTGGCGAGGCTGATTCTAGTTTGTCCAGCAGCGTCCTGACATTCTTCTGTAAGGAGCTCTCTGCTGCCACCCAAACATCAATCCCAGTGTCTGTCAGCATCAGCAGCACCTCGTCCAGAGACTTCAAGTCTGCAAGCAAAAGACCAAATTTATGTTATTATGTGGCTGCAGAGGTCTATATATAAAAGTCACCAAACCGCATAACTACGGATGTTATATGTACATAAAATATTTTAAAATATTGTAAGAATTAAATTGTCAACAATTCAAAATAAAAATGTTGGTCTGCTACATACATTTTTTTATAAAGCTCTATAAAAATAAATAAAAGTGTCTTGGTCATTGCAGCATTTTTTATTATGCGCTTATATTCTCAATAATTACCAACACAATCATAATTAGGGTAAATTCAGTGTGTGTACCGTAATTCTGGAGACCACCATGAGCCATAACTCTTTCATTTGACATATCCAATAATAATAAAATCCCTTTAGCCTGGAATGATGGAATTCTGTTCTGGTCGGTCTCAGAATGTTAATCAATTCATGAATTTTTGAACCACCCAGAATAATTCAGACTACTTTAAGCGTCAAATCGCTCTCGAAACAAAGTATTTATTTAAACAATACTAGACAATTTGACTTAATAGCCTTAATTTTGTTTGCTTTCTTGTTTTGAAACTAGTCAGGCAGGTTATGAAGCTTTGTCAAAAACAAATTATTTGGTTAAACTTTTCTTGTGGTTTGTAAATTGGTTTCAAATCATACACAGTAGGCCTACACTACAAAATAAACAACCAAAAGAATTAGCGTGAAGGCTAGCATGACATAGGCTACAATAAGAGCAGCACGAAAGGAATTCTGTGCTTCTACACATTCTCACAAGATCAAACATGTTCATATTCACTTTAGCTTGATTGGAAGTTGGCCAATGAAATGGGTCAGCTACTGAGAGGGGGAGTATCTCGATATCGTATTAGCAGAATATATTCTGAATATATCAGTTACATAGCGTGATATTAATATACAGTTGGTTGATTATACCTGAGCGTCGCGTTGTTGTCGGGCTTCTGACGCTTACCTGAGCCAATGACGAGTGCTTTAGCAGCACAGCTGTGCAAACAGTGCTGCAGAGACTGAGATTTTATGTTAAAATTGAGAAACGCGACCTCGCAGCCCAGTTTACAGAGTCCGAACCAAACACAGATGAAATCCGCTTCATTATTCATCAGAAGCGCCACAATATCCCCATGTTTCAGACCACAGTGAGATTTCAACACATTTGCAAATCTGTTACTCCGCGCTTCCACGTCTCTGTACGTGAGAATTTTCTCTTCGAACACAATGAAAGGTTTATCCGGGATGTTTCTGGCTTGAAGCTCAAAGCACTGGAGATATGTGACAACTCCGCGCTTCATCCTCGCCATCATCGCCCTCCCCACGCGCCGAACTTTCACGTAATACAACAAGTCATCCCAAAAGTAAGGGTAAAACTTCCTCTGAATAACCACAAGAGTGACGATCCCGACAGCCAGGGTGCTGATGGCCCAACTCATCATGACGTGTTGGTGTGTAACTCACTGTAACTCACACACTGATGAAAACCGTTTGTGTTGAGCTGTTGGAATCTTCACCCCATATTTAAATACCCTCAGACGCTACTGCGCACGCGCAAGACTCGGTTTTCAACCTCAAGTCTCATTGAACCATTCATTATATATTCATTATCATGAAACAATGTACACTACGCCCAGCTAGTACAGGGAGCAGGAACTTCTCTCCTACTTCAAACCATACTGAAGCAAATTTGCAAATATCCTCAGTTTAGGAATGTTGGTTTAAATCCAAACTCATAATGAACTGCCCATGTGCTGTCCAGGTATGCATCGGTCTCAGTTGTGAGACTGCAGTCCTATGCTAACACAAATATTTACTGTATTTTTATGATCTATGTAGTAACATGTAGCCTATTCATATTTTAAAATGACTCTCTAAATAAAAGTAACTCGGTCCATTGAATTATTCAGACCATTCACTTAGATCGTAGGGCATTCAATTAGCTTTTATTAAAGTGCCTTAAACATATACTGGTGTGCATCTTGAAGCTAAGCAATGACACTGCCATATTTTAAAATATCTCAGTGCAAGTTGCCTTTAGTAAAAACAGCTCAAACATACATTTTAGCCTGGGACTAGCCTTGTCTGTGAAACCGCGGTAGAAAACCTTACATTTTGACAGGTAATGTGTTAGTCAATGCTACTAGTCGCGACATTTACACGCAAGTATTTTTCTGTTGAAATAACAGCGATAACAACAAGAAATAATGAAGACACCCACAAGATGGCGCTAAACTTCAAAAGGAACTCAATTTTGAACGATTTCACAAACACTCCTCAGTGACATCAGATGCTTGCCAGTGTGACTTTAAACGTCTTTTAAAATATACATTCATAGTTGGCTTATGATGTTTGGAGAGTATAATTATGTTAGACAAATTTTCCTGTTTTAGATCAGTTCGCCTAAATTTACAAACATGACCTTCAGTCACAGAGAAGCGTTGCCTCTCTCCCTTTGAATGAATCAAAAAACAGGGTCACTGTTGCATTCACAGCATCACACTGTCATTTGCATGATAACAATCTGCAGTTTCTTGGGCCAATGTAACACAAAACCCAGTTGGATGCGAACAAAATGCCTTTCATCCAAGTACTGAATGGTCCAAAGTAATACACAGAGTCACAGACTGACACAAAGAGGAAATTCAATCAGAAAACTGATGTCATGAATGGTGTCCATGAATGAGCTGATCCAGTATTTAGTAGGACATTAATGTTTTAATAAAACCTTAAGCTTTCTCAAGTACAGAAGGGGAAAGTAGCTAGGCTACTGAAAGAATTATTTAAAATCAAACATTAACTGCAAATGTATAGGCCTACAGTCCTGTTATATTTATAAAATGTGAAACAAACTACTGTTAAAAAAAATAATAATAATAAGGGTTTATTTTAAAGACATTCACAATGCATGTCTTTTATTGCATATAATACCCCAAATGTGACTTCAATTCACTCACATGGTAGTTTACAAAAGTCACGTGGTGTTTGGCTCTACATGCTCTGCCTCTGTCGGACAGACACATTCCACAATTCTAAATAAAAGTAACACAAACATCCGAGCACTCGCTCTTATGGGCGTTTCATTACTAAACTATGCGCCACGCCCTGCTACTATGGTAACTCCTACGATATGTAGTAAGTAAGCTTGATAATCAGGGCCGAGCGCATGGCTTTATCGACACGCCCACCAACGACAGCGGTTGTACAACAACAGTCACGTGACACACTGAACGTTGCATAAATTAGGATGACAGTGCTGTGCTGCGTTTTATAACATCCATTAAACAACCTGAACTAGTTTAAGAATGTTAACGGTTAGACAGCTTTGACCGAGTCTGTGCGCGTTCGGTTTATTTGTCAGAGATGTTGTCATGGATCGCGGCTCTGCTGACGGGAATCCTCTCCGCGCATCTCGCGCAGCGCTTGTGTTTTCCATACTTCTGGAAAGACGCCCTGTATCTAATGAAAGTCATACGCTACGGAGCGCGTCTGGAAATCTACAAAAGAACCTCACAGATAGTGACGGTCATAGACAGGTTTGTTCAACAAGCCAAGCGGATTCCTGAAAAAGCCTTTCTGATTTATGACGGAGTGGCATACACCTATGGAGAGCTCGAGGAGCGCAGCAACAGGGTCGCGCGCGTCTTTCAAGACGCTGTGAATAAAGGAGACACTGTCGCACTCCTCATGAGCAACGAGCCCGATTTCATCGCTCTCTGGTTCGGGTTCTGTAAACTGGGTTGTGCGGTGGCGTTTCTGAACACGAACGTCAAACCCAGATCACTGCTACACTGCTTGAACTGCTGTGGGGCCAAACTACTGGTAGTCGGAGCTGGTAAGCTTATTTCTGACAGGGAAAATAGCTTACAACCACTCAATATTCCAAAATATGTGTTCATTCTGTAAAAACTAGCCCCTTTTCACAGACCAGGCTCAATCTAGTCCTAGACTAAAATGTTTGAGCTGTTTTATTTCAAAGCTACTTGCAATGTCATATCATAAAATATGCCTATGTAATTGTTTTGTCTCATTGTTTGTATACGTTTATAAAAGCTACTTAAATGCTATAATTGAACTAAGCCCTAATCCTGTCTTAGTCTCATTGTATTTGTACGTTTATAAAAGCTACTGAAATGCTCTAATTAAACTAAGCCCCAAGCCCTGTCTGTGAAACAAGGTCTAGATCTCTTAGAATTAAAACAGGTGAAACCCCATTTTAGTATGAGGCATAAAACAGACTGTTTATTCTGTTTTAATTGGCAAATAAAATCATATCTAAAAGAATGAATGTCGCCCACCCCAGATGACTGACAGTAAGTAAATTACTATAGTTTACTCAGTACCTAAATATATAATTATACTGTAACACGGACCACTTAAAGGGATAGTTCACTTTGAAATTAAATTTTGATATGTTTTAGCTTACCTCATGGGCATCCGAGATGTAGGAGTACTTGTTTCCCCAGTAGTTTCAATTTTGATCATTTTAGGTCAAACCGTTCTTGTCTGTGCCTCACATAATGCAGGTCTATGGTCACCACCTCAAATAGCATACACAGAGAAGTCCAAATTAAACAATCCCCCATCGTAAGTACACACTGATGGCCTAAGACACGAAACGAGCGGTTTTATATAGTTTTTACCTCTTGTGCACCACTACGTCCGACTGATCACAGGGCACGCATGCGTGTTTCCTGTTGTGACATGCACGCTTTCTGGCTTTACTCTGCGCAAGCGCGGAAAGCGCCAGAAGTGGTATCACATTCTTGATCAGTGTATTCAAATAAATATGGTTGTGAAAAATTCAACGTTGTCTGTTAATATATCGAAATCTTCTTCCATTGCGATTCCCTGTACGTCTAAATATGTTTAGATCTTCACTGTGAAAGGTAACACTTCCCAAATTTACAATAAACAATGAGAGACGTACATGCGCGAGAGATTCCGCCGCTTTCCGCGCTTGCGCAGACTAAAGCCAGAAGGCACGAATGTCACAACAGGAAACACGCAAGCGCGCCCTCGGATCAGTCGGACGTAGTGGTGCACAAGAGGTAAAAACAATATAAATACTGTTCATTTTATCACACAAACCATTCGTTTTGTGTCTTAGGCCATCAATGTGTACTTACGATGGGGGATGGTTTAATTTGGACTTCTCTGTGTATGCTCTTTGAGGTGGTGACCATAGACCTGCATTATGTGAGGCACAGACAAGAACGGTTTGACTTAAAATGAACCAAATTGAAACTACTGGGGAAACAAATACTCCTACATCTCGGATGCCCATGAGGTAAACTAAAACATATCAAAATTTAATTTCAAAGTGAACTTTCCCTTTAAGATAAAGTTTAACCATGTTATACTATTTAAATGTATACAATGTATAAAGTGAAATGAAAAAGGTAAAACGTTATCTATAAATAGGTAAGTGTTTCTCATTTCTAATATTGTGTCATATCACTGATAATAGTAATTTGTTCTTGTAGATCTTCTAGATACTTTAGAGGACATTCTTCCTAGTCTCCAAGGGAACAGTATCACAGTGTGGTGTATGAGTCAAGCGAGCTCTCATCCTGAAGTCCACAGCCTGCTGGATAAGATTGAGAAAGCTTCACCGGAGCCAATCCCAGCTGAGCGCCGCTCCGTCACCTGTCTCAAAACCCCCACACTCTACATCTTCACGTCAGGCACAACTGGTATGTGATACATTTCTCTTCATCTCAGCGGATTACAGTGTTAAACATTTCTGTTCTACCCTGGTTTTTAGGAGAATCCAAAATCCCTGATGAACAGGTTTAGTGTTTGATTACTGGTGTTGAGCGCTCATGACCCTGGGGTTAGACAGAAGTAATCCTGCTTGAACAAAAAAATTCATGGAATTTTGTACTGTATATTCTCTCAGATCTCTGATAATTAAAAGCTTGCTTAATATTTCAACTCTGGCCAGAATGGATACGCTGTTAAAGGTGCGCTATGTAAAAGAAATTCAGTAAAATATTCAAAATCCACTAGGCCAGTGTTATGTATTTTGTTAAATTGAGTACTTACAGTATCCCAAATGTTTCCAACTATTTGTAAATTGTGAGACTCTCAGCATAGCGTCTGAGGGAGTAGCCTGTCAATTGCGTTATATATACATTACTGTGTAAACAGTTTTATTTTGCAGAAACGCTTTACTCTTAGCAGTGTGCAACAAGTGTCATAGCAGCCACTGAGTGAATGCACAAAGAGTAACGTCATAACATAAATTTCAACACACTCAAATATATAATCTAATATGATAAATAGAGCTGCGTTACCTCATACTCATGAACGGAAAAGCAGAAATGGTTCCGGCGACTGTGGCATAATAAAAATCCAGATGCTCGCAAGTAGGGGCGTAGCCATCTTTTCAGAAGTGAGGGGGACATAAATGTCATAATACCATTTTTTTTTTGACAGATATAATTTATCGCAACTCTTGCTTTTAATTCAGTAAGATATCAAATACACTGCTGATCAATAACCACTAATATCTATAATATTTTCTCCTATATTTTATGCCAATTTTATGATTGGTTTATGTACTTCAAAGTTCAAACACTTGTGCATTAAGTCTCTATAGATTTTATGCAATGTAAAAAAATAAAAATTATATATATATATAGACTTGGATTCCCATCCTAAACATAGACAAAGTTTCAAAAACTAATGTTGGACGTTTGATGGAGTATTTCTGTGTTAAAAATACTCCTTCCGGTTTCTCACAAGTTTCGGAGAGTTTTTTCCGAGTATGGCTCGACTTGACGTGAACAGAAAGGAAGGTCCTTGTATGGGCCGTACGGGCTCTTCTCCCGAAAGGGTGCACGCGCGTGTGACTAGAGCGAGAGAGGAAATGCACACCCATAAACACTCTCAGGTGCAGATCAGAGTCGTCCGTGAACACTGTTTCTGCACTGTTTGAACGCAGAAATGACGGGAAGCTTCACAACATCGCTTTAGTCGCGTCGCAAAGTGGATCTCCACCGTTCACTGCTGTCAGGACTTTACCAAATCATACCAAAGAAGTGTGTTTTTGACGGAGCGGTCCCAGCGATAAAGGTTCGGTCCTGCTTTGGAAGCAGCCGGTGAGTAAAACTGCTTCAAATGTCTATGCTGTTGGCTATCGTCACGTGAGTAAACATCAGTAAACAACATGATCGCGTGCGTCGTCATTCAAATGCGCTAACGGACTCTATTTTTGTTTTATGTATAACGTTACACTAGTCTGACGTGCAAAACCGTTTTGCTTGCTACTGCTAAGGTTTAGTCGCATACAATAGTCCATAAACCGAATCATGTCCTCATAAACTGCGAGTAAAGACACACAAATGTTGACAGGCCACTAAATACAGTACATACCACAGAGACGGACGTCCTGCTGTTGCTGTTTCTCCTGTTCAATTTATTTCAGCCTCCGAATGTGATTCTGGATCAGTATTAGCTGAGATCGATAGCGTTGGGTTTCTCCACGCTTGAGGACGTCACCGCTTTGCACTCGTCATTCTTTAGCTCCGCCCACACGATACGCCTCCAGGCAGTGGCGGCTCCAGGCAATTTTGATTGGGGGGGCAATGGGGGGTCCTGGTCATTTCAATGGGAGGTCTCATGAAAACCAACAAAAAATACAGTGGACACAGCTAATAACTGCATATTACTGCCACAAAAACAACACAACATAACTACTCTGTTTAAAATTTGCAGTTTGCAAACAATATGCTCAAACTTTAATTGCCATAGCCACACCCATGTCAGAGAAAACAAAATGTTTAGCTCCAAGCTATAGCTTTAGCGTATCAGTTCTTGCGGGTTTGTTGCAGCGCCTTGAATGCAATAATTCTTATGTTTATATTTTTTTTAGGGCTGTCAATTGATTAAATATTTAATCGCAAATTAATCGCACATTCTTATCAGTTCTAAATGTACCTTAAATGAACATGTTTCAAGTTTTTAATACTCTACTCAACATGCATGGGTATGGAGAAAAATACACACTCAGAGCATGAAGACTAGACATGTACCAAAGGTCACAGATGATTTTCAAAGAACTTATTCAGGTCTCTTAAGCCAACAATTCAGAATAAGCTGTGATTTCTCTCATTTTAAGAATATAAATAAAGGGAGTTTTTACACTGGCAGTTTAATTCAGAACACGGCACAGTTCAAAAGCTGTAATGCGGACCTGTGAGCACACCATATTCCACAAGTAGGAATATAGTGTGGCCCCTTTAAGAGATGCGTGTTCCTGCCGGTATTTTGTGTGTGCGCCGAGCTGTGCCGCAGTGAGAGAAACATGGACTCGGGAGCGCTCTTGTCCAGAAAAGTAACCTGCTGCTTATTCGTTTTAGCCGATTGTAATGTATTTAGTTCAATAAAACACGTGTACTGTAAGTAGTGATGATGGTGTTAATGATTTACCTCAGAGCGAGAGTGAGCTTCAGTGCATCGCGCTCGGACTGCAGAGAATGTTTTTTTTTTGTGTGTGAAAAAACACTTTTCTTTCGACCTGTGGAGCCTAATAAAAGTTAAGCAGAAAATATGGTAGCTTATGAAGGCAATAACTGCACTTGTTTCAGAGTAATGTTATTATGTTAATGTTAACCCTTTTCTTTCCCTATTAACGTTGCTGCAGCATCCTTTGCATCTATGGCTGATCTAAATTTCTCTAATACGGGCCACGGATCAAAAAGAAATTGCAATCACAATGTTAATCACGCGTTTATATGTTGAATAAATATTTAATTATTATTGTTCTGCGTAGTTTGAAGAGAAACATTTTTAAATCTTTATCACGGATATAGCCTATTTTTTTTTTAATCAGGAAGAGGGTGGGAGGGGGGTAAAATGGGGGGTCAAGGCGTTTTTTAGGAGGGTCTTGAGACCCCCCAAGACCCCCCCTGGCGCCGCCGCTGCCTCCAGGCGCTCTGTTTTTTCCGGAAAGACTCGGTACAGCCCATATTTCTTTTATAAATATAATAAAACTAAAGACTTTTTGGAGATATGAAGGATGCAATACTACTCTATAGGTACTCAAGATTGACATGAGATTGACTGAAACTGAGTGTTTCAACCCCCCCTTTAACATAATGACGGCAGAGTTGCGCTTGTGTGCTTCTAGTAGACACAGAAACTGGCGAACGACGGTCTTTCGAATCAGCTTTGACCGAGACTCTGGAAGACTTGGAGTTGAGTTTTTCTCTGAGAAAAGAACAAAGAACGGCACTGAAGTAATTCTTAAAAAGGGAAGATTTGTTCAGAGTTTTGCCGACCGGATACGAAAGTTTAATCTGTCAACTAGCTCTGCTTCATCTTCGTTGCTCTGGTTGGTTGTAGCGCTATCCAATTGTGTGCAAACCGTGCAGAGGGAGTTTGAAAGACAACCGTTTATCCCGCCCCTCGGATTGAGCCCTGCCAATGGTGAGTTTCCAGACCAAACATCTTGATGTGGGTCTGGCTTGTCAGGCTACCTGCTCTGCTTCATACTACAATAACGTTAATAATGGCATCCACAAACATAATAAGTCCTATCCCGATTATTTTCCACTGGCTGTGAGGTGAAGATCACATGTCCCATGATTCTGTGCTCTTTGGCACCTTTGTTTTGAATAGGCGACCTTTAGTGGGCGGAAAAGTTACCTAGTGCACCGTTAAATATTTTTACATATGGCCAAAAAATAGCCAATAGTAGAACTCATAACAACATTATTATAATGTACAAAATAAAAAAAATTGAGATTTTTGAGAGATTAACAGTTAACTTAAATTATTATTATTGATATTAAATTATTAATAGTGTTTTTTAAAGATTTATTTTAAATGAAAATTAGATGAAAGCAAAGCCGATGTAAATGGGGACATGATGCAAATGAGTGTACACAATTAAATATCCAATATCCCTAGTGATCTATGGCTTTAGTCTTATTAGATCTACATTCTGCATTTGATTTGGTCAACTATGAGGTCCTGTTAAAGTAAGACTTTGATTCAATTTTTATTTTTATTTTTTTTATCCTCATTGCTTTTCTGCGCATGCATGTCGTGATAGCTCTTCATCATAAGTGCAACGCTTGTGTTGTATGTCAGCCGGAGGCGGGAGAGAAGATATAAAATAAATGACTTTCATGACGGTTTGCGGCACATAGGACATTATAGAAGGTATTTTCTGTGATAAAAATAAAAAATTGATTAGCCTGCATTAATGCATTCAATATATAAAATGTCTATGGTAATGTGCCATCTCAAATTGGCCTTTTACAATACTATGAAGCCCAGCTCATGATAATAAGTTTGCTATAGGCAAACTAGTCATTAGTTAAGAATTCGCATTGTTTTCATTTAGTTAGAGAGGGCTGATTTAAATTTAAAATTTAAATTCTTATTAAGAACATCTAAGTGTACTGTTAGGGGTTAACAATTAATGACCCCGGACCAGTAGTGAAGAAATGAAGACAAAGAGTCAGGACTGCAATTAATTAAAAGAAAAATTTGCGTTTCAAAAACTTGCAGTTTCAAAAGCAGAAGCCAGCTTCAAGTCTCACAAGGAGTTAATAGGCTGCGCTCCCTCTCTCACCGTCTCGTTGCCTCGCCCTATCGTACATATAAATCTCCCAACAGTTATACCGTTTTCAAGGTCTTATCCACGTCATTACTGCAATGTGGATGGTTCTGATTGGCTCAGAGACAATGCACAGTCATGGTAAATTTCCACTCATGTCAGTTAATCTGATGTACTTTTTCATAGACGTGTCACTTGTTGGTGCTTTCACCTCGGAATTAGGCCCGTGACCTTCCAGATCTAGAGCAGAGCCAGATTGCCCAGAACAACTTAAGATGTCCATTGTAAGCCATTCTCAACACTGATCTGTAACATAGAATATTGCAGACATACACAGATACACAGTCTCTCCAAGGTTGGAGCTGATTAAGCTCCAGTTCTAACCAAAACATGCTGATAACATGTGCTTTCTCTCAGTGAGAGGGACACACAATAGTACAGGCAATATTCATATTGACTCTTTAGTGTTTCATTAAAAGGAAATATTAAAGGAATAAAATATAATAAATTAAATGAAAGACACTTAAGAAAACAAGAAACATAAAGCAAAACCATAACTGGAAAGAATCAATATAATAATATAGGAACAATAATATTGATTAAGGTTTTGATTATGAAATTAATTAGGATATATGTACTATATACAGGCATATTGAAGCGGCGGTGGATTTCAGAATCGCCCTTTCAGTACTCAACTGTAAGTACACTTGAACCCATCTTTTAAACACTTTATCATACACAGGTTCATGTGTACTACAAGTGGTAAGTAAATATATTTTTGTAATGCATAGTATTTTAAAAGCACATTTTAGTTTATATTCATGGTGACTAAAAATTGCACAGTTGAGTAAACTTAGATGTTCTTAAGATTGTACTCTTTTTAAGAGATTAAGATTAATAATTTAAGATGATTTAACGCGAAAGATTGTGTGATTCCCGTCGGCTCAAGGTGCAAACAGTCATGTCATGTACCAGCTGATTTGATGCGATTATCAAATTAACTGACTCGTAGCGTCTGCAATATCTCACAACCTTCTGAGTGTCCGAATTTGCACATTGTACGCCCGCCTTTTAGGGTGATGGGGTGGGTGGTTTGTATGTATAATACGCCGTAAAGTGCGTATCATATGCACGTGAAAAACCGCATACCATATGCACACCAACGAGATTGCACACTCATACTATTTATAAGCATTTTTGTGAGATCGGGCTCCTTTGGGACCATGCGCCTGGCACACCGACCATTTTTTCCTTCGTTAAACTAGCAAAAGTGGATTCTGCGCCATGTGCTTCATAATATGGCCCTACGACTGAGACTACTGATTTGTAAAGATCCCTTTTTAGAGTGTGGATTATGTTGTTATTTCTGTATCTTCTGCCTAATATGAACCAGATAATTCTGTAATGTCATAGTGTATTGACTGTTTCAGGGCTACCCAAAGCTGCAGTCATCACGCATTTGCAGTCCCTGAAGGCGGCAGCTGGGTTTTGGGCGTACGGCGGCACAGGAAGTGATGTCATCTACACGCCACTTCCCCTGTATCATAGTGCTGCTTCGCTTGTAGGCATCGGAGGGACCATTGAATTGGGTAATTCCCATAATTTCATAACCTTTTAATGAACAGCCTATAGGTGATCACAAACATTGATGTTTTCTTGTGGTAATTAATGACATAATTTAATCTAATCCAAACATGTTTTCAGATTGGGTGAAAGAATATTTATGACTTGCTCTTCAAGGGTCACACAAAAATGAATATTCTGTCATCTTTTACTCACCTCATTCTAAATCTGTATGCATTTCTTTCTAATGTGCAACACACAAAAAAGATATTTACAAAAATGTCTCAGTAGATTAATCATTAAAAGATCGATGGCAAACTTGATTCAAATACAAACATGATCTTATTCCAAAATTACAATGGTTTAGTTATGGCTATTCAACTTTTGCTGAGTATGATCACAGCAAACATTAAGATCTGCATTCTGATCCAAAGAGAGCAGTTATCATGTAGGTATGAAACAGCTTCACAAACAGTCTTTTCAATCACACAGTATTGTTATTTCAGAAGTACTGGAATAAAAGTGTGTAGTTCGGATATAAACACTGATGTCTAAGGTAGAGATCAAAAAAGAGCAAATCACCATTTAAAAAGTAACTTGATGCTTCAAATAACGATTGTATGATACATGGGGCAATTTTTGTCCTAGTAACATTGCTCTGCAATCATTACCTGCATGGCAACATTGCTCAAAAAGTTACCCTGTATATCATCACCTTCAGTGTTTTTGTCAATACAACGAAAGTCCAATGTTGTTTGGGCACGTTCATCACATGTTCCTGTATCTTCTTTTTCCTGTATAAAGGGTGACAGAATGTTGATTTAAGGTTGAACTATTACTCCCCTTTGAATTTATGTTTTGGATTTCTTCTCACTAAAGTAATTGCAATTTAGTAACTTACAGTATGCGATACAATTAGTACTGAATATAATTACATAAATCAGGGCAACTAATACAGCTTCTTTTTGAGTCGTATGGCCCGTTTACACCAAGACAATAACTGTAAAGATAATGGTAAAGATATAAATATAAAAATTGTTTTAAATATAAAAGAATAGCAGTGTCCTATAGAGAATGTCACTATTGAGAGCTATAACAATAACAGCACAGAGGAATCGTTGGAATCACTTTCAACTATTGTGAAGATCTTTCCAGTTCATGATCAATAAAAACATTGACAGCCTTTCATAATCCATCCTGCTTACATTGCATGAGCATTTATAGCGACAGATGAAAAACAGAAGCGCTTATAATAAACAGAATGATATTGTGCATTATTGTGGATGCTGATATAGTTACCATTATATTTACCTTTATAAGTTTATGTGTAAGAAAGTGTATGTTTCTGTTGCAAAGTAAAGGCAACAAATGTTATAACTGTGTGCTGGATTTAAACACTTATAGTACCAACCACCCTAACAAACCCCAGTGCTAGAGACCACTGATCAGTGTGATTGTGTGCAGAATGAAATGTACATGCATCATTAGTACAGATATTTCACAAGTCACTGTGCACTTACACTGTGTTTGGTTACATTTTATCTCAGATGATCATGGAAATGCTTTCTTTTGACCTGGGATAAATGACAAAGGTTATTTGACTTTGTGTGGCCATTCCTTAATTAATTAAATCCTTAATTCATAATTCAGAGCTTTCTAATCCTGATAAAATATTTCTATTTTCTGCCCTTTCACCAAAACTGGACAGAAAACTTACACAGATACTTAATGAGCTGTATGGAACATTCTTGTGTAATGTTTATTGCCAAAAACAGACTTAATAGTTACATCAGATTGAATAGTTGAACTTAATTGCAAAGCATGTTTAGTTTCATATTTGTCTCTGTGCTTTTGTCATTTAGGTGCCACCTGTGTCCTAAAGAAGAAGTTTTCAGCCTCTCACTTCTGGAATGACTGCAGGAAATACAATGTCACCATATTTCAGTATATAGGAGAGCTTTGCCGATATCTGTGCAATCAGCCTGTGGTACAGTACATCATATCAATAGTTTTGTCTCTATGGGTACATATACAGTATGTGGGTCATTCTCAGAAAATGGTGAAAAAGGACAATTTTTGACAGAAAATGTCAGCAAAATTTTTATTTAAAAATGTACTGCATGTTTGAATAATTATGTCATGAAAACCAGTTTTTATGACACCCACTGGTTAAATGTTTGCGTTTTCACAACAAATTGGAGTAGAAATGATATAATAAAAAACGTGATATAATTTTCTAATTATAAATGATTAAATAACTAAAAATATATAGCAATTGAATTTGTACTCTGTTGCTATTTTTTAACTCTGTTACAGTAAGTTTTACATTTTAATTGAGATTCTTCTTTTATGTTCCGCTGAAGAAAGAGTGTGGAACGACATACAGGTGAGTCAATAATGACGGAATGTTTACTTTTGGGTGAACTATCCCTTTCCTGCTGTTTTCTGAGCATGACTCTTATGCATGTATGACCCTTTGTGTTGTTTTTGATGATGTATGGTTTCAGGTTATTCAGTTTGAAATCTTAAATGCTTGGTTTTAGTTTGTGTAAATGAAAGCATATATTACATAATATCATGACAATAAGACCAGCTACAGCCCTGTTAATTCCACATAAATGTCTTCATTATGCATCATAGCTCATTACTTTAACAATCGACCCAGGACTCCAGAAGGTTCCGTTCACAGAAGCTCACTGCAGAGCGTGTGTGTCTTTGGTCACGCAGACAAACTCTGCAAAGAAAGAATCCATGTGCTCTGCGAATCCATGAAAATGAACCTTTTGGTTTGTGGTGGGTTATGTCGCGTTTTCATGGCTAACTGACAGACGGCTCTTTTGTTAATGTTTCTCATTCACGGTTCATGTGCGTCAGGACATCAGTGTGTCCCAGAGTCTGTCAAAGATCTCTTTGTGCCCGTCCTCTAACACGGCCCGGACGGTCACACCATATTCATCAATATGCTAACGATGGACACACTAGTGTGCTAGCTAAACAAACTCACAAAACATTATAGTGACACGCACATAAGCACAAAAATGCACATTCCTCAGCTGGAACATCCACATATGAATCTCTGTACACACCATTTCAAAATGGGACGTGTCTCATGTAAGAGCAAGAAATGTTTGTCAGTCCATTGATGAGTTTTAACTGACTGCACACACAACCATGAGGCCGTTGTGAATATGGAGCCGTTCTGCTGGTCTGACTGGCTCGTATTGTTCACCCACACACATGGTCTTACTGAGAAATGCAGCTCTGCATGAAAAAATAACCTATACGTTCATTGGTATACTTTAGTGTAATCGATGCGCCATCCTAAATAAACCCATCTCTTGCGTGATACCCAGAATTTTTTTATATTCCGATCTAATATGATTTCTGACCTGTAAGGTTGCCAGAATAATAACTATACACTATTTGATAATAGGCCAGAGGAGAATTGGCACCCCGACTGAGTGGTTTCTCCCAAGGTTTATTTTTCTCCATCATGCCCTGATGGAGTTTTGGTTCCGTGCCACTGTCTTTTGGCTTGGCTTGCTCAGTTAGGGACACTAAAATTATGATCCAAATTATTCAACTAAATATACAAATAAAATGTATTAGTTAGGCCTTATTTAATTCTATAAACTACAATACTGATCTGCCAACATTGTCGCTATATGATAAATTAAAATAAGCTGATAACATCACTGTTTTCTCCAGAACGACTGAACAACCAAATCAAATTTTGTTGCAATATTGTCCTGTTCAACACTGTGAAGCTACTTTGAAACAATCGCCATTGTAAAAGCGCTATATAAATTAAATTGGTTGGTTGATTGATTGATTGATTGATTGATTGATTGATTGATTGATTGATTGATTGATTGATTGATTAAAGGAATGATCCGAGCCATAGGGTGAGCTTTTTTTTTAAACCATATAAACCATGTAACAGCCACCCAGAACACTTTAGCATTGTGGTAGTGTAGACCAACACTATATAGACCAACATTACTCACATATTCTTTTTTAAATGATTTTTTTCATGAATTACAAGCCAAGTCTAGTCAACTTTATTTATATAGCACTTTTACGGTAACGATTGCTTCAAACAGCTTCACAGTGACTATGTTTACATGGACAGCAGTAATCTAATTTTTGACCTTATTCTAAATAAGACAATATTCTGATTTAGGTGTTTACATGACTTTTAGAGTACTCTGTTCATGTTCCCATTTTACATGTTATAGAACAGATCGATTATGGCACTTCATTACGTCCCCATGCCACGCTATGTTCTCCAACATCCAATCATTGCGTGACTTTGGCAGGTCTGTTAATTTTATGGGCTCAGGAAACCCGCTAACTTCACCTGCGGCTGTCGCTGTTGGACAGTGTTACTTTACATTAAGTATAAAAACCACTCGTTTTTATAATGTTCTATATACATTTACGTTAATTTATTTTTTTAATATTATGTATTGTCTCTTTCTGTTTTTTTTGAAGATCCCCTCTTTCCTCCTTATTGACAGCCTACATTTATAATAATAGCTTTGGTTAATGATGAAAAAGGTTTAAAAATCATGACTGTTTGGATTGTTTTTCCTGCGTCAAGCCAAAGCAAGCCTGCAGAATCCCTCTCAGATACTGAAGCTTTTGCGCCTCGATCGCCCCCCGGTGACCGGTCCCAGTATAGCCGCCCCTCTGTGTTTTCTAATGGACGCGAGGCAAACTATAATTATAAAATTACAATTTAATTAAATGGGGGGTGTGACGTCATGATTGACAGCTGAGATCGACGACTTCTCTGAATGAAATTGTCACTGAGGCACTAACGGACTTTTTTCTGAATTTTTGGGAGCAGATTGGAGCTTTAGCTTTAATTTCTACATTTCCATAAATATTTATTTCACACCAACATAATTAATTGTTCTGCATCCTGGAGAGTGTGGGCAGGCTTGTGCTCTCTACTGCGCAACTATGGTGTCATGACAAATCCTGTCCCCCTGTGAAATCGTGTCCGCAAGGACGCCCAGAGCGATTCGACTGGCTGAAAGAAATTTTAATAGGTAATCTGTTCAGAGCCTGATTAAAATTATTACACAATCGTGTTTTGATTTTTGCTGTTTAAATTGTGTTAAAATAGTCTTTAATGTCTTATAAAGCATATGTTTAATTACTTATAGGTAAATGTATTTACATTATAGGTACATTACTATGTCATGATTTTGTATTGGTACTTAGTTTATCAGTCAAAATAATTCAGAACATGTTTTTGCTCCCATTATAGCAATCAATTTCATATTTCAAATCAATGTTTTGCGTGTGTATGTGTGTACTTAGTATGGCAATGAATTAATTGCTTGTCCAGAACCATGTATAACAACTTTTGATCAGGCATTTAAAACCGCTACCAGCGGACACGATTTCACAGGCGGACAGGATTTGTCATGACACCGGTCCCGAAATCGGTACTACGCAGACTCTGTCCCAAGATGTCAGCGCCGTGCAGGCTGCCTGAAAGCTTCAGATCTGGCAAGCGGAAACGGACGATGTCGAGTCGTCCATTTTTTTTTTACGGTCTCTGAGCCAAAGGTTTGCGATTACAGATACAAATTTATTGTATTTTACTTTTACAATGAGCATAATAATTACAACAAAAATTAAAAAATATAGAGAGGATGCAGTGTTCAGAATGAACAGTCAAGCAAAACCTGAGCAAAACACACACCGCCCATAGCAACGCGTTATGGCAACGACATTTCAGACTGACAGATATGTAAAAGATAAACGGGACTTTTCCGCCATTTGTTACTGTTTTTTACACATTGTTATATTAATTATAATTCCAATTCTGTTTTATTGGCCACAATATTATCGATGATTGTTGAGAGGGGCACTTTTGATTCATTTTTAAAAAGGGCAGAGATTCGAACCCCCAAAGCCCTCCCCACCCTATGCACTTCCCTGTTGTGTGTATGTGTCCTGTCACAAAATGCGGCGAAATCTCATAATGGATGTTAATAGCTAGATTAAGGTGTGTACATGTCGGTAATGCTCTCCGATAATGCGACTAAAATAGGCATACTCCACGTCTTAATCTGATTAAAGTCATAAGCTAACTAAACATAAATCGGATTAAGGTAATTAGAAATCACTGTCTACATGGTAGCCTCCTAATCAGAGTATTGTCTTAATCAGATTAATATCGGAGTATTATTGTCCATGTAAACGTAGTCATTGTTAAACAGGAAAATGTTGATTCGGCTGTACAGCTGCTCTGGAGAAAACGGTGATGTCATCAGTTCATTTTATCATATAGCGACAATTACACACTGGACTCAAACCTAAAGTTATATATGAAAAATGGAACCCAGATCAAGCGTACAACTTTTCCAGTTTTTCTCATGGCATCCAAGACATCTCTGTCGTCTCTAACATGAATGTGATCTATGTGATTGTGAAAAGCTTTATCTTGATGTGTTGTATGTCTATTAGGCAGAGAATCAGAAGGATCACAGGGTGAAAATGGGTGTTGGGAATGGACTCCGGCAGGACGTATGGAAAGAGTTTCTCCAGCGTTTCGGGGAGATCCGCATGTGTGAGATCTACGGCTCCACAGAAGGAAACCTGTGCTTCATGAACCACATTGGCAAGATCGGAGCAGTCGGCCGCTCCAATTTCTTTTACAAGGTTAGTTCAGCAACTCAATGCCTGTAATTCACCCTGGGCATATGACTGGTTGTCAAGTTTAGAGGGCAACAAAAAGATAAGCAAGTCTTCATAAATATTTTTTATCTATATTGATCTGTAGTGGTGTGTCTCAATGTTGGGTATACAACAAACATGGGATTGCGCCAGAATTCGTTACTTGCATCTCTGTGCTTTGATGTCATAGGCCCAGGTTCAATGACACCCAGAACAGAAGTATCATCCTGTTGTGTGTTCAAGATGTTCTTGTTTAGTTTGTTTATTTGTTTTGATGAAGGTTTCTGTGTTAAGTTTTTTTTCTAAATTGAACCCAAAGTATAGGTTTTTACGCAATTGTTAGCGTATGGAACAGTGCACAGTCCAATTCTTTTTAATCTAGAGTACTCTGTATTCAGCTTAGTTGTTTTGCCTATTGTTGCACAGTCAAAAGACAGACTGAAGGACAAACTACTAGATCTGTCCTCAAAGTTGGTTTATGTACATGATGTTCATGCATATATACATGTGTATATATGCGTGTGTGTGTGTGTGTGTGTGTGTGTGTGTGTGTGTGTGTGTGTATATATATATATATATATTTTTTTTTTTTTTTTTTTTTTTTTAAATAAGTTTTTTTCTGCTCATCAAAAATAAAAAAATTTTATATTGTGATTATAATATTACAATTTAAAATATTTGGTTTTCAATTTATTATACTTTAAATTGTCATTTATTTCTGTGATGCATAGCTGAATTTTCAGGATCGTAATCCAAGTCTATCACATCATCTATTAGAAATCATTCTGATATTCTGATTTATTATGAATGTTGGAAACAGTTCTGCTGCCTAATATATTTGATGAATAAAAGGTTAAAAAGAACAGCATTTATTCAAAATAAAAACATATTTTCAAATAATATAAATCTCCTTTACTATCAGTTTTTATCAATTTAACACATCCTTGCTGAATAAAATTATTGATTTATTTAAAAAAAAAAAAAAAAAAATGACTGACCCCAAATTACTGACCAGTATTGTTGTTATAAAAGATTTCTACTTTTAAAAAATTTGCTTCTTTTTTTAATTTTTAAATTTATTTTTTTTTTTACTTTTTATTCATCAAAGTATTATTTAAAAAAAAAACTATCACAGGTTATGAAAAAAAATATTAGTTGGAATTAGTATGCTTCCAACTTTTAAAATTAATCATAATTTTAAAATGATTTCTGAAGGATGTGACACTGAAGACTGGAGGAATGATACTGAAAATTCAGCTTTGCATTACAGAAATAAACAATCATTTAAAGTATAATAAATTGAAAACCAATTATTTTAAATTGTAATATCACAATATTAATTTTTTTATATTTATTGTATATATATTGTCACGGTTGATACAAAGAAAAACTGGTGCGAGGATCCAAGTGCAAAAAGGTGATATTTATTAACAAATAAAACAAACTTAAAGCAAAAACCCACGAGGGGGAAAAAAAACACATAAACCAAATAATAACATACAAAACACATACCAGGAAGGGTCACAGGGAAAACGGGACAGTAGACAGTAAAACGATCCGACCAGGACTGACAAACACAAAGAGCTTAAGGCGGGCGTACACGGTGCGATTTTTGCTGTCGTACGAACTCGCAGACGATTTTTTTTTCTCGGGAGAAATCGCGTGGACATCGTGGATGCTCGTATGGTCGCGGCTCGCACCGTGTGAGAGGAAATACGAGACGAGCCGAGCACGTTAAGAGCACCTCCCGACCTTACGATCATTTTTAAACATGTTTAAAAAGTTCGGGGAGTCGGCCCAATTTTTACCAGCATATGGCTGTCCCCTATTGCCAAATCATGCACAAGCACGTCACATACGCTCAATCTATATGACTATTATTAGCTCAGTGGCTGCCACATACTGCGTTCACACACACACACACACACACACTTTCTCTCTCTCACGTGCTCTCTTCTCTCTCCCTCTGGTTGTTTCGGTTAAAAGGAATGGCTTTTCTCTGCTTTTCAACAAATCATTTTCACACCTTTTTTCTTTATTTTTTGTATCTGAAGCTATAGCAGCAATATTGAAAGCTCCGGTGTCTGTGTTACATGAAAACTCGTGTGATCGCGGCCGGCTCGCGGTGCAAACAGTCGTGCCGTGTACCAGCTGATTTGATGCGATGATCAAATTAAATGACTCGTAGCGTCTGCAATATCTCACGACCTTCCGAGTGTCCGAATTCGCACAGTGTACGCCCGCCTTTAAGAAGGGAAGAAATCAAGAGGGAACAGGTGTGGCAAATGAAACCAATAACGAGATAACAAGGGGGGAGGGATCTAACAGACACGAGCACATGCTCAACATAACAAAACCCACATGTGCACACAAGACAGGACAGGCATGTGACATATATAATATACACACACACACTCCAATCAGGCATAACGTATGACCACTGTGAAAAGAATAACACTGATTATCTCTTCATCACGGCACCTGTTAGTGGGTGGAATATTTTGAACATTTGACATTGAACATTTTGTCTTTAAAGTTGATGTGTTAGAAGCAGGAAAATGGGCGAGTTTGACAAGGGCCAAATTGTGATGCTGGACAAATGGGTCAGATCATCTCCAAAACTGAGGTTCTTGTGGGGTGTTCCCGGTCTGCTGTGGTCAGTATCTATCAAAAGTGGTCCAAGGAAGGAACAATGGTGAGCTGGCGACAGGGTCATGGGCGGCCAAGGCTCATTGATGCATGTAGGGAGGGAAGTTTAAGGTGTTGACTTTGCCTTCAAATTCCCCAGATCTCAATCCAATCGAGCATCTGTGGGATGTGCTGAACAAAATAGTCTGATCCATGGAGGCCCCATCTCGCAACTTAAAGGACTGAAAGGATCTGCTGCAAACATCTTGGTGCCAGATACCACAGCACACCTTCAGGTGCAGTCCATGCCTCGATGGGTCAGGGCTGTTTTGGCAGCAAAAGGGGGACCAACACATTATTAGGAATAGTCATAATTATGCCTGATTGGTGTATATATGTACACACACAGTATAAAGAATCAATGATTCATAAACTTTTGAACGTGTATTTTTTTAATAAATGTAGATTTTTTTTTTGTTTGTTTTTTTTGACTATATGTAAAAAAAAAAAAAAAAAAAAGGAAGTAAATTATCTATATTCAGGACAGCACTAAATAGAAAATAGGACTAAAATACAAATAGATCTCTTTCATTTAGTTAGAATTATTCAAATTTTCACAGATTCTGTAAGCGGTTCACATTATTTTTCTTGCAACTGTACAGGGAGTGCAGAATTATTAGGCAAGTTGTATTTTTGAGGATTAATTTTATTATTGAACAACAACCATGTTCTCAATGAACACAAAAAACTCATTAATATCAAAGCTGAATATTTTTGGAAGTTTTAGTTTTTAGCTTTAGCTATTTTAGGGGGATATCTGTGACATTTCTGACATTCAAAAACCAAACAAAAACAAATCAGTGACCAATATAGCCACCTTTCTTTGCAAGGACACTCAAAAGCCTGCCATCCATGGATTCTGTCAGTGTTTTGATCTGTTCACCATCAACATTGCGTGCAGCAGCAACCACAGCCTCCCAGACACTGTTCAGAGAGGTGTACTGTTTTCCCTCCTTGTAAATTCGCACATTTGATGATGGACCACAGGTTCTCAATGGGGTTCAAATCAGGTGAACAAGGAGGCCATATCATTAGATTTTCTTCTTTTATACCCTTTCTTGCCAGCCACGCTGTGGAGTACTTGGACGCGTGTGATGGAGCATTGTCCTGCATGAAAATCATGTTTTTCTTGAAGGATGCAGACTTCTTCCTGTACCACTGCTTGAAGAAGGTGTCTTCCAGAAACTGGCAGTAGGACTGGGAGTTGAGCTTGACTCCATCCTCAACCCGAAAAGGCCCCACAAGCTCATCTTTGATGATACTAGCCCAAACCAGTACTCCACCTCCACCTTGCTGGCGTCTGAGTCTGACTGAAGCTCTCTGCCCTTTACCAATCCAGCCACGGGCCCATCCATCTGGCCCATCAAGACTCACTCTCATTTCATCAGTCCATAAAACCTTAGAAAAATCAGCCTTGAGATATTTCTTGGCCCAGTCTTGACGTTTCAGCTTGTGTCTTGTTCAGTGGTGGTCGACTTTCTGCCTTTCTTACCTAGGCCATGTCTCTGAGTATTGCACACCTTGTGCTTTTGGGCACTCCAGTGATGTTGCAGCTCTGAAATATGGCCAAACTGGTGGCAAGTGGCATCTTGGCAGCTGCACGCTTGACTTTTCTCAGTTCACGGGCAGTTATTTTGCGCCTGGGTTTTTCCACACGCTTCTTGTGACTCTGTTGACTATTTTGAATGAAACGCTTGATTGTTCGATGATCACGCTTCAGAAGCTTGGCTATTTTAAGACCGCTGCATCCCTCTGCAATATATCTCACTGTTTTTGACTTTTCTGAGCCTGTCAAGTCCTTCTTTTGACCCATTTTGCCAAAGGAAAGGAAGTTGCCTAATAATTATGCACACCTGATATAGGGTGTTGATGTCATTAGACCACAATCCCTCTCATTACAGAGATGCACATCACCTAATATGCTTAATTGGTAGTAGGCTTTCCAGCCTATACAGCTTGGAGTAAGACAACATGCATAACGAGGATGATGTGGTCAAAATACTCATTTGCCTAATAATTCTGCACTCCCTGTATATCACTCCCATCAACACTTTAATAGGATTGTGGTCTCACAGTAGTTTGCCATTTAGTAAAGCTGGGCTTAACTCGCTTTTATTTGACTCCCGGAAGCTTATTCAAACTTGGTTGGAAGGATTCTGTTGAATTTTGGTGGTGTGAGGGTGGAAGGAGATTTACAGGAATTTTGTTCTGAGGTTCATAATTTTGTTCCAGAAGTATCCGGATGCTATTGTCTGTTTTGCAATTAATTCTGAATTATACCAGTTAATTCAAAATGGAAAATGTCATGACATCTGTCTGTGAACTGAAGCTCAAGAGAAAGTGGGTCATGCAGTAAGACAACGACCCCATGCACATGTCGTTCTACCAAATAATGGTTAAAGAAGAGCAAAGTTAATGTTTCGGAATGGCCTGAACTTAATCTAATTGAAATGTTGTGGAAGGATTTGAAGCAAGCAGTTCAAGTGAGGAAACCCACCAACATTCCTGAGTTGAAGCTGTTCTACTGAGGAATGGGCTAAAATTTTGGCTGAAAGTCATTGTGCAGTGCTGATCAGCAGTTACCAGAATTTTTTTCGTAATAAATAATTGATAGTATATAATATGCATATATATTTTTGTTTGTTTGATTGGGTTCTCTTTGTCTATTTTTAGGACTTTGTAATGATGTTTTGATGTAATGATGTTTTGGGTCATATGCAGAAATTTAGACTAATTTGAAAGGGTTTACAAACATTCAAGCATCACTGTATACAGTGGGGCAAAAAAGTATTTAGTCAGCCACCAATTGTGCAAGTTAAAAAGATAAACTTAAAAGATTAGAGAGTGAGGCCTGTAATTTTCATCATAGCTACACATTTACTATGGTTGACTATATATAATCCTGAACTGTAAGTTTGCCAGAATAATAATCATACACGGTGTGTTAATAGGCCAGAGGAGAATTGGCACCCCGACTGAGTCTGGTTTCTCCCAAGGTTTATTTTTCTCCATCATGCCCTGATGGAGTTTTGGTTCCTTGCCACTGTCGGCTTTGGCTTGGCTTGCTCAGTTGGGGACACTAAAATTATGATCAATATTATTCAACTAAATATACAAATAAAATTTATGAATTAGGTTTTAATTAATTCTATAAACTATAATACTGATCTGCCAACATTGTCGTTATATGATAAATTAAAATAAGCTGATAACATCACTGTTTTCTCCAGAACGACTGCACAGCCAAATCTAATTTTGTTGCAATATTATCCTTTTTGACACTGTGAAGCTGCTTTGACACAATCGTGATTGTAAAAGCGCTATATAAATAAAGTTGATTGATTGATTGATTGATTGATTGATTGATTGATTGATTGATTGACAGAATGAGAAAAAAAATCCAGAAAATCACATTGTCTGATTTTTAAAATAATTTATTTGCAAATTATGGTGAAAAAAAAGGATTTGGTACCCTACAAAAAAAGCAAGATTTCTGGCTCTCACAGACCTGTAATTTCTTCTTTAAGAAGCTCCTCTGTCCTCCACTCATTACCTGTATTAATGGTACCTGTTTGAACTCGTTATCAGTATAAAAAACACCTGTCCACAACCTCAAAAAGTCAGTAACAGTCCAAGACCAAAGAGCAGTTAAAGGACACAATTGTTGTAGTCAAAACAAATTTGTAGACCTGCACCAGGCTGGGAAGACTGAATCTGTAATAGGTAAGCAGCTTGGTATGAAGAAATCAACTGTGGGAGCAATAATTAGAAAATGTAAGACGTACAAGACCACTGATAACCTCCCTTGATCTGGGGCTCCACGCAAGATCTCCGTTGGGTCAAAATGATCACAAGAATGGTGAGCAGAAATCCCACAACCACACGGGGGACCTAGTGAATGACCCATAGAGAGCTGGGACCAAAGTAACAAAGGCTACCATCAGTAACACACTAAACCGGCAGGGACTCAAATCCTGCAGTGCCAGATGTGTCCCCCTGCTTAAGCCAGTACATGTCCAGGCCTGTCTAAAGTTTTCTAAAGAGCATTTGAATGATCCAGAAGAGTATTAGGAAATGTCATATGGTCAGATGAAACCAAAATATAACTTTTTGGTAAAAACTCAGCATTCTTTCTCCTCCAAACACGACAAATTGAGTTGCATCCAAAGAACACCATACCTACTGTGAAGCATGGGTGTGGAAACCTCATGCTTTGGGGACATTTTTCTGCAAAGGGACCAGGACAACTGATCCGTGTAAAGCAAAGAATGAATGGGGCCATGTATCGTGACATTTTGAGTAAAAACCTCCTTCCATCAGCAAGGACACTGAAGATGAAACATGGCTGGGTCTCTCAGCATGACAATGATCCCAAACACACTGCCCTGGCAATGAAGGTGTGGTATCATAAGTAGCTTTTAGTAGGTCCTGGAGTGGCCTAGCCAGTCTCCAGGTCTCAACCCCATATAAAATCTTTGGAGGGATTTGAAAATCCATGTTGCCAAGCAACAGCCCCAAAACATCACTGCTCTAGAGGAAATCTGCATGGAGGAATTGGCCAAACTCAGCAACAGTGTGTAAAAAAACCTTGTACACACCTACAGAAAATGTTTTGCCTCTGTCATTGTCAACAAAGGGTATAGAACAAAGTATTGAGATGAACTTGTGTTATTGACTTAGATGCTAAAAGACTTATTTTCCACCGTAATTTGCAAATAAATTCTTTAAAAATCAGACATGCCGGAGATGTGATTTTCTGGATTTTTTTTTCTTTCATTCTGTCTCTTATACTTGAAGTATACCTATTATGAAAATTACAGGCCTCTCTCATCTTTTTAAGTGGGAAAACTTGCACAATTGGTGGCTGTCTAAATACTTTTTTGCCCCACTCTATATGTGACACTATATTGACAAACATATTGGGACACCTGATCATTACACCAACAGGACGGAGATCACATTCTAGATATTTAGACATTAATATGGAGTTTGTCATGAGATTTTGAAGGGTTTCTGTGGGAATTGTTGCCCATTCATACAGTAGAGCATTTGACACTGATATTGAATAAGACCTGTTCGCTCTAACTTTACATGGTCTTCTGACTTAAGACCAAGTTGTTGCTGTTCCTAAACATATCCACTTTCCAATTATGAATAAAACCACTTATATCTAGGAATATCTAGCAGAAAATTTCACAATCTAACTTATTACAAAGTTGGCATCCTTGAACAGTACCATGCTTGAATTCACTGAGCTATATAAAAGAAACAATTGAAAACATTTTTTATTTTATTTTTTTACAATTGTTTGTAACTGCAGATTGCATGGCTGGGTACTTGATTTTATACACCTGTGGTAAACGGTCTGATTGAAACACTTGGGCCCGTATTTATCAAGCATCTTATGCTGTGTTCCAGTTCGATTTTATTATGCCCTTCACTCATGAACTTCCCTCCGTCTCGTTCACTCGGATGTGCGTCATTGCTTGCGTTGCATGAGTGCCCACTACTGGCGGAAACTTTGCAATGGACAAAGTTTAGTTATCAACCATCCCAATCATACTTTAAGTAAAGTGTAGGAATAAATCTTAAGTGTCAGTCTTAGAGTTGATTTACAACACTTTGCTGTGCCACAAACGGATTTTGGATGATGTTATAGACATGAACCAATTACTGAATAGATGTTCTTATTTAAGAATATTCTCAGATAAATTTACATTGCATGGTGAAATTCCTAAGAGGAGTTTACATTCAACACACATTTGACAATAAAGAATTTTCAAGACAATACATCATAATATACAAATTTGAAATGAAAGATAATCATGTTTTCCAACATGTCTTAATTACAATTTTTAAACTGGTGTGCTGTTAACTGCCCTATAGCCTAGATATATATAATCAGCCAACATGGATTCCAAAAGAAAACCAAACTGGCAGGAGGAAGAAGCAATTGCTACTGCTTTATGAATTAGTTGAACAGCGTTTTAATTATTTATTATAAAGCCCAACATTGACCAGCGCTGAAAAAGATGATGCTTGCTCTGTCCCAACGATACCGTTTGACTAACTGTTTGTCATTAAACATTTCGAACACATTCTGTCTCCTCAGTGCCATCACAAGCCCCTACTGGCAACTCCTAACCACTTGAGAGACCTCTCGAGCTGTCTTAAATAACTGGGAGAGTAAGAGTGATTCTTAGCTTTAAGAAATGTGATAACTTGCTTTTATATTTAAGTTTGAAAGTAGGAGTACATTTCATGAATTCTCAGCACTTAGGACTAAAATAGCACTTTGAGAAGCTTGATAAATACGGGCCCTGAATTCAGTGGTTCAAGTGGTGCCACTACTTTTCACCATATATTGCGTTTGTATACCAGAACTAGATAAACAAACAAACAAACAAACACCATTTGTACACTAAAGGAAATGGTACTGACACTCATCACAGTGTCATTGTAATAAGTGTCAGTACTATTACACTGTCAGTAGTACTGAGAGATGCTCCCTGTCTTTGAGGCTCGAAATGAGAGTAATGCTCACTTGGCATATTGTCAACCTGTTGCTTAATCATGGAGCCTGAGTGTTCCTATAATACATAATCAGTGTGAGCAGACAGGTGCTAGCAAGTGCATTGACATGTAATCCTCAATACACTATTCTTAGATGCTTCAGATTACAAAACCCCCTTAGTGGGATATGTTGCACACATACAACACTTGTATAATTAATGTAGTTACAGGATCAACTAACAATAAATGTGACTGGACATGTATGTATAATTGTATGTTGTGTATTATAATTATTACCTCATCTTTATTAGAGAAACTTTTATGCATATGTTTAAAAATGACAGATTCTAGAACAATTACACTATTACAGAATCAAGACGTTTAAATCTGTTTTTAAGATTATCCAGTTCAAATGATTGTCGTTAGTATTATGTAAATAAATAATACTTTTATTGCAGCATTGTGCATGTCTTTGAAATTAAATTGTGTATTATTAAATATCGGTCGACCACTAATCAATATCCTCTTGGAAAATGCTGAACCCAACAAATGTCTGAAACACTTGAGTGTTTTGTTTGTTTTTGCAGATGATTTTTAAGTATGATTTGGTGAAATATGACCTAATCAGAGATGAGCCTGTCAGAGACCACAATGGATTCTGCCAGCATGTTCAGAAAGGTGAGAACATCTGAAATAATCTAAGAAATACACTTTAGAATAATGGTAATAAATACTAAGTAACTATATAGGACATAATGCAGGACTAATGAATAGTACTATAAACCCACTTCCAAAAAAGTTGGGACACTGTACAAATTGTGAATAAATACAGAATGCAATGATGTGGAAGTTTCAAATTTCAATATTTTATTCAGAATACAACATAGATGACATATCAAATGTTTAAGCTGAGAAAATGTATAATTTTAAGGGAAAAATATGTCCCTTAAAAATAAATATAAATTATAAAATAAAAAAAACTATTTCATGGCATCAACACATCTAAAAAAGTTGGTACAAGGCCATGTTTACCACTCTGTGGCATCCCTTCTTTTTATAACAGTCTGCAAACGTCTGGGGACTGAGGTGACAAATGTTGTCCCATTCTTGACTAATACAGGCTTCTAGTTGCTCAACAGTTGACAATGTTCAACATAAAGGGTGATCTTTCACCCTCTTTCTATGGGTGAAAGATCTGGACTGTGCATTCTTCTATGCAGCCATGCTGTTGTAATTGATGCAGTATGTGGTCTGGCATTGTCATGTTGGAAAATGTACATGTACAAAGTATTCCCTGAAACAGACTACGTCTGAAACATATGTTGTTCTAAAACTTGGATATACCTTTCAGCATTGATGTTGCCTTTCCAGATGTGTAAGATGCCCATGCCACATGCACTCATGCAACCCCATACTATCAGAGATTCAGGTTTCTGAACTTGAGCGCTGATAACAACTTGGGTTTTCCTTGTCCAATTTAGTCTGGATGACGTCCTCCCAGTTTTCGAAAAAGAACTTCAAATTTTGATTCATCTGACCACAGAACAGTTTTCCTCTTAGCCACAGTCCATTTTAAATGGGCTTTGGCCCCGAGAAAATGCCTGCGCTTCTGGATCATGTTTAGATATGGCTTCTTTTTTGACCTATAGAGTCATATATTTGACCTATAGCCGGCAACGGTGAATGGCAAGGTGGATTGTGTTTACAGACAATGTTTTCTGGAAGTATTCCTGAGCCCATGTTGTGATTTCCATTACAGTAGCATGTATGTAGTCTAAGGGCCTGAATATTGAAGGCATCCAGTATGGTTTTCCTGCCTTGACCCTTACGCACAGAAATGCACCTGTAGATGACAATAACTTCAAACTCTTTGCAATTTTTCTCTGAGAAACTCTTTCTGATATTGCTGCTGCATTAAGGGAATTGGTGATCCTCTGCCCATCTTGACTTCTAAAGGACACTGTCACTCTGAGAGGCTCTTTTTATACCTAATCCTGTTGCCAATAGAGGGAATGCACGTGACGTCACCGTCAGCTGGAGTGACTGCTATTATGCCCCACTGAGTGGCAAAAAGACTGAGAGGCAGCACTGGTTTACAGTGTGAATGCAGTGAAAACACACAAAACCAGGCCCGGCGCCAGAGGAGTGGTAGGGGAAGGCATGTCCATGGACCCAATGGACATCGCTGTTCCAAGCTTGAGACAGACTTGATAATAGCTTGTCATTTTCTCACTCAAACCACAGCCAACCTGCTGCTACTTCTGCTTTAAGAGGGAAACGCTGCCCACAACTGCTGGTCTATGATATTCAATCCTCCATAAGAATTCGTAATAATAGCATATTATTAGCGAAAAGGAGCTAGCAAATGATCCAGTGTGTATCTGTATTTGCACTCGTCAAATGATTACATTTCCAACGTGTTTTCGCCTCAGTGAGTATCAATCAATCAATCAACTTTATTTATATAGCGCTTTTACAATCACGATTGTGTCAAAGCAGCTTCACAGTGTCAAACAGGATAATATTGCGACAAAATTAGATTTGGCTGTGCAGTCGTTCTGGAGAAAACAGTGATGTTATCAGCTTATTTTAATTTATCATATAGCGACAATGTTGGCAGATCAGTATTATAGTTTATAGAATTAAATAAGACCTAATTCATACATTTTATTTGTATAATAAGTTGAATAACTTTAATCATATTTTCAGTGTTCCCAACTGTGCAAGCCAAGCCAAAGGCGACAGTGGCAAGGAACCAAAACTCCATCAGGGCATGATGGAGAAAAATAAACCTTTTTCTCCAATGAGAAAAATGTAACCAATCACAGACATGTTTGTAGATATCTACAACGTAGTTGGCCAATCACAGGTGTTGAATGTGGAATACTCACCGCTATATATATATATCGTCATGTGTGTGTGTGTGTGTATATATATATATATTATACACTCCTGAACAAAATCTTAAGACCAGTGCATTGCAAGTTTTACACATTTCGCACTTGTGGATCATAACCGGGTTGTAAGTGCTGCTTTAAAATGCTGATGATCGGCCTGTTTGAGTTTAAATGCAGTTTTCAATAAATTGCCTACTCTCTATTTTTTGTCTCTTGCCCCTGTTTCTTCTTTTGGCATTTTGAAGCAAACCCGGGTTATGATCCACAAGTGCGAAATGTGTAAAACTTGCAATGAATCCCCTGGTCTTAAGATTTTTAAAAATCAGCAGTCTGTTAGTCTTTAGTCTGCCATAAAAAACACTACTTTAAAATCATGAACTCAAATGTTTTTTTTTGTGAAAAAAAACAAAACAAAACACAGTGACTGTTGTAAGTAACAGTGCATGAATCAGACCTTTCTGTATAGCCTAAAACTAATAGGCTTAAACGAAAATAAAGAAATAATTGTGTAGTGAAGTATTTTTTGTGCACATTGCCGCGAGCAATCAATTACCCTTTTACGCGTGCATCACATCACCGTCCTCCTCGCACTGCACACAGCAACTTGCGCTTTCTTCATCAAGGATTAAAACAATATGGAGACAAAAAAGGTTGTATTGTCTTTGTGCTTATAGATTGATAAAATACATGCATAGAAACAATAAAACTTTAAATTCACACAGCTATAGCCTACCTAGGTTGTGGAGGCCCGATGTCAGCACATACTGCCCACAGTATTTTTTTAAGATCTTAAAGGGGTGATGAATTGAGGAATCAACTTTCCCTTGAGCTTTTGATATATAAAAGGTCATGGTAATATCCTCAAAGAATATCCTCTAGTTTCAGAACTGAAAACTTCCTTGTTAGTCAAAGAAAAGCTTTTATATTGTAGCGACTCAGGCGAATCAAACACACAATCGCCAGTTACATTTAACAAATAGGTTTTGAAAGTTGTGCTGATGGCAGACCTTCCCCCAACACAACAGAGGGAGATTCTTCAGTCACCCTGGAAACCATCTGATAAGGTGTTTTATGGCCCCCAAGAGAATTCGGCCACATGAAGTCTTATACACAAAGAGTTTAAGACACAGAGCTTTTGCCTCAAATTATAGACAAACCATCTATAAATGAACATGCACCCCAGGACATTATATGTAAACACATAACTGTCTGGTAAAATGTTTATTCTGTATGGTATTTTGCATCTTTTTGTCTTTGTCTTAACAAAGTACTAGTTCAGATAACCTCATATATGTCATGTCTCCTATCAAATTAATGCTCACTTCACGACTTACACTTCCATGTATATCACTTATTCAGAAAAGGCAGTGTGTGTTTGTTGCATTAATTATAGTATGAAGACTCAGAGACCCACTGAGTCGAACTTTCAAACAAAGGACAATAAAATCTGCTGAGGAATTTCCCGCCGGGAAATCCCAACACTCTCATTGGTTAAGTCTAACCCCAGAGGGTGGGACTACTCCCAGACCTTAAAAGAGGTGCTCGGATGCCCTCCCTCTCTCTCTCTTCTCTCTCTGGCTGAACCAACACGTCATCGTGGCTGGCCCTTGAGCCAGGCCACCAATGCAGGCCCTCCAAGCAGGCCCCAACTCTTCTCTTCTCGGAAAAACTCTCTGGCTCGGGGAATAATTAACTCAAAAGGGATTTAATATTCAATATTCATGAATTTATGAATATGATTTGCCAGTTGTTCATTACGATATAGACACCAGGCTCAGCAAATGGTCCTGTGCCTCTACTGACGTCAGTGCGCGACGAAACACCGCCTCTTCCATGCTTCTAATCCTAATAATAAGGAATGAGTGGTTGAACTCTATTTTTAATGAAGTTCCAGCTCACGTGGGGAAGACGTTCACTTCAATTCACTGCAGAATCGTTTGTAAACAAATCTCCGGTTGATGCTGAATTTGGATCTGACGTTTTTTAAACGTGTTTTTATAGTATTGCATTGTTATAGATCGTTTTGCTTGTGTACGTGTCTAACAGAAACATACATTTTGCATGCTGGACTCAGACACGCATGGGCCAATCATTCAGGTTGTTGCTTCCCCCTCATTCTCTCTTCTTTCTCATGTCACTGAACTGATAAGGGAGCTTAAGCTCATTAAATATGCAAATATTATCCAATCATAGCCGTGGACGTTTACTTCCAAGTCTCCAGTGCGTCACGCCCATCAGAACCCAGCATCCAGAAGACAGCCTCAAAACCAGTGTAGAAAATAGCCTATTACTTATTAGTTATGATGTTTTTGAATGTAAAAACCACACAAACATCATAAGTTGCCCTCAGACAACAGTATAATTAATATAACAGTATAATTTAAAATAAACGTGATTGCTCTACTCACAATTCACCTATTTCTTGTTTTTTCACTGACAAGATGAATGTTGTTTTTTCACTGACTGATGTCTCTGAGGTGTTGAGGACTAGTGTACCTTTGAGCCTTTATTCAGTATGAGTAAAATACTTGAGGTCTGTGAAAATCACATAATTATGATGATCACATAATCATTGAAATGTGCTTCTGTAAATAAACACATGATGACTTACATTTTTTCAATTTATTCTGCTCATGTGGTATTTGTATGCTAATGATCAGGTGAGACGGGGCTGCTGCTGTCTAAGATCTGCAGTCAGAGTCCGTTTTTCGGATACGCTGGAAACAAACAACTGACGGAGAAGAAGATCCTGCGAGATGTGTTTGTCAAAGGAGACGCCTACTTTAACACTGGAGACCTGATGGCTGAGAATGAGGACAACTTTATCATCTTCAAAGACAGAGTGGGAGACACTTTCAGGTAGAGAGGAGCACATAACCTCACAGGCCTGTCGTCACCATGATTAAATATGTGATCAAGCAGGTATGCATACCAGCATGGTCTTATTGATGAAATTAAGCTATACATTTTGCATATTGGCGTTGTTTGCAGATGGAAGGGTGAAAATGTGGCGACCACTGAAGTGACAGAGATACTGGGACTGGTAGATTTTATTCAGGAAGCCAATGTGTATGGAGTCCAGGTTCCAGGTACTGTAAACATCACATGCACGGATAAATGGATAATGCCTTATTTTTGCTATTTTATGACTTTACATTTTTAATATGCTTGATTACTACAGCCCTTTTCTTGAAATTATGCTTTGTATGATTGGAATGTGTCTTTTTTTTTTTAAATAATAATTTAGAAATATTGAGATATATAGCAAATATAATCAAAAAGCTCAAAAATATTGCAAGTACATTTGTTACCTAAATCACCAGCTACACTGAATCCCTGAGAGATTAGAAAGGGAATATCTGCTCGATTGTTTGTATTAGTTTTGTTTGTATTAGTTTTACAATCTCTTTGACTGTTTAATCTTTATAATAGCGTTTGCTTGTGATTGGCTGATGAAAGATTAAACTGGAAGTTAAAAAGCCACTGCATTTTTTGTACGTAGGAAATGAGGGCCGTGCTGGAATGGCTGCAGTGATTGTGAGGCCTGAGTGCACATTTGATGGAAAGAAACTGTTCAATATCGTCCTCAAAGAACTGCCATCATACGCTAGACCTCTCTTCATTAGACTACAGGTACAAAACAAACACTAACTATGTGTGTGTGTGTGTGTGTGTGTGTGTGTGTGTGTGTGTGTGTGTGTGTGTGTGTGTGTGTGTGTGTGTGTCCGTCCTTGTTTATATTACATTGTGGGGACCAAATGTCCCCATAAGGATAGTAAAACCTGAGATCACCTACATTGTAGAGACCAGCCAGTGGTCCCCACTTTTCAAAAGGCTTATAAATCATACAGGATGAGTTTTTTTTTTTGAGAAAGTAAAAATGTAGAATGTTTCCTGTGATGGGTAGGTTTAGGGGTAGGGGCAGTGTAGGGTATAAAAGCCATTATGACTATGGAGAGTCCCCACAAAGTAAATGATAAGAGTTTTCCATGCCAGGGCTGGTTGAAACACATGGAAATTGGAAGATGATCTGTATCTCAGAAATTATAAGGTTTCAGGTATAGTAAAAAATCTAATTACACAAATGCTTGGTTTCTCTCTTAAATTGTGATAATTTTGTCCTTCAAAACTAATAATCAGTGTCCTCATATTTTTTTTTGTAAAGTATGTTTATTAAAATATAATAAAACACACTGACAGCTATGCAGATAGATTTGAGGTGAATATTTTAAAGTGCCCCTATTAAGATGTTTCGAATATTCCCTTTTAGAGCCCTACATTTCTGCCCGAGCACGATGGGCCCTGACTTTTTTACGCCAATAAACTGGCTTTGGTCCAGTTTTCACGTCATACCTTAAACGCGGGCCGGGCTTCTGGCTTTTTTTAGGCTTCTCCTTCATTTTATTTTTTTTTACATTAAAGCTGCAGTCTGTAGTTTTCCTCTTTGTCGCCATCTCTGTTCAAAAAATGCAATTGCAGTTATTTGCTGAATTATCAACTTTACGTGAGACGTGCCCCGGTCGGCACAGCGCGGAGGGATACAATGTTTTGAGGAGAATGGGCAGCTGTCAGGAGAAGGGCTGTCAGTCACCGCGCCAGTGTGGATACTGTCATTCACAATCACAGACTTTACTGTTTGAAAGTATGACCGACATAAGAATGCAATTTAAACAAGTAAGTAACAAACATCCACTTTTGTTCTGACCAAGTAAGGAGAAAAAAGCATTGTAATAGGCTACATCGTGTTGATTAATCTAACGATCGTTTATCATATCACGTCAAACTACCTGTAGTACAGTTTGCATTTCTGTGCAGTCTAATTTCTAATCGTCTTATCTCCTCCCTCTCATAGCAAGCACAAAATAACTGATGTTACCATAATGCACATAGCAAAACAAGAAAGGCACAACAAAGAAAACTCCTTTACTGCATGAATTAAGCGAACAGTCGTACTACTGTTACACATGTCACAATTCAACCATTGAAATGTCTTACCTGTCCGGCAGAAAAAAAGCTGAAAAATACCTTCAAAACACCGAGTTCACGCCACCTTTAATTATCCTTGTTTTCGCATCGGCCCGGGTGAAGTCTCTTTTTTTTTTCACTCCGAAAGTCCGAAGACTTTTGCATTTTACAACAGATGAATCGTCGTTTGAACCTTTTTGGATCCGCCATCAAACTGATAAATATAATTATACTGTGAGAAAGGCTATTTCCACTTACAGCATCCTTACATCACATGCGATACCCTGCTAACTGGGACTCCTTCTTTATGTGTACAGATGTGACGTAATGACGCAAACATATGTTTGAATTTCCCGCGGAAATCCACCAGTACCACTGGACTTAAAAACATTATTACAAGCTTACTGCTGTAAATCGAGCTACGGTAAGCAGATAGTTTTGAACACTGGCTGGTTATGTACTTGCTCAAAAATTTATTTTGGATCATTTTTAACCCAAAAAAGTTACGGACTGCAGCTTTAATTTAAAGAAACAATGAGATGTGCTGCGCTGGTGGAAGCAAGATGAGGCTATGACACAGCGACTGTCAAGACTGGCTTGCACAGTGTTTTGAGTCCGCAGCCGCATAGACCCTTCATAATAAAAGTCCCGCTGCGAGCCGTGTGTTTGCGTAACAATCGCTCCAGCGGCCTTGCTCAGCTCCTCAACATTCGGTCCTGCTCTGCTTCATACTTCAGTAACGTTAATAATCACATTCATGAACATGATTTCTGCCCTAGTCCTATCCGATTCTTTTCCACCGGCTGTGAGGTAAAAACCGCATGTCCAAAGATTCTGTGCTCAAACTTGGCATCATCAACCTATGCCTTTGTTTTGAATAGGCACCTTCTAGCGGACGGAAAAGTTACATAGTGTAAAATCTCACATGTAAATTTTACTCCTGGCAAATTGTTAAATTTTTTACATGTGAGAGCATGTATAGGCTATATGACATGTTGTAGTCAGATTTGACGGCGTTACGTCATCACACATCAGTGCAAATGAGTAAAGCAAGCTAACACGCAAACGGCCGCAAGTGAAATGAAAATAGGTCTTAGATGCTCAAAAACACAATCATCTTCATTAAAACTAATGAGACTAAATTATCTTACCAGTGCTTAGCTCACTCTCTCATATTGTGGTCTTTGATCTTAAAATGAGCTGATGAGAAATAAAATGCAGCTCATATCTCTTGCTTTCGTTGACGTGAACTCTGTTAAATTTGAATATAGCGTGGGAATTGAAGATCGGATTTATATTCATTTTTCGGAGAGGTGTAAGCTAAGACAACCAACATGTTTTTTTTATTTTATTTTTTAGATTGTATAGCCCATTTCGGTTTCGAGTACCATTGCGAGCCTGCCTCAGCTTGTGAGAAATGCAAATTCCTCTGCATCGCGTTGGGGTCCTGATCACTCTGTCGGGTTTATTCTTTCATAACAACCAGCTGGGTGTGCATTATCCCTTATTGTCACCTAAAAGAAAGCATCAACTCCGAACCGTTCGAACTAATTCAAATCCCACTGCGTGACAGTTCTACGCACCTTTTTACTACATTTTATTTCGGAATTCGCAAAAATCTTGCTCTTGAGAGGTCAGTATCCAGTTAGCTTGCTCCTCAGAATCATAACCTGTAAGTATGATTAATTATTGATGTACAGTGGTGGCCAAAATTATTAGAAAACCTGACAGATATGAAAATATTGACACTTTTTTTTAACCTCCAAAACATGATTTCATTTCATAATGTCCATGAAACATGCAGATAGTTGCTCTGACCATCAAATATTATAACTTAAATATTTGGTTTGTCTACCTTTTGTACCATTTACTGCAGCATATCTTTCTGTCGTAGTGTCAAGATATTTCCTCTGAGAACTTCAAAATTAATGTTAGGGACTTAAAGCAACAGCCACTGATGGAACGGCAACAGCGACCGGAAATAAACTTTTAACTGCCGTAGCCAAAGAACGCAAAAATCACTAAGCAACAATAAAGAGACGGCGTAATGGTTCATTTAACATAATTTGACCAAATATAAAGAAACATGTAATTTAAAAAGCTAGGAAATGGTTGCTTTTGGCATTAAATTATAAACAGATACAATTAAAATGCCACATAACTATATTTACTTATCTAATCTGTCACGTATTAATGACTACGGCAAATCAGCTCTTCTCCCGTAGTAGACGGTTACAGCAGAACGTCACGAAGTAGCAGTTAAAGTCGCGCATGCGCAATAGAACGCCAGAACGCCGTTGCCGTTCCATCAGTGGCTGTTGCTTAAAGTCCCTGCTGCCTGCAACTGTAGCCAAATGTTTTCCTTTGAATGTACAAAAAATCTATCCAGTTTTTTTTTTTTTTTTTACTCGCCCTAAATGTGCTCGACAGGGTTAAGGTCCGGACTTTCAGGGGACCAGCCCATCATTTTCAATGTTCCAGCAGATTCCTTTCGTTGCAGGTAGTTCCAGCAATAGTTAGAATAATGTTTCGGGTCATTGTCCTCTTGGAAAATAAATCCAGGCCCAAATAGATGACTCCCAGATGCCAAGTGTTCTAATAATTTTGGCCACCACTGTGTACATTTTCTACCAGGTGTTAAAAATATCTTACGTTTTTATGTCTTTTTGCAAATTTTAATGTTGCGTCAGTCATTACTGTTAGTACTCTGCTAACATGTGCACTGTTAATTCCTGCATGTGCACCACAATAAATTAGAAATATACACATGGGCTTGTTGATTGACATATACTTGTTAATGGTGATGGTGAGGAATTACAGTTACAACATCTCATAATGTACTTCAAAATTAGTAGTGTATCACTGAAACGTCCTGATCAAGTCATCCTTGTGTTGAAGGGTTTGGTAGAATAACTATTTTTCCAATGTTTAATCATCAGTATGGCGCTCTGATTGATATGGTAAAATCATCACCTTTACAGTATGTACAATCGCTGAGCTGTAGGAAGCCTCCGTAGCTGAAGTTTATGGTAATGGACATTTTGTTTTCCGACGGGTGCTGTAAGCAGTTGATCAATCACAACAGACTGGGCCATCTGACCAATCAGAGCAGAGTGGCTCGCGGAAAGGAGGGATTTAAAGAGACTGATTCATTCAATGAGTCGTTTCAGAATCATTTAAAAAATGTAATGTGCAATGTATATTACAAACAAAACCAGTCTTTAAAATAGCATAATAGGGGCACTTTAGCTGTTTTCAAGGACAAACATTTTTCACAGAAAGCGTGTTGCATACATAGCATCTGTCATGGGAAATCATCATATGCTGTCGTGAATAAGCAAGGTGTCTTCTAATAGGATAATGACACAGTCTCATGAATAATTCTGAGACGCAGATGATTCATCGATGTACTATAGGTGTAAGAAAATGTCCTGTAACGTTGAGACAATGAAGCTTTTACACCTGGAAGATAAAAATAGCACAAAGGAGCTCAACAGAATGTGATGTTTTCTTACACATATACTAGTACACTGAAGTGTGTTTTATGACCCTTTAAAGGGTTAGTTCACCCAAAAATGAAATTTGTCATTAATGATTCCAGGAAGAGAAGACAATGCTGAACAAAGTCATAGTTTTTGTAATTTTTGGACCAAAATATATATTTTCAATGCTTCAAGAGATTCTAATTAACTAACTGATGTCACATATGGACTACTTTGATGATGTTTTTATTACCTGGACCATATAGTGTGCATTCACTTTCATGAAGGAACAGAAAAGCTTTCGGACTAAATATAAAATATCTTAAACTGTGTTTCCGAAGATGAACGGAGGTCTTGCGGGTGTGGAACGACATTAGGGTGTCATTAATTACATTTCATTTTTGGGTGAACTAACCCTTTAATACCAGGTGGAAACAAGGCCTTTTATGTGTCTAGATTGAGCCTTCTGGACCCTTTCATGTGCCCAATCAGTTTCATTATTTACATGCACTTCATCACAATCAATCATATCAACCATCTGCCTTCAGAACTGAGGCTTTCTCATGCTCAGTATGTCATATGGTTTGCGTCTATAGGAGTCTATGGATATGACGAGCACGTTCAAGCAGCAGAAGTTTGGTCTGGTGGAGAGCGGCTTCAACCCCTCTAGCATCAGCGACCCGCTCTACTTCCTGGACTACACAGAGAAGAGCTACATTCCCCTGACCAGCTCTGTCTATGATAGTATATTAAATGGTCAGAAAAAAGTCTAGCTTGAGTCCTTAAAAGCACCACGATACCTTAGAGAACTGATTTAGCCCTGCCGACGCTGAGGGACACGCTTGCTCATTTGTAGCGCTGTATATTTGATCAGCTTCCATAGTGAATTATTGATCAGAGCTGCAGACCGTGTCATTTAGTGAATATTGAATTAGTAGATATAAAAGAGGGTAATGATGATATGCTCAGTGGACATGGGCGAACAGTCTGCTGTCAGTTGTGTGTGCTGAGATCCACACAGGAAGTGCACCAAGACCTTAAGGAACAGGCTATTTGGTAAAAAATAGTAGGCTATAGTGAATGTTTGTGTGCTACGAAGGAAAAGCCTTTATATTTGGTGATTGCAAAAATTATGTTCAAATCAGAGACTTTCACATATAATTGCTTTAGTGTGTGTCATATGAGCACCTTGAGCTTTAACTTCCCACAATGTAACTCAATCTGAGTAAAATTTGAATAGTTACTGTTGAAATTACAGTTCAATTAAATTGTGTAAAAAGGAATTCCAAACTAAATTCTGGTCTTCCGGCTGATTTATGAAGCCAGTCACTCATACACTGTTCTGAAATTGACTTGAGTGGCTGTGTGTATTTGAATTATTTTGTATATGTTTGCTGTGTAATGTTATAATTATGTGTAATACACATGCAGTTTGAATACTTCAAATACACAGACCAAGTCTAAATGTGCCTCGAACTATATATATATATATAGCTTCTGAGCATCATAGAAAGTGAAGATTTTCTTATTTTTGGTTGATTTTGTTTTAGTTTTGTTAAACATGGCACTTGAAATATTTCAGAATCACTGTGAATTATATTTAAAACATAACTTGGTTTTAGACATGGTTTCAATCAGTTTTATTAACTTGATTATGTAATAATAAAATGCAATTTTGTTTACATGCATTCACGTTTTTACAATCAGTTTTTTGTTCAATCAAAAGCATGTTATAAACCAATGCAATGCATCACTCATCTCAAACGTCAAACTTGGTTTTGATCAAATTTCAAAGAAACAGAAAAAGTAAAACTGAATAGATTCCTTCAACACTTATGCTACCTCTTCAACAGACTTTGTGACTAGGAACAATTAATTCCTGTTCTTCATCTTTGTGAAGCTTATTTTAACAACGGTGTAGAGTCATCTATAGTCTGTTATATCAATGAATTGTTTTATAATATCATGATACTGAGGAAGAAAGCCATATCACGACTATATTGTCTGTAACTGTACGTTGATTGTGTGTTTGCAAGTATTTCACCTCATAATAAAATTGAAAATAAATTATACATGTTATTGTTTGGGGTTCCATTCCATCATTCAGAGGTTCCAGATCATTGCCAGATATTTGTTTACAAAGTGCCTCAGTCAAACTAAAGGTTTCACTTCAAAGTCGCCATAAAGATGAGCAGAAATATCACACAAGCCCCAGTGCTATCGTTTTTTATAGGCCTACCAGAACAATATTAGCCTATCAGTTTATTAAACAAGAATTTAACAAAGTAATGTCTGTGTCTGCCTCTACTGTTTCTATTTATTTCAAACAACACCAAAGCATAATTTTTATTTTTATTTTATTTTAAACATTATTTTTTCCAGTCCAGGTTCATGAATGCAAAATTTAAAGCGCAAGTAGGCTAATGATTTTCAATCAAGGGTGATTTTATAGAGATGCCACTTTAATTTTGGGTTTTTGTTTTAGTTTGTTTTTTGTCGTTTCAACGAATCGTTTCTTTCGTCGTTTAAATGATTCATTGAAAATAATCGATTGGTTTCAGCTTTTACAAATTGCGTTTGTGCTTTCCTGGGTTCAATTCACAAAGGAATGCCTCGAACTGAACTGATAAAAATACAGACATATAGAGCAGACACAAATAAATATTGTCTTTGTGTTTTTAGAAGCCTAAGATTTTTTTATTTATATCCAAATATGCCAAATGAGCACAAACCTATATAAGATCAGTCCACACATTAGTAGCTCGATTCATATGAATCGATTCTTAAGAACAATTCATTTGTGAGTCGGGCATCATGATTTCATAGGAGAGTTGAGGGGCATCATGGCGGACACACACTGCAACAATAACCTAGTCCCGGTGTTATTCTCATTCTCTGTCTTCTCCCGGCCCTCGTCAGTGCCCGTGGGTTCAGGATATGAAGTGCTCATCCAGAAGTTTCTGTCCATTTACGGACATCAAATCGATATTCATCGTAAACTGATGCTTCAATATTTCTCGGAGGAATGGGGTCAGTACATTGATTTACCGAAGGGATTCGTGATCTCAGAGAAATGTCGGCTGAGATTAGTACCTCTGCAGATGGATGTAAGCTCTTTCATATAACCTGTATTAACCATATAATTTTATTATGTGCCGTGTTGTTTTGTGAAAATTTCATATCGACATGTAAAAGTGTTGCGCTTAGGGGCGGAAATGATTTGTCAAACTTTGTTGGGCGAGCTTGACGTTTTAGCAAAACACTTTAATTTCTCTGATTCATGATATTGTTTGACTGTTACATCAATTGTTTGTTTATGTTGTTTATGCATATGTGCCGTCTAGACTAACAACCATGTCTAATGCCTAACGTGTTGGTAAAACGAAACTAAGATGTGTTTTAGAAAGCAGATGTGTCGAGGGAAATTGCAGACGATATAATCATTATGCATGAATATTATATAAGTAGGATTTTCTCTTATAGGCTGGGATCTAAAATCCTGTTATTTGTGTGTAAGAATGTGTGTTGTTTCAACGATACACACTGACCGTGTTTACATTCTTAAAACACAAAGCAAACTGAAGCTGTTTTAATTTCTGCTTTCGTGGTCTCTCTCTCTCTCTCTCTCTCTCTCTCTCTCTCTCTCTCTCTCTCTCTCTCTCTCTCTCTCTCTCTCTCTCTCTCTCTCTCTCTCATATGAGATATATATATATATATATATATATATATATATATATATATATATATATATATATATATACATACATACATATCGCATATGAGAGGGAGAGAGAGCTGCTGAAATTAAAACAGCTTCAGTTTGCTTTGTGTTTTAAGAATGTAAACAGTGTGTATCGTTGAAACAATTACATTCTTACACACACACACACACACACACATTTTTATATATATATATATATATATATATATATATATATATATATATATATATATATATATATAAAATCCATACACTAAATAAAAACAAACAATACAGTGCTGCTGAACTTTATTACAAAAACAAATGTGTACAAAACAGTACTGGACCATGAAAATGTTCTAAATGAAATGAATAGAAATACATTTATTATATTTAATATTTAAGAAAAATAAAAGACGTGCATTCAAACTGAAACACGAAATAACTAACAAAAACAATTACATCCAAAATTAATAAAAAAGACACTTCAAATAACAACAACATTTTAACTTGTGAAACAGGTGGAACTAGTCCTTTTTATAGAACTGCAATAGATCCAAGGGATAATTAAAGACAAGCAGTTGAATTATTAGAAAAAGTAATGCACACGCGAGGTGGTAATGCGGTCACAACACTAAATAAAAATAATAATAATTCTAGTATTATATATATATTATTATTCTTTTATTCTATCTGAGCAAGCCAAGCCAAAGGCGACAGTGGCAAGGAACCAAAACTCCATCAGGGCATGATGGAGAAAAATAAACCTTGGGAGAAACCAGACTCAGTCGGGGTGCCAGTTCTCCTCTGGCCTATTAACACACCTTGCATGATTATTATTCTGGCAACCTTATAGGTTAGAAATCATATTAGATCGGATTATTTAAAATTTCATGGTATCACAGAAGAGACGGGTTTATTTAGGATGGTGCGTCGATTACACAAGAGTATGAATACATTATTATTGAATTATTGCACCGGAGACAGGTTTTTGAGCATGACGTGCCGGTGAGGCAAATTCAGAGGAGACACCAATTGACACGGTCTCAGCAGACACTCCAGGATGCGTTGGTCTTGTCCAGGCGCAGGTCCACCATCCGATCCGGACACTGCCAGTGAGTCATCTCCGCCTGGCGTCATAAAGCATGCCCATTTCACTTTCACTAGGCACAGTGGATGGTGGGGGCCACAGGAATTTCTCGGCCAGATGTGCAAGTGGTTTAAGTCTGGTCTGTTTCATTTTTCTGCCACCTGGTCTGACTAATAGCACTCAAGCTTGCTCTTAAAGCTGAACATCCCCAGAGGCACAGCTGTGGTGTCCATTAAAGTGGGCTGATTGATTCTCTGCTTTTTGTCTCTGCTCAGGTCCTTCTAGTAGAGGGCTTGGATCTTCTTTGCTTCTTTGAGCTCATTAACCTCTTCAGCTCGTTTGGCCACAGTATTCCTTTCTCAAGTGTTTCTTCAGATGAAAAGGCACAGGCTTTGTATCTGGAATCAAGGTGTTGCTAGGACCCGAATTTTTGGAAAACTGCTTTGTCAGGCTATCAAGCATGGACTTGCTCAAAGTTTTGATCCCTACTGATCTGCAGCATCAGTTCAGAACAGATGCACTGGTGAGAATGCACTGTGTAGACTCAGTTCCTCATCTCCATCTATCTTTGATGGGAGCCAGTGTGTCAATAAGGTTGCAGACAATGTCCCATTGTGTGGCAGATAAGCCAGATATGCCCAGCTCCTCCTGAATAAATAATAATAATAATTAGTACCATACACCCCCTTTTTTCTCTCTCTCTTCAAAGGACTTCCTGGGATTTTTAATTACCACAGAGAGTTTAACGTCTAATCATTCTGAAGGACTGTGACAGTATAGTGTCCTCATCATTATCCTGGGGTGTTAGGACCAACACAGACGACAGGGTGAGCACCCCCTGCTGGTCTCACTATATTCTCTTCCAGTAGGTACCTAGTTTTCTTAGGTCTCCCATCAAGGTAATGACCAGGGTCCGTATTCATAAAGAATCTTAATGCAAAGAGTAGCTCCTAGTGACAAAATTCTAAGAAATTTCTTAGAAATGTGGGCGTTTACTAAAATTAACAAAAAAATCCTGGCAAAGAAAAAAGTACCGTAATTCAGAAAGCATCTTAACCCTTAAAAGAGGTCTTAAGGTCAAATTTGTTAGGAGCACGGACGAGGACTTTTAAGAGGCTTAAGAGTTTCTTTAACAGCGGAGAAAATATGTTGCAGACAATGGATGACAGTGAGTTAATAAGGCGCTATAAATTAGATATTATAAATTAGCGCAGGGATCATGTTTGTGACGGATCTTATTAGAGACACGCTAACATCTCCGACACAGCTCAGGAATGCCATAGTGCCAGAAATGAAAGTAATCGCTACATTATGATATTTGGCAACTGGGAAAATGCAACAATGCAGCAGTGATGATTTAGGTCTGTCACAACCTTCTGTAAGCAGAGTGATCACACAAACAATTACATAGACATGCCAGCAATCAGTGCAATCGGAAAGAGTGGAACAATGTTTATAATTCTAAGCCAATCAAATACTTTATATTAAATTAACAGCATGGTAAATAATAAAAGGATTTATATACATATATATATATAATGTGTGTGTGTATGAGTGAGAGAGAACGGTAAAATAGAACAATTTGCGCTTGTAATTTCAAAGTGAAGGCTTAGAATAGACCCTATACTTAAAAGCGCTCCTTTTTTCCCCCTTTTTTAACAAACCAACCAATCTGCGTCTTCAAAAGACTGTGTCATACGTAGCAACGGGTCAGGCCCTCCTCTTCACTAAGATAAAAGTTTTTGTATTTTCCTTGCGCAGAGTTGCTCTCAGATTGGTCCCGAATAGCTCTTAAGCTAAGACTCCTACGTAAAAAAGTTTTTAAGCTAAGTTAGGAGTTTTCTGAGAGGACTCTTAGAATCTTTATGAATACGGGCCCAGGCTCAGCTCTGCTTAGCTTCAGTGGGAAACCAGTCTTGGGCTATAGGGTGATATTGCAGCTGGCAATGGTATAGCCTCTGTTTGGCCATATACCATTACTGTGGTCAGAGTTGCACAGCTTTTTAATATGGAAGGCGTGTTTACATGCTCGTTCTTAAGCCGATTATGCTAATAAGCCGACAATGAACATGGTCATGTAAACGCAGTAACCCGTTTTCTTTTATCGGAGTTAGGTCATAAACGCTTAAGTATAAACCGGTCGGGAGAGGTAGTTTTTTGCCTCTTACCTCGATTTCGCGCTGCATGTAAATGCATTAACCTGCTTTCTGTCGGCTTATTGAAGTGAGTGCGTGATAGGTGACAAAAACGCAAACTTCGAGCAGATTTAAACGAATCCAGACAGAGCACGCTAGCGTTTTGCATGAAATAAGGACATATCACAAACGCAGGCTCTTTTTAGACCCAGAAAAATGTAAAGATGTTTTCTCATCTCATGCAGCAGAGGTAGAAGAGGTTCAGTCAAAACGCTGCATCTGTAACTTCATGAGGGATAATATGAGCTGTAAATCTCCCGTTGACACGCCGCAAGCTTTCTTAACATCACAACTGACGTAACATTTGGAATACTCTGAGTCCGATACAGACATTATTTTTTTGACGTCACTGCAAGGAAATAACCTGGTTTATTAATAAAGTCATGTAAACACGGTTTACTTGCGTTGTCAGTTAACTGGTTTGCATGTAAACGGGAAAAATGATTATTTCAATAAGCTGATATTTTTGAGTTATCAGCTTACTGGTGTGCATGTACACGCACTAAATGATGTCCAGGATAGCTCTCTTGACTAGACATGCGTTCATTAATAATGAGCTGAAGGGTGTGAGTAGTACAGCTTAAATCAGTAAGTTCAGCAAGTTTCATTCATTTTACCATGTTTGCTTCCCCATTTCTTATGTCAAGAACATCCAGGTCCAGAAATTCAAGTTTTTCTTCTGATGTTCTTTTTTTACGTCATTACGTTGCTGTCTTGCCGCCTCGCCAGCCAATCGCTGCATTGCTGATCATGGTTTTGAGTATCGACATATCTGCCCTTTCCAATGAGTACTAGAACGTGCAGTAATCTCAGGCCACTTAATCCAGATATTTGAATCAAATCCACAAATTAGTTTGAAGAACTAAATTAGCCAGAGATCAGTTATCATGATTAGAATATCTGGCATCTGTCAAATAATCTCTGATGTATTAAATGAGGTACGAAGATATATATATATATATATATATATATATATATATATATATATATATATTAAACAAGGTACTTATATATATATAATGTATATGTTTAATTGTTACTGCCTTTAGTTATTATTTTTGGAATAAATGTAAAAATGCTTAAAACATTAACTTGATGTTTTAATAAATAAAACAACCAAAATAGAATTGTAAAGTATGGTAATATTTAACCAGGAAAATGCGACAACATTAAGTGTAATTGGTAGTGTTGTAGTGAAGACCACTTAAACTGAGACCAAGACCAGCCTGTGCCGAGACCAAGACCAGACCAAGACTTTGTTTTTAAGACCAAGACAAATCAAGACCACAGCAGGGCGAGACCGAGTCAAGACCAGACCAGCATTCCTTAAATTCATCTAAAAGATACATTTCTACTATCTGAGAAAAGACTTATATTTAATTAATACATGTAATTAAAATAGTCCATTAAACACTATAGCGCTGTTACCAATCAAACCACTGACATAAAATTCATGGCACAGAATTTGCATCTGAATGGTACAATTACACATACATAAATAATGTTAAGATTAATTTAACAATAAAACATTAACATAATTTAACATTCACAGAATCATTTATTCAACCGATTTGTTCAAAGCAGCTGATTCATTTAATAACAAAACTTTGCCGAATTAGCAAAGACACAGTTTAAAATGTGTCATTTTATATTAATTTCTGGTTTATTGAACATTTGTATCAATATCATTTGCCATATATGATGCTTATATTCATGAAAACAGTTCTCTTGCTCTTGTGATATTGCTTAATTATATTCTGTTATATATTAAAAAAAAAAAAAACTACATCTCAGAATTTTTTGGCCATTTATATACATTTTGGTCATTTTTGAGACAATGCTGCATTGCTTATGAAACCCGAAGCAGTAACACAAGAAATCACATAACAAAGAAGTAATGATGTTAAATCAGACAATGCACCAGCAATTTAGTGATATTCTTGCAGTTGTGGTCTTGACTGGCCTTGAGATAAAAAACAGTCCTCTAAGTCTGAGACCAAGACAAGACCGAGTACAAATGCGGTCGAGACAAAACCAAGACCTTCAAAAACTGGTCTTAAGACCGGTCTCAAGACCAAGACCATCGAGTACTACAACACTAGTAACTGGGACATTAATTTACATTTGATTCATTTAAAAAACTGTCAGGACTTTGCTTCCTAGTTTCAGAACACCACTGATTTACATCACATTATATATGCGAGTCGGTATGTACATGTATTTTCACACAGTCTAGTTCTAGTTAGGTAAATCTGAATGAACTGACCATGATCCCAGTGTCCTGTCGTTCACGATGATCATCTTATAGACGTATTACTGGCTAAAATATTAAAAAATGACTTTTTTCATTATGCTAGTGATTTCAATGCTGTCCTTGTTTTTAAGCCATGGCAGGAATGATTGAAGCGTTTCGGTGCAGATTGGCCCCAGATGGATCATGAGATGTCAGTGTTTTTTTTATTACACTGTTGCCTGAAAGCTGAAGTGTGTCTTTACCACAGATTGCAACATTGGGAAACCTCTCGCCGGCCACCACAGTTTTCTTCTGCTGTGACATGCAAGAGAGATTCAGACCTGCCATCAAGTACTTCGGTGACATCATCAGTGTCGGCCAGAGGCTGGTAATATTGCTGATCTTTCAGCCGAGCACATGATCTCTGTATTGTGCTCTGTATATCAGTCCTTATTTGCCACTCGTAGCTCAACTCTAGAAGAGCCATATGACAGTCTGGCTTTCACTTCAGTGTAAACTTCCATGTTTCCAGCAGAAGCTGGACTTGTCTAAGCATTTCTCTCGATTTGCTGTTGGTGCAGCTGCAGGGGGCTCGTATTCTGGGTATTCCTGTCGTGGTGTCGGAGCAGTACCCTAAAGGCCTGGGCAGCACGGTGCAGGAAATGGATCTAACTGGGGCGAAATTAGTTTTTCCCAAAACTAAGTTTTCAATGGTGCTTCCGGAGGTAGAGGCCGCCCTGGCTGAGATTCCAGGAGTCCGCAGTGTTGTGCTCTTCGGAGTCGAGGTAAGTACTTTTTGTCTGAGAGTGTAATTTATTCTACTCCAATTCTTTGTTGAGATATTAGGACTCAGTAGGTCACCTTTTAGTAAGACATGAATGAACATTAAATAATTTAACATGGGGTGTCTCATTCAGTTCCCTAGCTCCCGAGCTTGTGGATTAGTATATTCTTGTTGGCACACCACATCAAACACAGTCTTCCTCCAAAACTGGTATAATTATCTCTGGTCAGGACATTCCCCTCTCCACAACTGTCACCAATCTTGGTGTAAGATTTGACCCACATTTCAGCTTTGAAGCCCATATCAAAAACCTCTGCAAGACATATTTCTATCATCTCAGAAATATTGCTAAGCTCCGTCCAACACTAACCTTAGTGGATGCTGAAAAACTGGTCCACACCTTTGTCTCCTCCAGCCTGGCTTACTGTAACGCACTTCTCATCGGGATCCCTAACAAAAGTGTTAGGTGTTAACAGCTTATGACCCAGGACCAGTAGTGAAGAAATGAAGACAGAGTCAGGATTGCAATTAATTAAAAGAAAAATTTACTTAGAATAGTTTGCAGTTTCAAAAGCAGAAGCCAGTTTTAAGTCTCACAAGGAGTTCATAGGCCGCGCTCCCTCTCTCACCGTCTCGTTGCCTCGCCCTATCATACATAAAATTGTCCCAACAGTTATACCGTTTTCAAGGTCTTATCCACGTCATTACTGCAATGTGGATGGTTCTGATTGGCTCAGAGACAATGCACAGTCATGGTAAATTTCCACTCATGTCAGTTAATCTGATGCACGTTTCCACTGACGTGTCACTTGTTGACGCTTTCACCCCAGAATTAGGCCCGTTGTGACCTTCCAGATCTGGAGCAGGCGCCAGCTTGCCCAGAACAACAATTCCACCCATCTCTTAGGGTGCCCATTGTACACCATTCTAATCTGTAGCATAGAATATTGCGCACATACACAGATACACAGTCTCTCCAAGGTTGGAGCTGAGTAAGCTCTAGTTCTAACTAGTTCTTACCAAAACATACTGATAACATGTGCTTTCTTTCAGTGAGGGACACACAATAGTACAGGCAATATTCATCTTGAGTCTTTAGTGTTTCAGTAAAAGGAAATATAAAAGGAATAAAATATAATAAATTAAATGAAAGACAAATCCATATTTCATCTCTGGAAGCCTGGCTAAGTGAGCAAACCCTGTTACTGCACTCCTGACATGTTAGGGGTGTGTGATGCCTCAAAAACACAAACACACAACCTTGTTGCCAGTGTTTAGTGACACATCACACATCTCTAGGCCAGACCCTCAGTCACTCCTCAGAGACCAAATACACACTTTAGAAAACAAGAAACTAAAAGCAAAATCAAAACTGGATAGAATCATTATAATAATATAGGATAAATATTGATGAAAGTTTTGATTATGAAGTTAATTAGGATATAATTATATACAGGTATATTGAAGCGGCAGTGGATTTCAGAATCCCCCCTTCAAACGCTTGCAGAGACTGCAATGTGTTCAGAATAGTGCAGTAGTGTTGCACGATATACCGGTACTAGAAAAGTATTGCGATACCCTGCTAGTACAAACGGTACGATATGGAATTGTATTAGTACCAGTACTTTAAGGAGGACAGCGGTAACATAAGCTGTATTTCTTAATGTGCATGGATGTGAGACAGCAAGTGTCAGGACGTGTGTGCAGAGCTCTGCTTCCACCATTCACTAAACATTGGAAGTAGAAGAGTTAAATACGCACAGCGCATGACAAAGAAAGCAGAAATATGCGCGCATGAGAAGAAAAAGCGCTGCGCGGGACGAGCTCGTGCTACCGGAATCTGACCTGAAGCGCGCGCACATGCCATTCAAACAACAAACATGCGATCGCCATTCAGTTCTTTCATGGATTATTATTTGGGTTTGAATGGTCAAACATATGTAAAAATGCACGATCTGGCGAGTATTGAGGTAAACACAGTCGGATATGTATTTAGTGAACGTGCTGAGGTAATTAGATCCGTTCAGGTCTTAATACAGACCTAATATTCTGTGTGATTAATGTTAATCAAACACCAATGAAAAATAAAAAAATACCACATGCTTGGCTAAATAACTAAAATATATTCATTAAGTTTAATGTTAAATTATAGAGTAAAAACTAAGTAGCCTAAGCAGTTTTATATTTGATTATTTGATTTCTTTCTTGACTTGCTACTCTTAAAGGCCTAAGGAAGCTGAAAAATAAAGCTCTGTTTTTGTTGTTTGTAGCCTAATTTGCGTTTTTTGCTTATTTTTAAAAACAAAGATACAATTAAAAAATCTATATTATAACTTTACAATTACACTTAAAGGGGGGGTGAAACACTCAGTTTCAGTCAGTGTCATGTCAATCTTGAGTACCTATAGAGTAGCATTGCATCCTGCATATCTCCGAAAAGTTTTTATTTTTTTAATAATTATATAAGAAAGATGCGCTGTTCCGAGTCTTTCCGAAAAAAGCCGAGCGGGTGGGGGCGTGTCGTGTGAGCGGAGCTAAATAATGACGTGTGCAGCAGCGCGCTGTGTGTTGAGTCGAGCGTCATCCCTAACAGCGGAAAAAAACTTTATTCAAAATAAAAATATGGCTTTTAATCAGATACAGCCATACATCTATGATCCGGAATCAGACCCAGAGGCTGCAGTTGAACAGGAGCAGCAGCAAAAACGACTAGAGCAGGACGTCTGTATGTGGTAAGTTACAAGTTATACACTAACTATATAATACGCTTAGCGGCTTGTGTTATTTACATATTTATACTTGAATTATATCGTCGTATTTTTGTCTTTGAAGGTGTACATGTGGGAAGTGCAGTTGTGCACGTGTGTTTGTGTGTTTACGCGTGGTTTGTGTAGACAGTAAGCGGACTAAAAGCAGTCTCACTCACCCTTCTAACGTTGGGACTGCTCCATCCTTCAGCATTAGGCGATTGGGAAAATTCGGCGTCGAGCTGGGCCTTGTTTATGAAACAGTCGGCACCGAAATGCAGCGAACAGATATAAACATTCGCGCAACTCAGTTGCTGATCCGGAAAAGCAAATTACATCCACTGTTGCCTTAACGCGGGGTTTTTGGCGAATCTGTGCAGGACTGTCTTGGTCTGGCAACCAAAAACCCACTTTTTTGGTGACATTGTTATGTGCTATGTGTAATTGTCACCTGTCCAGCATCCTACAAGCCCCGCTTTGATGGGCGTAGGCTGTTGCTTTCGCTCTCTCCCTCGCTCTCTCTCACGCGCTTCCGGTAGAATTGTCCGTAAGGCCCATACAAGGAAATTCCGCCCCCACTAACATCAATGGGGACGCATGATCTCAAAAAACTTGCCGAAACTTATGACTAACCGGAAGTAGTATTTTTGACAAAGAAATACTCCCATCAAACGTCCACCTTAACTTTTGAAACTTTGTCTATGTTTAGTATGGGATTCCAAGTCTTTAACAGTGTAAAAAGATCAGTATGCATGAAACAGCATTTCACCCCCCCTTTAAAAAAATGATTACTCATATCATGAAATAAGATTTTGGTCATCCCAACCTGTTGAGAAGTCAAGTGAAAGGTTAGATAATGATAACATGATTGATTATGTGATCCTTGTGAGGATGTTCACACTAGCATGTTATTATAGCAATAAGAGGAGGAATGGTCAAAACCAGGGCAGGAACATGAATACAAGTGAATTTTTAGTAAAAACAAAACAATGAATAATAAGTTCTGTTGTCATATTATTCATATTATCTTTTTTTTGTTTGTTTGTTTGTTTGTTTTTTTAGCGTGGTATCGATTTAGTATCGGTATCGAGGTATTTTAGTCTGGTATCGTATCGAAGTCATAATTTTGGTATCGTGACAACACTAAAGTGCAGCAAGGATCCTGTTGAGAGATCCGAAAATACGATCACATCACACCCATTCTCTATTCACTTTACTGGCTTCCTGATTCTGCCAGGATTAAATATAAGGTCTCCCTTCTAACCCACTAGTCGTGCATCTATGGAAATGGGTCCTATCTGAAAGAACTACTCACACCTTCAACTACAGCTCAATCACTTCATTTAACAAACTCAAACCACCTCCGTCTTCCTAAGACTAAGCTCAGCACTATGAGTGATCAGGCTTTCTGTTCTACCGCTCCTCGGATTTGGAATGCTCTACCTGACCATCTGAGGGCACCTCAATCTTTTGAGACTTAAAAAAGGACTTAAAACATTTCTTTTTGGGAGAGCTTATGTCTTTTAGCTATTAAATCTATTAGTATTTTGCCATTTTTAAATGATCTTAACTGTATCACTTTGAGATTTATTCAGTTATTTATTCAGGAGATTTATTTATTTTACTGGTAAGGACAGTAAAAGACGCTCACTACACATTGGGACACTGATGACTATTTTCCTCATTGTACAGCATCATTACTGGTATTTATGAACAACAGCAGAGCTTATATATTTCTGACATTACTTGTAATGTTATTTAAAGTACATTATTATAAATACTTTGCTTGTTACATATACGTGCAACATTTTAGCTGTAAATAAATTATAAATGTTAGCTAGATTGTGTTCATTACCTGTCTAACAATGTATGTTTATGCTAAAATAAAATATTGGTTTCTGTTTTAAAAAACATATCGCATGTCGTTATTGCTCATTATGTGTAGTGAGTTGGCTCACGTGATTTGAGTTTCACGCTTCAGAACTTCCGTTAGGGGAACATAGTGACCATCGATGCACCCTGGGTTTTGCGGTGCATTGTAGGACTTTTTAGGGAGCGAACATTTCAGTGCACTGGAAGGATTCTGCAATTGAGACAGCTCTTAAAATGGCCGACTCCCTGATCTTACTGAACTAGGGAGCTGATTGAGATGCACCCATGGACTCCATTCTGCCATGAAGTTATTTGGAAGTTAAATTTAACTGACCTTCATTTGCAGAAAATTCAAACTGGCTCACAGGAGTTTTGTCTCTTGCAGACGCATGTGTGCATTCAGCAGACAGCGCTGGATCTCATTGGAAGAGGTTTTGACGTTCACATTGTTGCTGATGCCACATCCTCGAGAAGCATGATGGACAGGATGTTTGCACTAGAGGTAAGATGGATACTCGTGTTTTGAAAGGAAGAGAGGGTGGAACCTATACTGAACAACTCACTGTTTGCAAAGACCCGCCCCCTTTAATTACTGTTGCTATGTCCGACAAGCCATGGCGCTCTCACACCACACGTTTTCATGTAGAGAAAATACATTGACACTGACAACATGCCGGCAGGTAGGACAGAGCAAGTTAATTTTAATATGAAACAAAGTCTCAACTTACAAGTTTTACTTAGGAATTTTAAACAACAAATACCGTTTTGTAGCTCTTAAATTTGTGTTGTCACCGCTGCAGCGCCTCAGTTAAAGCTGCTTGTGAATCGATCATCTCTTCCTTCTAGTTCATTGATAAGAATCAAATAAACATCAATGAACACTAAAAGAAATGTAGTTTCAACCGCAGAAAGACGTCAGTACATTTTTCAAGTTCAAGTCCCTGACTGCTTTGATAGAGACAAAACAGAAGATTCGGCGATGTGATTGGTCGGATTGCCTGTCAATGAATCTTTCAGCGAAGGTTGAATTCAAGAAAGTGAAAGCCAGCATATCAATTTTAAGGTGTTGACACCCGAGTAAGCAACTTGATGCATGACTGAACTGTAATATTCATAATGATATCTGAACTCATAGTTTGGAAAGGCCATTTAATAATCCCTGAACGCCAGCAGGTCGGGATCTGTAGAATATCATTTGACCACTTCCTTTCATGTTTTGTGAGAGAAAGAAATTTGTTTTCAGTTTCAGATGAAACGGTAATGTTGAATTATCACTTCTCTGGTGGCATGTTTTGCACAATGTGGATAACCTACAACTGGTAAACGTCGTGTTTACCACAATGCGATTAAATTTACCTGAGAAAAGTGTCCACGACTCGAGTCAGCTAGAAAAATTAAATCTAGAGGGGAACATTTAGATTAATATGCACTGTATAACATATTATATTTTTACTTAATCTGTTCTTTTTTTATTATTTATCCACCATGAAAACAAGTTTTTTACTGCAGCCACCATGTAGTCAATCAAAATTAACATCTCTTATTTTTTACTGACTTTTTCAGTGTTTATTATACAGTGAGGCAAAAAAGTATTTAGTCAGCCACCAATTGTGCAAGTTCTCCTACTTAAAAAGATGAGAGAGGCCTGTAATTTAATCATAGTTACACTTCAACTATGAGAGAGAGAATGAGAAAAAAAATCCAGAAAATCACAATTTGCAAATAAATTCTTTAAAAATCAGACGTGGAAAAAAATAATTTGGTCACCTACAAAAAAAGCAATATTTCTGGCTCTCACAGACCTGTAACTTCTTCTTTAAGAGGCTCATCTATCCTCCACCTGTAACCTGTATTAATGGTACCAGATTGAACTCGTTATCAGTATAAAAGACACCTGTCCACAACCTCAAACAGTCAGACTCCAAACTCCACTATGGCCAAGACCAAAGAGCAGTCAAAGGACACCAGAAACAAATTTGTAGACCTGCACCAGGCTGGGAAGACTGAATCTGCAATAGGTAAGCAGCTTGGTATGAAGAAATCAACTGTGGGAGCAATTATTAGAAAATGGAAGACATACTGAAAACATACTCCAGAAGACACTGATAATCTCCCTTGATCTGGGGCTCCATGCAAGATCTCACCCCGTGGGGTCAAAATAATCAAAAGAACAGTGAGCAAAAATCCCAGAACCACACGGGGGACCTAGTGAATGACCTGCAGATAGCTGGGACCAAAGTAACAAAGGCTACCATTAATAACAAACTACGACGCCAGGGACTAAAAATTGGGCTGTGCCAGACGTGTCCCCCTGCTTAAACCAGGACATCCAGAAGAGGATTGGGAGAATGTCATATGGTCAGATGAAACCAAAATAGAACTTTTTGGTAAAAACTCAACTTTTCGTGTTTGGAGGAGAAAGAATACTGAGCAAAGGGTTTTCTGCAAAAGGGACCAGGACAATAGATCTGTGTAATGGAAAGAATGAATGTATCGTGAGATTTTGAGTAAAAACCTTCCATCAGCAAGGGCATTGAAAATTAAATGTGGCTGGGTCAGCTGGCTTTCAGCATGACAATGATCCCAAACACAACGCCCGGGCAACGAAAGAGTAGCTTCGTAAGGAGCATTTCAAGGTCCTGGAGTTGCCTAGCCAGTCTCCAGATCTCAACCCCATAGAAAATCTTTGGAGGGAGTTTAAAATCTGTGATGCCCAGCGACAGTTCCAAAACAACACTGCTCTAGAGGAGATCTGCTGGAAGGAACTGGCCAAACTACCAGTAACAGTGTGTGAAAACCTTGTGGAGACTTACAGAAAACATTTGACCTCTGTCATTGCCAACAAAGGGTATATACCAAAGTATTGTTTTGTTATCGACCAAATATTTATTTTCCACCATAATTTGCAAATAAATTATTTACAAATCAGACAATGGGAATTTCTGGATTTTTTTTCTAATTCTCATAGTTGAAGTGTACCCATGATAAATTACAGATCATATCTTTTTAAGTGGGAGAACTTGCACAATTGGTGGCTGACTAAATACTGTTTTACTGTATATTATTTATCTGTGCACATATTATTATTATTTTTTTTTTAAATCGTGCACTTGATTTAATCTTTAATATAAAATGTTGAATCGAATCTTTGTCTGTTTTTTTCACAATGTGTCTCGGCGGAGGGTAAAACTAAATATCCTCCACAGCTGACTGCAAACTGCCATTCTGATCTGCAACACCCAATGTCCTACAATACGATCTATACTGAAGGACAAAATCAAGTCCCGTCCTACATTTATTTCACTCAGATATCACAATAAGGAAGAAAAGACCATCACATCTTCCTTTTCAGTCTGGTTTTAAATGTTTATATTTCAACAAAGAACTGGTTATAGCAGTTAATTTACATATAAAAAACTGTATGTATAATTTTAATGTTTATTTGCAACTATTTGAGTGTTATTAAATATAATTTTTTGTTTTAGGGTGTTTTTATTTTTTAGGTTTCCTTGATTTGGTAAACAAATAGTTTGGGTGCATCTCTATTCAAACACACTACTTTTCATTCAGTTAAAGGGTCAAGTAGCTGTGGATACCCATGCTCGCGTGCACTCATATTGAACTCACAAGAAAAGTGCTTTTCCTAATAGATTTATCAATTATGCCACGCAATGATTTCACTTGATTGTACTGCACCTATCAGAAGACTATTATGTTGATGGAGTTTGCAGCTTTACTTGCAAATCAAAAATTCCTGTTTATCAATAAGTTGAGAACCAGATCCGTTTTACACCTAAATGTACTGTCTGAGAGGAAATAGAATATTTCACAGAGTGCACAAAAAAGTAGCTGTTCCATGCTCCGGCACAGTTTGTGATCCCATTACATGCGTTGTGCCCGAGCCCAACTGAACCGTGCTCTGTCCCACCTTTTCCAAGCGGGCCAGGGGCAGTTAAACGAACTGCGCCTGGGCATGGTACAGAGTGATGACACTAGTGAAACGAAACCAGACTTTGGGGGTCAAACGTATACCCTAAAACTATAGTCTAGGTGAAAGGTAACATTTCTATTTGTTCTTCCTCAGCGGCTGGCACGCACTGGAATCATCATCGCCACCAGTGAGTCTGTTCTGCTGCAGCTTGTGGCCGATAAAGAGCATCCGAAGTTCAAAGAGATCCAGAACATCATTAAAGCTAGCGCTCCAGAGTCAGGCCTGCTGTCCAAGGTCTGAACACAGTCCATTGAAAGCTTCCCCTAAAATACATTTATCTCAGAAAAAACACACACACACTGGAACACTGATATCCACACCTCACCAGCACACATGCAAGAATTAAAAACTTTTAATATACGTAATGTAGGCTAAAGTCATACAAATCCAAAATGTATTGATAGATATCCGTTGTATCAGAGCAAAAGATCTGACCTGGAATCACCCATCTGTCATCTGTCTTGCTACTGCAAGTACATGCTTTGAATGTATAATCAGTTCAGTTGAATGATGTAATTACAGGCTTTTGACAAAGTTTATTCTGTAGCTTTTAGATAGTTGAGCCCATGGATGACTATTGGGCTATATAACCAATGGAAAGCATTAGTTGAGAGTGCTTGTGACTCTTCCCTTCATGTTTATTAAGAGTTGATGTATTTTAAATTATGGTGTATGAACGTCAAACTACCTCTCATCTAAATGTTTTGCTTCCTGGTACAGCTAAGATTTTTCTTTTTAAACTGTCAACTATTCATATAGGTCAACATATTTACCAAAAAGATAAAGCTTAGAATATTATTTTTAAGACTTACTGTTACAGTCATTTTCAAAAGTGAGAACATATGGTTTGCATACAGTTCTATTTATTTCTTGAATTATGTGTTTGTGTATAACTATGGAGAATTTTTACCCTACTGTTTAATTTAAATTTAGTTTATTGCCCAAACCCTATAGACTGCACTAGCCCTAAAGTCGGATGGGTGATTTCTTGAATTCTCATTTACAGTTTGATTTATTGCTATTTCCTTTGTGTGTTGAGTGTGTATTTGTGCTGAAATTAGCCTCCATTTTGTTGTGTACATGTATATTGGGAGAAAAATATGTATTTGGTGCCTATTGATGAACAGTCGCTACTGATTGTACTTTTTTTGTGCACTTTGTAGCATTGCAGTTCCAAACGCGTTTTTGTATCTGCTCTATATTTATCTGACATGAATAAATGTTTATATGCACAAAATCTTGTAAATGTAAAGGTGTTTCTATAAAAGTCCACAAACAATTATAGTACAGCTTATCTGCTAATAAGCATCACAATGAAATTGTCATTTTAAACAGGGACAGACATTTAGAAATATACTTTTAAGTGCAAAGTTGTCAAAAAAATCACATATAAATAAAGCTCTGTAAAACTTTACTTGCATTTTTACAAACTGTTGTAAGTGGGGCCTCTTTGTTAATCAGTACACTATTTTACTATATGGTCAGTCAGTCTATGTCTAGGCATGGTACCAAGTCAATACAAATACTTACTACAAATCTGTCTGCATTCACTATATCAGTGTTTCTCAAACTTTTTCTGCCATTCCCCACTTTGGAGGTAGGGAAGGGCTCCGAGCCCCACCTGTCCCCAATCACCCCAACAAAATGGTAATTATCTAGGCTTTTAAGTTTGCCTGTTAACATTTATTTTATTAACATCACATTTAAACCTTTCATGCGTACAGTCAAAATATTTTAGCTGACTAAAAGTGTCAGCTGACTAGAGTGTGAGTTTTATTTTAAGGCAACGTTATTTTAGAACGTTTCATTAGATGTGTTTCATTAGATGTTTCATAGTGTACTATTAGATTTACATTTTATATTATGTCCTTATGTTTGTGACTAGTCTAACAGTCAGAGCTACAATTGGGACTGTTGCTGATTGCTGGCAGCCACTGAGAGGTCGTTGTTCGTCGTTTCGCCGTTTTCAACCGCTTCTCTAATGTTTACGTTTGAATTGCTGCGGTTGGTTTCTGGTTTGGAGGACATTTGATGTTTCTCGCCGCGGGTGCTCACTGGTGGTCTCCCTTGGGCTTGGGCTGCATGGTGGCTGAAGTTTGCACCGGGCTAGCGTCATCCGGGCTCTCGTCGTCGGCGTCCGGCATGATGTTGGGATGTTCTGCTTCTCGGCTGCGCCGCTGTTCCGTCCTGCATTGCGACCGTGGATCGAGCGGCTTGGACATCTGCGCCGGCCCCGGTGTGTCCACAGAAGTGCCCGGAGAAATGTTCTGCCTCCTGCATGGTGCTGCAGCGATCCCCATCGTTTGAATCATCATGAAGAAGACCCATCATCTGGTCTTCAGCTGTCGTGCCTCGGCGATGTCATCGGGACACTGCCGCTGGGAGAAATCTGAAACATGGAGTGGACCACAGTGTGCTGCGGAGCTAACAGAGACTTCCACCATCAGCTGTTTTCTGTTCACCATCAGCTCTGTTTCTGTTCACCATCAGCTCTGTTTCTGTTCACCATCAGCTCTGTTTCTGTTCTGTTTTCTGTGTTGGTTGATTGTTTGTAGTATTCTATATTTTTACTTGTTATTCATTTTTTGTTATCCCCCCCCCCCTTTGTTGCACTTTGAGATTCTTCGGAATGAAAAGTGCATTATAAATAAAATCTATTATTATTATTATTATTATTATTATTATTTCACCTTAATGTTTCTATGGCAATGCGTCATGTTTATCACGTGACTCACCACAACCAAAAAAAAACGCTGTATAATAATAATAATAATAATAATAATAATAATAATAATACATTTTATTTATAATGCACTTTATATTAAACAAAATCTCATGTGTATGAGTGTATGACAGATGTATCGCTTTTATTACGTTATTGAACCGTTTGAACAAATGCACTGCAGTTCAGAGTCCTGTCAATTGGATTTACAGCACATATATTCATCAGCATCTCCTGAAATAAGTGACCGGTGAACTGGGAGAAGAATCGAGCAAACTTTATAGTTACTTACACTATGTGTATCTGATATGAATAAAACATGTCAGCCAATTATATTTGAATGGATTGTTATTGCTGCTTCCATAGCCACTAGTGTGTATTACAAACTCTAACATTAAATGTATTGTTTTACTTGTACTTGTGTATTTAAATGTTACCTATTAAATTAAACCTAAAATAAACAGTAAGTGGTTGAAAACTGCATGATGTATGTCAAGAGCTGAGCGCGTCCGCATTTGGCTCAGTGCCAGCCGAAGCACGTCCCACCGTTTAATTCTGGCAGTGATGTCACGTCACTGAACATTCTAAATCCCTTATGTGGGTCCGTACTCTCAGGGGCATAGACATAAAAATGCCATGTGGGACCGCTCAAAAGGTTAATAGAGATGGGCACAAAAAATTAACACATTTCCTCCTGTTTGTCGCGCCCCACTTGTCATGTCTCTATTCCCCACCAGTGGGGCGCGCCCCACACTTTGAGAAACGCTGCACTATATACACTCACCTAAAGGATTATTAGGAACACCTGTTAAAATTCTAATTAATGCAATTATCTAATCAACGAATCAAATGGCAGTTGCTTTAATGCATTTAGGGGTGTAGTCCTGGTCAAGACAATCTCCTGAACTCCAAACCGAATGTCAGAATGGAAAAGAAAGGTGATTTTAAACAATTTTGAGCGTGGCATGGTTGTTGGTGCCCGATGGGCCGGTCTGAGTATTTTTAAAATCTGCTCAGTTTACTGGGATTTTCACGCACAACCATCTCTAGGGTTTACAAAGAATGGTGTGAAAAGAGAAAAACATCCAGTATGCGGCAGTCCTGTGGGTGAAAATGCCTTGTTGATGCTAGAGCTCAGAGGAGAATGGGTCGACTGATTCAAGCTGATAGAAGAGCAACTGACTGAAATAACCACTCGTTACAACGGAGGTGTGCAGCAAAGCATTTGTGAAGCCACAACACTCACAACCTTGAGGCGAATGGGCTACAACACAGAAGACCCCACTCAGAAGTAACACTCATCTGCACTAAAAATAGGAAAAAGAGGCTACAATTTGCACTCTAAAACTGGACAATTGAAGACTGTAAAATTGTTGCCTGGTCTAATGATTACCATCTGAATGTCTCAACAGAAATTGATAGAGTCAGAATTTGGCGTAAATAGAATGAGAACATGGATCCATCATGACTTGTTACCAAGGCACAGGCTGCGTTTTCTTGGCACACTTTAGTTCCCTTAGTGCCAATTGAGCATGATTTAAATGCCACGGCCTACCTGAGCATTGATTCTGACCATGTCCATCCTTTTATGACCACCATGTACCCATTCTATCATGACTACTTCCAGCAGGATAATGCAAAATGGCCCCCACAGTCACCAGATTTCAACCCAATAGAGCATCTTTGGGATGTGGTGGAACGGGAGCTTCATGCCCTGGATGGGCATCCCACAAATCTCCATCAACTGCAAGATTCTATCCCACCGACATGGGCCAACATTTCTAAAGAATGCTTTTAGCACCTTGTTGAATCAATGCCACGTAGAATTAAGGCAGTTCTGAAGGCAAAAGGGGGTCAAACACAGTATTAGTATGGGGTTCCTAATAATCCTTTACATGAGTATATATATACAGGTCCTTCTCAAAAAATTATCATATTGTGATGAAGTTCATTATTTTCCATAATGTAATGATAAAAATTAAACTTTCATTTATTTTAGATTCATTGCACACCAACTGAAATATTTTAGGTCTTTTATTGTTTTAATACTGATGATTTTGGCATACAGCTCATGAAAAAAATTAGCATATTTAATCTGACCAATAAAAGTGTTTTTAATACAAAAAAAGTCAACCTTTAAATAATTATGTTCAATTATGCACTCAATACTTGGTCGGGAATCCTTTTGCAGAAATGACTGCTTCAATGCGGCGTGGCATGAAGGCGCTCAGCCTGTGGCACTGCTGAGGTGTTATGGAGGCCCAGGATGCTTCGATAGCGGCCTTAAGCTCATCCAGAGTGTTGGGTCTTGCGTCTCTCAACTTTCTCTTCACAATATCCCACAGATTCTCTATGGGGTTCAGGTCAGGAGAGTTGGCAGGCCAATTGAGCAAAGTAATACCATGGTCAGTAAACCATTTACCAGTGGTACCAGGTCGTGCTGAAAATCAAAATCTTCATCTCCATAAAGCTTTTCAGCAGATGGAAGCATGAAGTGCTCCAAAATCTCCTGATAGCTAGCTGCATTGACCCTGCCCTTGATAAAACACAGTGGACCAACACCAGCAGCTGACATGGCACCCCAGACCATCACTGACTGTGGGTACTTGACACTGGACTTCAGGCATTTTGGCATTTCCTTCTCCCCAGTCTTCCTCCAGACTCTGGCACCTTGATTTCCGAATGACATGCAAAATTTGCTTTCATCCAAAAAAAGTACTTTGGACCACTGACCAACAGTCCAGTGCTACTTCTCTGTAGCCCAAAAGTGGCTTGACCTGGGGAATGCGGCACCTGTAGCCGATTTCCTGCACACGCCTGTGCACGGTGGCTCTGGATGTTTCTACTCCAGACTCAGTCTACTGCTTCCGCAGGTCCCCCAATATACCATATATAAATTGTAGATTGGTGTATATCACAAAAGCTGTAATAGGAGCGGTTAGCCACATCCAGAAAAAAAAAGGATCTCTATGGGCCTCTGCTGGATATATTTGCTCATTACACTGTCAGAACTGTAATTCTACCCTAGCACCTAGATCAAGCATGAGTAAATCTCTTGGCTTAAAGGGGGGGTGAAATGCTGTTTCATGCATACTGATCTTTTTACACTGTTAAAGACTTGGAATCCCATACTAAACATAGACAAAGTTTCAAAAGTTAAGGTGGACGTTTGATGGGAGTATTTCTTTGTCAAAAATACTACTTCCGGTTAGTCATAAGTTTCGGCAAGTTTTTTGAGATCATGCGTCCCCTTTGACGTTAATGGGGGCGGAATTTCCTTGTATGGGCCTTACGGACAATTCTACCGGAAGCGCGTGAGAGAGAGAGAGGGAGAGAGCGAAAGTAACAGGCTACGCCCATCAAAGCGCTGGCTCGTAGGCTGCTGGACAGGTGATATGCACATAACAATGTCACCAAAAAAGTGTGTTTTTGGTTGCCAGACCAAGACAGTCCTGCACAGATTCCCCCAAAACCCCGCGTTAAGGCAACAGTGGATGTAATTTGCTTTTCCGGATCAGCAACTGAGTTGCGCGAATGTTTATATCTGTTCGCTGCATTTCGGTGCCGACTGTTTCATAAACAAGGCCCAGCTCGACGCCGGATTTTCCCAATCGCCTAATGCTGAAGGATGGAGCAGTCCCAACGTTAGAAGGGTGAGTGAGACTGCTTCAAATGTCTGTGTTTTTTTTAGTCCGCTTACTGTCTACACAAACCACGCGTAAACACACAAACACACGTGCACAACTGCACTTCCCACATGTACACCTTCAAAGACAAAAATACGACGATATAATTCAAGTATAAATATGTAAATAACACAAGCCGCTAAGCATATTATATAGTTAGTGTATAACTTGTACCACATAGAGACGTCCTGCTCTAGTCGTTTTTGCTGCTGCTCCTGTTCAACTGCAGCCTCTGGGTCTGATTCCGGATCATAGGTGTATGGCTGTATCTGATTAAAAGCCATATTTTTATTTTGAATAAAGTTTTTTTCCCGCTGTTAGGGATGACACAGCTTTACGACGCACTCGACTCAACATAGCAGCAGCGAGCACACGTCATTATTTAGCTCCGCTCCCACGATACGCCCCCACCCGCTCGGCTTTTTTCGGAAAGACTCGGAACAGCGCATCTTTCTTATATAATTATTAAAAAAATAAAGACTTTTCGGAGATATGCAGGATGCAATGCTACTCTATAGGTACTCAAGATTGACATGAAACTGACTGAAACTGAGTGTTTCACCCCCCCTTTAAGGACCAAAATGAACATCTGTCAGTTCCAATTGCATAAACTAATTTGTTCAAACTTGTTTTTGCTCTCTGGATACAAGAGACTCACAGTCTCTAGTACCATCTTAGAATAAATATCTGTGTGCACGGACTGTTTGGCAAAAGGTCGTGGTAGTGTTTGAAGTGTGCCATCTAGTGGAATCAACTGAAAAGCAGGGTATTGCAGGAAAAAGGTGAAATGAATGCGGTCTTTAGGACAATTTTCAGGGCGAATTAAACAGCCTAACAGCCGAATATATTTGCTCTTTAAACGTTTGGGGTCAAAATGACTTGATGCTGCTCTGTTGCACTCCATTACACACAACTCTTTTTGTTGTTAGGATCACAAAAAGTTTTAAAAGTAAAATTTTAAGGCTGGTCTGCCTTAGCTGTCATATCAATGTCAAAATCACTGAGATGGCTGATCAAATTCAAAGAATATGGGCTCTACCGTTCACAGAAGAAAGCAAATTCAAAAGCATATAATATGTAAACGACCCACAGTAAAATCCAGTGATGCAAACTATTGAATTTTATGAAGTTTTGCCCCCTTGAACTGAAAATACAGGTCCTTTTAAAAAAAATAGCATATTGTGATAAAGTTCATTATTTTCCATAATGTAATGATAAAAATTTAACTTTCTTATATTTTAGATTCATTGCACACCAACTGAAATATTTCAGGTCTTTTATTGTTTTAATACTGATGATTTTGGCATACAGCTCATGAAAACCCAAGATTTTTTTTCTAAAAAAATTAGCATATCATGAAAAGATAAACGAGCTATTAACTTAATCATCTGATTATCTGATTACCTAATCGTTTGTAGAAGTTCCTAAAGCGGTCATGGCCTTCTGGGCATTTTTGGAAAGCAAGTGTTTTTTCTGCGAAATTCACAGCAAATCATACCACTCAAGTCAAGTCACCTTCATTTATAGTGCTTTTTACAATATAGATTGTTTCAAAGCAGTTTTACAGTGATAATAAGAAAATTAATGGAACAGAGATTGTTTGGGCAGTACATCAGCTTTAGAAAAAAGTTATTGTCCAGCTAAAGTAAGTTTGTGATTGATTCATTTCCGTTGCAAAAAATCATTAGTTATTTACTTTGGGGCCACTTACACAACACCATTTTAAACCAAAATAGAGAACTCTCAATGCATTCTGGCGGCTAGAGAATGCAACCCTTGAAACGGGTTTCTGAAACGATACTGTTATCATCTTTGTGTTAAAAAAAAAAAAAAAAAAAGAACGGTGACGGCATGCACATAAGCATTGTGTTTAGTGTAATGCGTTTGAATACATATGCGCATAGGTACATTGTTTTTCTTTACAAATTGACTGCCAAATTACTTGTCTGGCAAGCAAAATTCAGCATTTACAGCTTGGAGGAGCAACAACAGTTTCAGAAAGGAGGTTAAGTGAAAACTCAGAGTATGTGAACCCTGAAATAAGGCAAATTGAGTTTTGTTTCAGAATGGTAGGTATGTTAAACCCAAAAAAGCAGGGTGAGTCAAGCCCATTTCTGAAAGAAAGTTACCAGGGTAACTTACTCTGTGTGAACCTAACCTGGGGCCTGTACCTGTGGTGGTAGTTTAACAAACTCAGGGTTACAGGATTTGAGTTGACAAAACCAAACCAATCTATTCAGGCTCTGTTAGTCCGCTGATCATCAATTTTCTCTGTAAACCCAGGCTTTGATCCTGAGTTTCGGAGTTTAACTGTGACATCAGTAGTGAACAGCCAATCACATGCTGTGACATCCAGCATATCCGACAACATATTTTATTTGTTATTGAGTTGTAAGTGGTTTCTATGGATAAGGTTGTTGTCATTTTTGTTATATTTTTTAACTGTTCTCTCCCCCCCACCCCCCGCAAATATTTTAATATTAATTTGTCTGAATGATGAGAATGCTGTATGTTTTATTTGTTGTCTCCCCTCTTTCCACCCTTTTCCAAAGCTTTACGGGTCTTTTTTAAATCTGAAATGTTTCATGTAATTTTCAATCTATAAACTGGCTCTACTCATGAATACAGTGAAGTGACTCTTAACAATGGTAATTAGGACAGTTTTGTACAATTCTGTGTTATTCCACACAACTAAAAGTGCATATAACTAATATCCCTCAGTGCTGAAGATGAGGTAATTGTGTAACATGTCAGTAGTCAGTAGGTGTGGAACTAGCCCTTCACTAGCAGGACAGTGGTAATCACATGGGCTCAGATAGAGTTACATCATGAATAATTACACACTCACACTGAGATCAAACTCAGTAAGGCTCATTTCAGCCTTACACAAGTCACAAAATGGATATAGCCGTCCTGCCGAACAACAATCATCCAGAGAAATTTCTGCAGCTAGATGTGGGAATGCTGCCAGCTACACATGGAATGTTCCAGATTGGTGCTGCGTTGTCTCGTCAAAGGCAATGGCACAACAGGATGTACTCACAGGTAAACTCAGTTTTTACAGCAGCTTGAATCTGTATGCTACCAGTCTGACTAAGGGACACTATTTGTTATCGGAACACAATTGATTTAGTCTTTAGTGTTTACTTGCTTATTAAACACAATATAATGTAATACAAAATAAAAAGCAACAACCCTAAGCATAAAATTCAATAAAAGGTAATGCTAAAATGTTTTATTATGGATTTTATTTTACCTTATTTAATTCAATTTAACTCATTGGACTTAACACAATAATTTTAAATTGTAGTACCTTGATACACACTTCATGAGTATTTCTTGTGACTTTATGTGCTTTAAGTAATAAGTAATGTTTTCAGTTTGTTTTTTATCAGGGCAGTGAGATGACTTAACATATTATACAAATACAATGCATCCGGAAAGTATTCATAGCGCTTCACTTTTTCCACATTTTGTTGAAAAAAAAAAACATTCACATGTACCTTTGCTCCTTTGTTGAAGCACCTTTGGCACCAATTGCAGCCTCAAGTCATTTTGACCTCTCAAGCTCCATCAGGTTGAATGGGGAGTTTCGGTGCGCAGTCATTTTCCGATCTCTCCAAAGATGTTAAATCAGGTTTAAGTCTGGGCTTTGGTTGGGACACTCAAGGACATTCACAGAGTTGTCCCATAGACACTCCTTTGTTATCTTGGTTGTGTGCTTAGGGTTGTTGTTCTGTTAGAAGATTAACCTTCACCTCGTCTGAGGTCCAGAGCGCTCTGGAGCAGGTTTTCATGTTTAATGTTCAAGGACGTCTCTGTACATTGCTGCATTCATCTGTGATCCTGACTAGTTGCCCAGTTCCTTCCGCTGAAAAACATCCCCACAGCATGATGCTGCCATCACCATGCTTCACTGTACGAATAATATTGGCCCGGTGATGAGCGGTGCCTGGTTTCCTCCAGACATGATGTTTGCTATTCAGGCCAAAGGGTTCAATCTTTTTTTCATCAGACCAGATAATTTTGTTTCTCATGGTGGGAGAGTCCTTCAGGTGATTTTGGCAAATTCCAGACGGGCTGTTATGTGGCGTCTGGCCACACTACCATAGAGACCTGATTGGTGGAGTGCTGCAGAGATGGTTGTTCTTCTGGAATGTTCTCTTATTTTTTATTTTATTTTACAAACAAAACAAAAACTAACAAAAAGATACAAAAGGAAGACATTGATAGTGATGATTACAGTACAAATAACAATAAACAGAAAAACAAAACAAAATATAGTTGCAAGCAGCCATTATCGGAGCCAAAATAAGAAGACAAGACATGCCAGCATAGCTGGAAGTCTCAAACCAACTGCAACAATGAGCCATTAAAGACCTATTAAGTTGATTTTAGAAAAATAGCAGTACAATTTTTAATACAGTCAATAATAATGATTTAATGGTTTATCACTTTCGACCGATAGGTGGCACCATTACGAAACTGGTGTGGTGTAGTCAGATTGATGTGACAATGACACATGCAAAGTTTGGTGTCAATATGTCAAAGCATTGCAGAGATACAGCATCAAGAGTCATTTTTGCATCATGGCTCAACTCTGTTGCAGTGCTATATGAAAACTGTTTTGTCTACCAACACGAAATCCATAACTATTTGTCGGCATGGTCTGAAGACGATACGGTTCAATTTTGGTGAAAATCGTACAAACAGTCTAGGACAGCGTTTCTCAAAGTGTGGGGCGCGCCCCACTGGTGGGGAATAGAGACATGACAAGTGGGGCGCGACAAACAGGAGGAAATGTGTTAATTTTTTGTGCCCATCTCTATTAACCTTTTGAGCGGTCCCACATGGCATTTTTATGTCTATGCCCCTGAGAGTACGGACCCACATAAGGGATTTAGAATGTTCAGTGACGTGACATCACTGCCAGAATTAAACGGTGGGACGTGCTTCGGCTGGCACTGAGCCAAATGCGGACGCGCTCAGCTCTTGACATACATCATGCAGTTTTCAACCACTTACTGTTTATTTTAGGTTTAATTTAATAGGTAACATTTAAATACACAAGTACAAGTAAAACAATACATTTAATGTTAGAGTTTGTAATACACACTAGTGGCTATGGAAGCAGCAATAACAATCCATTCAAATATAATTGGCTGACATGTTTTATTCATATCAGATACACATAGTGTAAGTAACTATAAAGTTTGCTCGATTCTTCTCCCAGTTCACCGGTCACTTATTTCAGGAGATGCTGATGAATATATGTGCTGTAAATCCAATTGACAGGACTCTGAACTGCAGTGCATTTGTTCAAACGGTTCAATAACGTAATAAAAGCGATACATCTGTCATACACTCATACACATGAGATTTTGTTTAATATAAAGTGCATTATAAATAAAATGTATTATTATTATTATTATTATTATTATTATTATTATTATACAGCGTTTTTTTTTGGTTGTGGTGAGTCACGTGATAAACATGACGCATTGCCATAGAAACATTAAGGTGAAATAATAATAATAATAATAATAATAATAATAGATTTTATTTATAATGCACTTTTCATTCCGAAGAATCTCAAAGTGCAACAAAGGGGGGGGGGGATAACAAAAAATGAATAACAAGTAAAAATATAGAATACTACAAACAATCAACCAACACAGAAAACAGAACAGAAACAGAGCTGATGGTGAACAGAAACAGAGCTGATGGTGAACAGAAACAGAGCTGATGGTGAACAGAAAACAGCTGATGGTGGAAGTCTCTGTTAGCTCCGCAGCACACTGTGGTCCACTCCATGTTTCAGATTTCTCCCAGCGGCAGTGTCCCGATGACATCGCCGAGGCACGACAGCTGAAGACCAGATGATGGGTCTTCTTCATGATGATTCAAACGATGGGGATCGCTGCAGCACCATGCAGGAGGCAGAACATTTCTCCGGGCACTTCTGTGGACACACCGGGGCCGGCGCAGATGTCCAAGCCGCTCGATCCACGGTCGCAATGCAGGACGGAACAGCGGCGCAGCCGAGAAGCAGAACATCCCAACATCATGCCGGACGCCGACGACGAGAGCCCGGATGACGCTAGCCCGGTGCAAACTTCAGCCACCATGCAGCCCAAGCCCAAGGGAGACCACCAGTGAGCACCCGCGGCGAGAAACATCAAATGTCCTCCAAACCAGAAACCAACCGCAGCAATTCAAACGTAAACATTAGAGAAGCGGTTGAAAACGGCGAAACGACGAACAACGACCTCTCAGTGGCTGCCAGCAATCAGCAACAGTCCCAATTGTAGCTCTGACTGTTAGACTAGTCACAAACATAAGGACATAATATAAAATGTAAATCTAATAGTACACTATGAAACATCTAATGAAACACATCTAATGAAACGTTCTAAAATAACGTTGCCTTAAAATAAAACTCACACTCTAGTCAGCTGACACTTTTAGTCAGCTAAAATATTTTGACTGTACGCATGAAAGGTTTAAATGTGATGTTAATAAAATAAATGTTAACAGGCAAACTTAAAAGCCTAGATAATTACCATTTTGTTGGGGTGATTGGGGACAGGTGGGGCTCGGAGCCCTTCCCTACCTCCAAAGTGGGGAATGGCAGAAAAAGTTTGAGAAACACTGGTCTAGGATGAGTTTGAAAAAGTAGGTTTTTAACATATAACAAGATGGAGGACAGAGAGGTCTGCAAAAAACGGCAAAATTGGTATCCATGTTCTCAGCATGAGCCAATGAATGAATTATGACCAAATTCATTACAATGGGTTAATATAATGAAAAGTTACTTGCATTTCTGTACATTTTATTACAACTTTTGACCACAAACTGGCGCAGCCCCGAAACTTTTTGAGTACCTTCGGAATATAGAGCGGAAGACACAAACTGAGTTTTGTAATTATACACTAATGCATTCGTAAATTATAGCATTAGCATTTTAAACCATATACTGCATTGAAGTCAATGGGAATTTCATGTTTTTTTTTAATTTTTATTATTGCGCCACCAAGAGGCAAAATCCCACCAGTTTTTTTATGTGTCCTCATAGTGAGACCATACATATGTGTGTCAGGTTTGGTGAAAATATCTCATTTTGTTTTGGAGTTATAGACATTTATATGAAAAAACACATAAAAAATTACTGAAACCTGACTTTGATTGGATTTTACTACCCCTTACTATCAATATTTTGAGATTTGGGCATTAGCGTGTAGCTATCGACCTATGTTTTCGAACTTCTGAGGCTGGTTTCGTCTCGATCGTACTAGCGGTTTCAAAGATATTAGCAAATGTTTTTTAAGTTTGGTTTTTATCAGGGCAGTGAGATGACCTAACATATTCTTGTACAAATACAGTGCATCCGGAAAGTATTCATAGCGCTTCACTTTTTCCACATTTTGTTGAAAAAAAAACAAAAACATTCACATTTACCTTTGTTCAATACTTTGTTGAAGCACTTTTGGCACCAATTGCAGCCTCTCAAGCTCCATCAGGTTGAATGGGGAGTTTCGGTGCGCAGTCATTTTCCGATCTCTCCAAAGATGTTAAATCAGGTTCAAGTCTGGGCTCTGGTTGGGACACTCAAGGACATTCAGAGAGTTGTCCCATAGACACTCCTTTGTTATCTTGGTTGTGTGTTTAGGGTTGTTGTCCTGTTAGAAGATTAACCTTCACCTCGTCTGAGGTCCAGAGCGCTCTGGAGCAGGTTTTCATCAAGGACGTCTCTGTACATTGCTGCATTCATCTGTGATCCTGACTAGTTGCCCAGTTCCTTCCACTGAAAAACATCCCCACAGCATGATGCTGCCATCACCATGCTTCACTGTACGAATAATATTGGCCAGGTGATGAGCGGTGCCTGGTTTCCTCCAGACATGATGTTTGCTATTCAGGCCAAAGGGTTCAATGTTTGTTGAATTTTGATCATTTTGTTTTGGAGTTATAGACATTTATATGAAAAAACACGTAAAAAATGACTGACACCTGACTTTGATTGGATTTTACTACCCCTTACTATCAATATTTTGAGATTTGGGCATTAGCGTGTAGCTATCGACCTATGTTTTTGAACTTCTGAGGCTGGTTTCGTCTCGATCAGACTAGCGGTTTCGAAGACATCAGCAAATGTTTTTTAAGCGCAAAATTACAACGCTGCGCAAACCATATGCCGAAACCTGGCAAGTCTGGTATCGTTGGACTCGGCAAGGATTCAGGAGACCAAAAAACATACTCCCATCAAAATATGTCAACCACACTCAAAGTTATAAGTGTTTGGGGAAAAAAAATCTCCACTAGGTGGCGCTGTTTCGAAACTTCTCAGGCTACTTCAGGGCATCGTGGTGATGACCCATACCAAGTTTCGTAACAATCTGTTCATGCGTTCATAAAATACAGCATTTTAGCACATAATTCAAAATGGCCAACACCCAAATTGACCGACATGGTAAAATTGGATATCATTCGACTCGCCATGATGCCTGGAATCGAAAGAGACCAATTATTATGATTTTTGGATAAACGGTTCAGAAGTTATAAGCAAAAATAGGCATTTTTCTTATCTCCAGACCAGTAGGTGCCGCTGCGCCAAAATGTTGCATGTTGCTTCAGGTCATGCTTGTGATGACATGTACCAAGTTTGGTTTGAATACAATAAAGCGTTGCAGAGATATTGCTTAAGTGTGTTTTCACAAACGTTATGTAAAATGTTTTTGCATACCGGAAAATAACGAATTTTGCAATCGAATCGGCTTGAGCCAAGGAATCAGAGGAAAAAAGAATTTTGTTTCTAGCCCTTAGGAGTCAAAAGTTATTAGCATAAACATGAGTGAAACTTTGGACAGGTTATGGCGCTAGAGGGATTGAGTCACCAAATTTGCTATAGTGACAGCTCAGACTTGACTTTATGAGTGTGCCAAATTTCACAACTTTTTACCATACGGTTCTATGGGCTGCCATAGACTCCCATAGCGGAAGAAGAAGAAGAAGAAGAAGAAGAAGAAGAAGAAGAAGAAGAAGAAGAAGAAGAAGAAGAAGAAGAAGGAGAAGAAGAAGAGTAGGAACACTAACGGTTTCAAAATCCCCTAAATATCAACTCTAGTTTCATGAAGTACAGGGCATCCTTCATCCAATATGTATTTAGATGGAGGCTAAGGTATTTTCCAGTTTAATAAAATGACATGTCTAGCAAGCAGTGGGAAGCAAAGTAGACAACACCCCAAAAATGCCAATGATAGGTGATGGTGCTATGTCTATACATGTAATGGCTGAGAGATAATTGAATACTGACCCCCAAAATGAAGAAAGAGCTAAACAGGTCCAAAACTTGTGTGTTGGGCCTAGGTGACATCTTTCACACTGTAGGTCAATGGTTGGATTAATCCGTGCGAGCTTACATTTTGACGAATGAACTCTATTAACCACCTTACATTGAATAAGGCAATGGCATGCACAGATAGACGAGGAGTGGACCGGACACAGCACTGCCTCCCATGTTCCCTGGTCTATTTCAATATTAAGACCAACTGGTACGCAAACTGTCAACAGGGAAAGACTGTTAAGTGGCAAAATTACTGATTAACTTAAATATTCAGTATCTGCGTTTCCATTACCCTTGAAATTGTGCAAATTGAAATTGCAAATTGACAATAAGCCCAATGGAAATGCGCCAATTTTGCAAAACTATATATCCCCAAAAAAATGTTTTAATTACACTTGCATGAAGTGTTTTTTCAGGCAATTAGAAAAAGCTAATTTTCGCAAAACTGCAATTGGAAACTGTTTTTCAGCATTTACACGTCACCTGGTACGGTGATGCATTGCTACCATATTTTTCCACTCAATTATGTCACAATAACGAGATGTTATGTGTTTTAACAACACCTTTTCTCATAATAACAATATCTTACGTCATTAAAATAACATATATTCTCTCCTAATAAAGACAGTGGCAATAACGTTAACCAAGCCGGTGCAGCCACAAATATCATAATATAATAGGCCTACTGTAATTATGACATATATTCAAGAAATGTATTAAAACAGAAAACTCAAAGGCCATGGAAACAGGCCAGTTAAGCACGTCAATCAATTCCCAACGATCTTGGTTAGCTTCTTATTTATTAAATATACAGGAAATTAGTAGATGAAACATTGATCAAAATTAAAATACAATTTATACAAAACGAAATAAATTGCAAAGACAGATTTTCTAGAAAATAAAAATCAATGAAGAGTTCTGCTCTGATTGGCTGTTTCACTGCGCTGCTCAATACAATGACAGCTAACACATCTATACTATCCATCATTAGCTTAGAAATCTGTACGCACCATAGCGGCAGCTAATTTAATCTGCCCGCGAGTGTCGTCTAGCAACTCTCAATAACCTTCTGAGCTGTATTCGCCTAACTCTTGCCGGGCCAATCACATCGTGTATAGAGTCGGTGGGCGGGGCCATAATGACGACAGCAGAGTTGCGTTTGCGTGCTTCTAGTAAACACAGAAACTGGCGAACGGCGGTCTTTTGAATCAGCTTTGACCACGACTCTGAAAGACTTGGAGCTAAGCTTTTCTCTGAGAAAAGAATAAAGAACGGCACTGAAGTCATTCTTAAAAAGGGAAGATGTGTTCGGAGTTTTGCCAACCGGATACAGCGAATGTTTAATCTATCAACAAGCTCTGTTTTACCTTTGTTGCTCTGGTTGGTGGTTGTCCTATCCTATCGTGTGCAGAGGGAGTTTGAAAGACAACCGTTTATCCCGCCCCTCGGATTGAGCCCTGTCAATGGTGAGTTTCCAGACCAAACATCTTGATATCGGTCTGACTTGTCAGGCTAATCCATCATGACAATGATTTTACAATGATAGCTTCTTAACTTTGAATCATGAACTGAATTGGGTACCGCGTATATATGTTGTTTGTACAGTAACGTTACAGTTTGACAGTAGAGTAATGATTTAAAGGTTGATTTATTTAGCCAAACAAAGTAATGTAGAAGCCACTAAAAAAAGTCAGTGTCATGTTTACTACTCTCCCACTGAAAAATAATCATACTTCAGTTCACAAAAATGTATATTTATTTAATAAATTGACTAGAAGCCTTGTCAAATGACTATCGTTTCAACAAAGATGGTGGAGAAGGTGACGTTAGCTTCAAGGATCGAGTGAGTGATCTGTAAGCAACTAAACAGTAGTAGTAAACATAAGTCAGTTAGCTTCTGAGTTGTGTTGATGATGAAATTTAGGCTAATTTAGATTTCAATCTGTCAAAAGAGATCGACATGCGTACCTACTGTTGTATTTTATGACAAAACTGGCAGGAAATAATATTAATCTTTGACAAACTGTTATGTGTACTTCTTGGAGTTTCCAATTGTTACTAGCATCTTGCGTTGGATCTAGACAACACGGGGAATATTATTGTTAATGTTGTCTTACTAAAAAACTTTCATTTTAATCAGAAATGGTTTTGACAGTCAAGAAGCAGATAAAATTACTACTTACTGTTTGCAGGAATATGGTTGGAATCGGCCCTTTCTTCAGTTTTAAACGCTGAGCAAATCCTGCTTGATATTGTCCCAGGTTAGAAAAACTGTCCGTGGTAAAATGGGCCGAGCAAACAAACAACTTTGAATTAAATTGTTGTAGTATCCGATTGTAAATAAACATCAACCATGAATGTTGACATTTTTTTATCTGTGGGAAGGCTAAGAAAAGTCCTCACATCCCCTGCACAGCCTGGAACATGACATTTATTTCCACATTTATTTTCGCTATCCTCGCATGTCACTTGTTTATCTGATGAACTCCCTGTGAGGGCCTGAGTGGTGGCCACAAAAGAGTGGTAACTCACACACACACAACCTCACAAACACACACAATACAAAGCCTATTTATTCATTTAAGTTTAAGCTTTTGCAATAATTTATTTCAGTATAAAAAATAATCACACAGGACAGACAACAGTCATTAATCTGTTTATTAAGTTTGCATTTGTTTACATTTTACAGCACATTGACATACATTGTTACTGATTTGTAGTGCACACAAATTAGTTATGTTGTATTTGTTATTTACATTTATTTCTATTTTGAGTTTAAGTTTACCCGTGATGTGGCAATTTCCAAGCATGGTCCGCTCCAGCAGCATCCTGGCGCAACAGAAATTAGAGGTCTGGTTGAAACTGAATTTAAGCCGTTGGTTCTGCCCAGATCTACCATTTTGCTGGCGTTGCCCGGGGGAGAAAGAAAAGTTGATTTCTTTATGTATTGATTTATTTAGTTGTATATTTATGATATTTGATTGACTTTTGCTTTCCTTAATCTTGATTTAATATGTTTCTTTCTTTGAGTTCAATTTTGATGCATTTGATGTTTAATGTTAAATGCAAATGTGAGGGACCGAACAGTCCAAGAGAGGCAAATCATAAAAAATAGTTTCCAAAAGAATATTTAATCAATCCAAGCTGTTACACAAAGATTCAAAACAAAAAAACTAAAGTCAAAATAATCAAATCAAATATTTCGGCCTATAAAGGAGGTCAACAGAACAAAACTAAACTCAAATAACTTAATATATTTGAAACCAACCTGAACTGACCTCCAAAGAGAACATTTGGGCCACATTTATACCAGTGGACTAATCCATATTAAACACACAGGGGGGAGGGGAGACAAAACACAAACTTAAATCTAAATACAATCACAATTCACAGGCCAGGCCAATGATCAAAATAAACCTAAACTCCTCTTACATCAATATAGAACCAAAGGAAAGAAACAAGACATTAACTTAATAAACCTAATATCAAAACATCCCATTCCCCCCCACAGTCTATCCGTTGATTGGTAGTGGCAAGCGGAACCAAAATGGCAGACGAAGCAGCAGGCCGGTCCTTTGCCTGCACGGACAGCGTACCGGAAGTCCCCGCTCACCACCAGCAGCGCCGACTCACCGCAGCTCAATGGTAACTTAAACTCAAAGAAATCAATATTAATGCGTGTACAATCCCCAAATGATGTACTACAACCGCAAATAAATATCTAACTGAAGCATTAAGTGTCCTTGTTTTATTATCGAGCTGAAAATTATACATACTGAATCATTATTGAGAGAACAGAAATACTACCCTATAAACTAACTAAACAGTGTGAGTGTGAGTGCGACACATTACCGCTCATTGATGTGTGGCTGCATCGTGGGCCATCACATACTCCCTCCCTTTACCAATGTCACTGGCACAGCGGGAAAGATAATCCGCAGTCAGGTTCTCTTTGCCAGGGACATGCTGAATGGTAAAGCGAAAGGGCTGCAGGGCCAGACTCCAACGAGTTATTCGGCTGTTGGTGTCTTTCATTTCATGAAGCCACTTCAAAGCCTTGTGGTCAGTCTCCAGGACAAATTCCCACCCCAAGTACTTTAAAGAGTCCAAAGCCCACTTTATCGCCAAACATTCCTTCTCCACAATGGAATAACGGGTTTCTCTGGGGAAGAGCTTGCGGCTAAGAAAGGCAATGGGTCGGCGAGCACCAGAATGACCCTGCAATAATACAGCTCCCAGTCCTCTATCTGAAGCATCTGTCTGAAGAATGAAAGTTTGATTAAAATCCGGATTATGCAATTCAGAATTCCTGCTCAAGGCCGTACGAATGTCCTGGAATGCTGCCTCTGCTTGTTTCGTCCATCGGACCTGGTTGGGACACCTTGAACCCACCATATCAGTCAAAACTGCCGCTCTGTTAGAGAAGTCAGGGATAAATTTGTTATAAAACCCAGCCATGCCCAGGAAGGATCGCAGCTCCTTGCGAGTCTGTGGCTGAGGGCACCTCTCGATAGCCTGGACCTTGTCCACCTGAGGCCTTATCACCCCCCCACCAATGACAAAGCCCAGGTATTCTGTCTCGGCCTTTGCAATGGCACATTTTTGCGGATTAACTGTCAACCCCGCCCTCTGAAGACGGTGAAGCACCTCCTGGATGTGTTGCAGATGTTGCTCCCACGTGTTGCTGTAGATCACCACGTCATCCAGATATGCAGCGGAAAAGGTCAACCCTCGTAACACATGGTCCATGAGTCTTTGGAAACTAGCAGGGGCCCCGTGCAATCCAAAAGGAAGGACCCTGAAATGGAATAACCCCCATGGGGTCTTGAAGGCAGTCAGCTCTCGGGACTGGGAAGTCAAAGGTATCTGCCAGTACCCCTTGGCAAGGTCAATGGTTGTCAACAATTGAGAATTACCCAGGCGATCAGTGAGGTCACCTATACGAGGAGTTGGGTAGGCATCAAATTTGGTCACAGAGTTAAGGTAACGGAAGTCTATACAAAACCTTATGGAGCCATCCTTTTTTGGAACAAGAACCACCGGGTGGCACCATTCACTTCTGGAGGGCTCTATGACCTTCAACCTCAACATCAAATCCACTTCCTTCCTTAGTGACTCTTGCAAACGCTCAGGAACCCGATAACTCCTCCTCCTCACAACAGCATCCGGCTTCAAAACAATGTCATGTTCTACTAGCGTGGTGTACCCCGGATATTCCGAGAAGACCCCTGGCGGACAGAGGGCCCTCACCTCAAGCTGGTGCTGTGCTGACAAATGATCCAGCCTCACATTCCCTAGAGCCGGCTGGGGTAGGTATTGATCATCGGAGTCTTCCTCTTCCTCCACTTGCCTTATCATCAAACTCTGTGACGGCAGGTCAGGACGAGAAACCCATTGCTTAAGAAGGTTAATATGCAGCCTTCGCGTAGGACCATCTGAGCCGGACAGGGAAACTTCATAAGTGGTAGGGCCCAATTTCCTCCTGATCTCAAACGGGCCCTGCCATTTAGCCAGCAATTTACTTTCCTTGCTGGGCAGCATCACCAACACCTTCTGACCAGGCTCAAAACTTCGCTCACGGGCGGACTGATCATACCAGGTTCTCTGTCTGGTTTGTGCTTCAGCCAGATGAGATTGGGCCAAAGCGGTCATCCGCTCCAAGCGTTCTCGCATCTGCACCACATAGGACACCACATTCATCGGCTCATTCTTTCTCTGGCCTCCCTCCCACATTTCTCGAAGCAGAGCAAGGGGGCCTCTCACCTCATGTCCATATAGAAGTTCAAATGGAGAAAACCCTGTCGATGATTGGGGCACCTCTCTATAGGCGAACAGGAGATAGGGGAGCCATTGGTCCCAATCTTTGCCGGATTCACAAACAAACTTGCGTAACATCTGTTTGAGGGTCTGGTTGAACCTCTCGGTGAGCCCATCTGTCTGGGGGTGGTAAGGAGTTGTTCTCAGACTCTTGATGCCCAGCAATGTGTACACCTGCTTCAAAAGGGTAGACATAAAGTTAGTCCCTTGATCTGTCAACATCTCACAAGGAAATCCAACTCTAGAGAACAGTTGCACCAGACAGGTTGCTACATACTTTGCTTTGATGGACCGCAAAGGAAACACCTCTGGATACCTGGTAGCATAGTCAGTTACAACAAGCATAAACCGGTTACCTGAGCTACTTTTCTCAACCGGCCCGACCACATCCATTCCCAGCCTTTCAAACGGCGTACCTATGATGGGAAGTGGTTGGAGAGGAACCCGACACGGGCCTTGTGCAGAAACCTTTTGACACACTGGGCAACTCCTACAATATTGGGTTACCTCTGCCTTCAAGCCGGGCCAGAAAAAATGCCTTCTAATCCTTGAAAGAGTTTTAGATTTCCCCAGGTGTCCAGCCCAGGGAATGGAATGGCCCAGGGCAAGGATAGCATTGCGGACACCGTGTGGTACCATCAGCTGTGTCCCAGTCCTAAATTGACGGTAAAGGATTCCATGTTCAATGAAGAAACTTCCCCTGTTGCAGTCAGTGTCAATAGTTCCTGCCTCCTCTTGCTTTGCCCTCTCCCAAAATGGGACGAGGCTGGCATCCTCCTGTTGCAACTGAACAATGTTAGTCGGCAGCTTAAATTCTAGGGGACAGTCAGAGACAGAATCAACTGGCATTTTAGAAGCATTATACTTAATTTTTTCCAACCTTTTCTGTCGACAGGTTTTCCTGGGTTTTGCAGACTTGACAGTTTCTATCTCATTGTCAAAGAAAGGTAAGGCTCTAAGCGACTGCTCTCCTTCTTCCCCTTGACTTGCTCTTGACCGAGTGATGACCATATTACAGGAGAGTACTGGCTGTAACAAGTCCCAGAGCACTGGCAAGTCATGTCCCAAAACCACCGGATATGGTAGGTTGTCGGCCACACCCACATTTAGGAGATATGTTTGTTCTTTTACCTTTAAATACACCTCTGCCGTAGGCAGCAGCTTTTCATCACCATGAACACAGCGGATTGATTTTTCCCTACTGAAGTTGAGTAAATTAGATGGGATATGCTTGTGATGTACAAGGGTCTGATCACTTCCAGTGTCAACCAGGGCCTGCAGCTCTCTTCCATTTACCTCCACGGTGGTCGTCGGTGGCAACCAGTCGCCAGTCACTGGTGGACTCGTGCGACCCCTGGGCACATAACACAGATGAGTTGTCTTCGCAGAATTTTTAGGGCACATAGGTTTTGTATGGCCTTCCTGACCACACAAATAACAGATGGGCACTTTCCTCTGGGGTTTAAACGGAGTCGAAAAAACCAGTCCTCCTCCCGGAGGCTTACCAGCACTGGGGAAACTTCTCTGGGTTTGCTGATGGAGGCTTTGTCTATGATCATCCTTGCTCGTTTCCCACACCCATGGCTGGTTCCTCTTACGTGCGGCCACGAACACGTCAGCCAGCGTTGCCGCTTGGGCAGCAGTCTTAGGGTCATGCTCCCGGATCCACACCTGGAGCTCAGAGGAAAGCATTCTCAGAAATTGTTCAAGAATTATTATTTCACCAACCTCCTCCACTGTTTTACCCCGTGGCTGGACCCACTTCCCATAGAGTTCTTTCAATCGCACATATAATTCTTTAGGACTCTCCAGAGGTTCAACCTCCAGTGCACGGAACTGTTGTCTATAGGTTTCTTGATTTATGTCATATTTTCTTAAGATTGCTGATTTCACCTCCTCATAGTCAAGTGCCTCCTCGCTATCCATATGGACATACGCAGCTCTGGCCTTCCCCGTCAAGAGTGGAATTAAACGGAAGGCCCAATCCTCCTTTGGCCACCGACAAACGGCTGCAATCCTCTCAAAAGTAATTAGAAAGTGTTCAATATCGTCAGAATCAGCCAATTTCTCAAGTCGGGGCTCTTTAAACTGACACTGACCTGCATCACGGGTTTCCGACAGATCCTTCCGACCCGTAGTAGACTGAGACAGCAGGCGGCCAGAGACTGCGTCCTCCCCTTCCAAAGGGTCCCCATCAGTCAGCAATGCATTAGACATTGGAGTTGTGCGAGCCTGCACCTCCAGTTGTAACAAATTAAACTGATGCTGCAGAGATTTAAAACGACGCTCTTGCTGGGCATATTCTTGAATCCGGTGAGTTTCTCGGCTATCCACCTTTGCCATGTGGGCTCTAAACAGGCCAGTCAGGTCGGCTATGGTGGGCTCTCTGCTTTCAGACTCAAGCTCAGCCACGGCCCCATCTCGTGACTCTCCATCCTCCCCCAGATTCTGCCACACTTCTTCAGATGGCTCTACTGGAGCAGATCTTAGAGTGGCTTTCCTTTCGCCTCGATTCATTGCTCATGGAATACAAAGTTCAAGTTTTTTTTTTTTTTTTTTTTTTGGGAAACTATGCCTCCTACTGGATGATCCCACCGCTGCCACCACTTGTGAGGGACCGAACAGTCCAAGAGAGGCAAATCATAAAAAATAGTTTCCAAAAGAATATTTAATCAATCCAAGCTGTTACACAAAGATTCAAAACAAAAAAACTAAAGTCAAAATAATCAAATCAAATATTTCGGCCTATAAAGGAGGTCAACAGAACAAAACTAAACTCAAATAACTTAATATATTTGAAACCAACCTGAACTGACCTCCAAAGAGAACATTTGGGCCACATTTATACCAGTGGACTAATCCATATTAAACACACAGGGGGGAGGGGAGACAAAACACAAACTTAAATCTAAATACAATCACAATTCACAGGCCAGGCCAATGATCAAAATAAACCTAAACTCCTCTTACATCAATATAGAACCAAAGGAAAGAAACAAGACATTAACTTAATAAACCTAATATCAAAACATCCCATTCCCCCCCACAGTCTATCCGTTGATTGGTAGTGGCAAGCGGAACCAAAATGGCAGACGAAGCAGCAGGCCGGTCCTTTGCCTGCACGGACAGCGTACCGGAAGTCCCCGCTCACCACCAGCAGCGCCGACTCACCGCAGCTCAATGGTAACTTAAACTCAAAGAAATCAATATTAATGCGTGTACAATCCCCAAATGATGTACTACAACCGCAAATAAATATCTAACTGAAGCATTAAGTGTCCTTGTTTTATTATCGAGCTGAAAATTATACATACTGAATCATTATTGAGAGAACAGAAATACTACCCTATAAACTAACTAAACAGTGTGAGTGTGAGTGCGACACATTACCGCTCATTGATGTGTGGCTGCATCGTGGGCCATCACAGCAAAGTTTATTGGTTTTCCTCTTAATTTGTAATGGGCCCATCCTTTCCTTTATAAGCAGTGTCTTTGTTCAGTTGAGTGGTTGTTTTTAGTTTGTTTCTTTCTCATCTGTATGGTTTGATTTTGATTTGTCTTTTCTTTTTGTTTGTTGTTTTGTTTTGTTATATGGAAATGATGAGTTTATAAGGTTATTCTTTTTGGGTTAAAATAAAGACCTGCTTTTTCATCCAATGCTGGTGTTCCTTGTGCTTGGCTTGCTTGGTCCCTTACATATGGTGGCAGCGGTGGGATGTTTCCAGTCAGTCAAGGACACTAAGCTGGTTTGTTTTCTTTTTGCCCCTCGTGGCTGTTTTTTTTCTCCTGTTATTATGAGTCGTGCCTTAAAGAAAAGTGTGCCCAAAGCTCCACCCTTTCAGCAAGAGGAAGAAAGAGGTGAGGAGGACCAGGATGTGGCAGAAGGAGCCGAAGGAGGCAAGGCAACAGGAGAAGTTTCAGTGACTGAGTTAGCCAGTCTGCTTCGAGCCCATATGGCCAGGACGGAAGGCCGGGAGACTGCAAGACAGCAGGAGCAGGTGGATCAAGAACGACGTTTTAAGGCTCTCCAGCACCAGTTCAGTCTTTTGCAAATGGAGGTTCAAGCACGCACCTCTCCTAATATTCGCCTATCTGATGGTGGCCAGGAGGCCCAGGAAAGGCCTGACCGGAATCCTTCAGATTCTGATGGACACTCCGTGGCTTCAGCTCATCAGCAAAGTTTTAATCAGGACAATAGAGGCCCACCATTATCTCAGGTACCTCGATTGGAGAAGTTGAGTGACACTGATGATATAGAGCACTTCATTGTTACTTTTGAAAGGATTGCTGTGGCTTGTAGGTGGACTAAAACTGATTGGGTTTGGCATTTAATCCCTTTGCTGACTGGTAAAGCAAGAGCAGCTTATGTCAATATGGAGCTGAACGAGTCTACTGATTATGACCAAGTGAAGTATTACATTTTAAAGAAATATGATGTGAATGCTGAAACTTATCGACAAGTTCTGTTCCTCAACAGTAGATCCAACTGAGAGTCCAAAGGAGCTCTACAGCCGTCTCAAAGAACTCTTTGGCAAGTGGATCTAGCTTAAGATGAAAACAGTCGAGGAGGTGAGTGAAATCATCATTTTGCAGCAATATCTTAAAATGTTGTCCCTGAACTCCAGGTGTGGATTCGAGAAACGGATCCCAAAACAGCAGCAGAAGCAGCGAATTTGGCGGATGTGTTTGTTGCAGGCGGAGGAAAGAATAAGCCGTGGGCTTGGAAACCTGTTAAAGACTTCCGTTCTCCTGACGTGTTGCACTTTCAACAAAGGAAGGTGGAGGGGTCTGATAAGCCCTTCATGGGAAAATCCAAATTCAATTTTGCTCCTAAACAACCTCCCATATGTTATCTGTGTGGTCAAGAAGGACACACTAAACCGAATTGTCCAAAGATGTCCACGCAGCTTACACAGCTATGCTTTGTACCTAGTGGGCATGTAACAAAAATCACCAAGCTCTTTGAGAACTGCAAATGTGGAGATAAATGGTGAGAAACTGACTGCTTTGATTGACACTGGAAGTGACCAGACTCTGGTAAGAAGAGAGTTTATATCAACCTCTTTGTGTATGTTAAAATAGAAGATTGTGTATGTTAAAATAGAAGATCAGACTTACCTGGTGGATGTGGGTAACCTGAGGGTAAAGACAGATAACCTGTCTTTTCCTGTGATTCTGGGTCGCGATATACCAGTGCTGCTGGAGTTGTTGCACCCAACGCGACCATGTCACATGGTGACAACCAGAGCAAAGGCAAATCAGTCAAAGGAGATTGAACACACATTAAGTACTTTACCTTTCTTCGAAGCAGAGATGGAGGCCGGGGTGCCGAAGAGGAAAAAGTCTAGAAGAGAAAAGAGACAAGAGAGGGTAAAGTATGCTTCTCATACGGTGTCTGAAAATATGACTTCTAACTTACCTGTGAACTTGCAGATGCCCACCAACATTAGGCAGAGGCAGCAGGAAGATTCCCGTCTCGCAGAGTGCTTTGCTAAAGCTGCAGAGGTGAAAGAAGCCTCAAGATGACAATACAGCCAGATATGTGATTACGAATGGTCTACTCTATTGAGAAATTGGGGCCCAGAAACAACTGGTGGTTCCGCAGTGTGTTCCGCAGATGGTGTTACATCTGAGTCACTCAATTCCTTGGGCTGGCCACCTAGGGAAAAACAAGACCACTGCAAGAATCAAAAAGTATTTTTTTCTGGCCTGGTTTGAAAGTAGATGTGGCCCAATTTTGTAAAAGCTGTCCTGTTTGTCAAAAAGTTTCCCTGCAGCGTCCATTAAAAGAACCGCTACAACCACTTCCTATTATTGGTACTCCATTTGAGAGGCTTGGAATGGACGTCGTTGGTCCTGTGTAGAGGAGTCGCTCTGGGAACCGCTTCATGCTGGTGATAACAGACTATGCCACCAGATACCCAGAGGTATTTCCATTACGATCTGTAAAGGCGAAACCTGTAGCCACTTCCTTGATTCAGTTATTCTCCAGGGTTGGGTTTCCTGCAGAAATTCTTACCGACCAGGGCACCAACTTCATGTCTACCTTGTTGAAACAGGTCTACCAGCTCTTAGGAATTAAGAGTCTCTGTACTACCCCCTACCATCCTCAAACGGATGGCCTGACTGAGCGATTCAACCAGACTTTGAAGCAGATGTTAAGAAAGTTTGTAGCTGAGACGGGTCAAGACTGGGATCAGTGGTTGCCCTATCTCCTGTTTGCGTATCTGGAGGTCCCTCAGGCTTCCACAGGTTTCTCACCTTTCGAGCTATTATATGGCCGTGATGCCAGGGGCCCATTGGGTCTGTTCTGGGAGATCTGGGAAGGAAGTCCTGAGAGGAAAGAGCCTACAAGTGTTGTCTCCTATGTTCTAGAAATGAGGGAGCGGTGGCAGAAGATGACCACATTTGCTCAGAATCATTTGGCAGAAGCCAGGGAACAGCAGAAGAACTGGTATGACCCTCGGGCTCGAGAGAGAAATCTAGAGGTTGGAAAAAAGGTACTTGTCATGTTGCCCAGTCAGGAGAGTAAACTGCTAGCTAAATGGCAGGGTCCTTATGAAATGAAGAAATGCCTGGGTCCTACAACCTATGAAGTCTGTATGCCTGGTCAAGATCGTGCAAGTCGAGTCTTGCATGTTAACCTATTGAAGGAGTGGGTACCCCGTCCTGAAAAGGCACAAACACTGAAACGCTGTGTTGAAGAGGATGAATCGGATGAGCAGTATCTGCCACAGCCAGTTCCGGGAAACATCGGGCTTGACCATCTAACGGAGTCCCAGCGGTCACAGGTACAAGCTCTTTACATCAAAAGTGTTTTCTGAATATCCTGGATTTACCAACTTGATTGAGCATGATGTAATCCTGAAACTAGATGCTGTTGTGAAAAGACAGAGTTATAGGATACCTGAGCGATTCCAGGTGATTTTGCAGGAAGAGGCAGACCTTATGCTCCGTTTGGGCATTATTGAGCCTTCAAATAGTGAGTGGTGTCATCCCATAGTCCTTGTGCCAAAGAAAGATGGGAGTATTAGGTTCTGCATTGATTTTTCGATACCTGAACTCAGTATCTCAATTTGACTCCTACCCAACTCCTCGCAAAAGTGACTTAATTGATTGGTTGGGCCAATCCAAATACCTGACAACAATGGACCTATCTAAAGGGTACTGGCAAATTCCGTTGACTCAATCCTAACGAACCTTGACTGCATTCAGAACTCCCAAGAGGGCTGTTCCATTTTAAGGTGTTACCGTTTGGCCTGCATGGGGCCGTGGCAACTTTCCAGAGGTTAATAGACCAAGTATTACGTGGTTTTCCCTTTGCTGCTGCCTATCTTGACGATATTGTTGTTTACAGTAATACCTGGCAGGAACATGTCCCGCATCTTCAGGAAGTCTTGCAGCGTCTTCAGAAGGCTGGCCTCACCATCAACCCCAAAAAGTGTGCCGTGGCAAAACAAGAGACTGACAACCTGGGTTATGTCATTGGCCAGGGTGTTGTGCGACCACAGGTGAAGAAAGTTCAAGCTTTGGAAAACTGTTTGTTGCCTCAGACACGTAAGGACTTGCGATCTTTTTTGGGTATGGCTGGATTTTACCATCGGTTTGTCCCTAACTTTTCCAGCAGGGCTGCGCCACTAACTGACATGGTGGGGGCACGTTGTCCAAATAAACTGCAGTGGACTGAGGAGAGACTGAGAGCCTTCAAAGATATCCAGGGAGCTTTGACAGCTGACAATGTGCTTCACAATCCTGACTTCAGTAGACCTTTCATTGTACAGACTGATGCCTCTGAGAGGGGACTAGGAGCTGTCCTATTGCAAGGACCATCAGAGAACAGAAGACCAGTTGCTTACATCAGCCGTAAACTGTTTCCGAGAGAGGTACGCTATTCAACAGTAGAAAAGGAGTATCTAGCCATAAAGTGGACCTTGGATTCCTTACGATATTATCTACTGGACCGTGAGTTTACTTTGGAGACTGACCATAAAGCATTGCAGTGGTTGGAGAGGATGAAGGATTCTAATGGAAGAATTACGAGATGGTATCTTGCCATGCAGCCATTCCAATTCAAGATTCGACACGTGCCTGGTAAAGTCAACGTTACTGCTGACTATCTATCTCGCTCTACGGGCGAGATTCCTGAAGAGGGGGGAAATGTGAGGGCCTGAGTGGTGGCCACAAAAGAGTGGTAACTCACACGCACACAACCTCACAAATACACACAATACAAAGCCTATTTATTCATTTAAGATTAAGCTTTTGCAATAATTTCAGTATAAAAATAATCACACAAGACAGACAACAGTCATTAATCTTTTTATTAAGTTTGCATTAATTTAAGTTTAACCGTGATGTGGCAATTTCCAAGCATGGTCCGCTCCAGCAGCAACCTGGCTGAAACATCCTGGTTGAAACTGAATTTAAGCCGTTGGTTCCGCCCGGATCTACCATTTTGCCGGGGTTGCCCGGGGGAGAAAGAAAAGTTGATTTCTTTATGTATTGATTTATTTAGTTGTATATTTATTATATTTGATTGACTTTTGCTTTCCTTAATCTTGATTTAATATGTTTCTTTCTTTGAGTTCAATTTTGATGCATTTGATGTTTAATGTTAAATGTAAAGTTTATTGGTTTTCCTCTTAATTTGTAATGGGCCCATCCTTTCCTTTATAAGCAGTTTCTTTGTTCAGTTGAGTGGTTGTTTTTGGTTTGTTTTTTTCTCATCTGTATGGTTTGACTTTGATTTGTCTTTTCTTTTTGTTTGTCTTGTTTTGTTATATGGAAATGATGAGTTTATAAGGTTATTCTTTTTGGGTTAAAATAAAGACCCGCTTTTTCATCCAATGCTGGTGTTCTTTGTGCTTGGCTTGCTTGGTCCCTTACACTCCCGATGATTCTGAGTTCCGCCTGACATTGAACATGCTGACAAGCAAATGTTGGGGGCGTACATATTAATTATCCCAGCAATTGCATCACAGTTGGCATTATGTTGAAAATAGCCTGTTTTTCCGTGTTGTTTTTCACAAACAAGATTTACATATGATGGAGGAGGCAATAGTGTTAGAGAGTATGTGATGTCCATGTATTGAACTCTTGTTATTTCACTATGGCAAGGTTAATTCAATTTTTCATTCTAGGGCACCTTTAAAATACTCCGTCATTTTTAGCCATACAGTTCAAGTTCAAGACATAATTATAAACTATAAATTATCTACTTTTATTTGTGTACACTCACAATAACAACAAAGCCTGTGGATTCATTAGCCCATGGCTGATGGAACTGCTGTAATTTCGCAATAGGTTTGATCAACATTTAGAAAATATCGCAAAAGTTTTGCACAAATCTGTAATGTAAACGTGGCTTGTGGCAGATGGCAGACACGTTGGAAAAATTGTTTGAATCAATGCAGTGTAGCAAGGGACTATTTGCAGCCCAATAATAGAACAGAAAATGAACTATTTCTACAAAACTCTTTGTCACCTGTAAACCTAAATATTTGAAGTTATGCAAAGAAAAAGGAAATTCGGAGGCAGCGTTATTAATAGGCATTAGTTTGCTTTTAGTCAGATTTAACTTATAGCTTGCCTAGAAATCTAGACGCACACTAGCGGCAGCAAATCTAATCTGCCCTGAGTATTGTCTTAACAACTCTCAATACACATCTGAGCTGTAAAAAACAAACTCTGGCCAGGCCAATCACATTGGCCCTCATTTATCAATCTTGCGTAGAAACGGGCGTATATGTTGGCGTAAGATTATGCTTACACTCCTCTCACCGCCTGATTTATGAAATTGTGTGCACCTCTGCAATCCAGGTGTATGCAATACTTGCCCTTGATAAATGCCGTGGCTGAAAACGATCGTCATTAGAATAACACGTCCCTATATATTCAAGTCTCCGCCTCCCCCACGCCCTCATTTTACGCCATGGACACACGGAAGACGGCAAAGAAGTGAAACTTCTCCGACGTGGACATCGGGCGCATCTCAATCATCTCACTAGTCTACTAGTCAGGGCACTGATTAGGACATAAGTCAATGGGCTGACTCCCTGATCAGTGCCCTGACTACTGAACTAGTGAGATGATTGAGACGTGCCCATCGAGACCATCACCAGGGAAGTGGAAAAAAGCGAAATTGTTTTATTTGAGAGTTTAAAGAGTGGGATTAAAAGCACCCAAAAAACAAACAAATATGGACCCAAATTACTAGTACTGTTAATAGTGTGGAGGTTGAGAAGCGCACTCCAGCAGTTTAAAGCTGTTTGGATGAGAAATTACCTATCACAGTGCATTATTTTACAGCACATGTTAAATAATTAGCATTTAATTTCGTATCACGGCACATGTATTGGGGTGTACGATATGATGATGTGATGTGGAGTAGCCTACCATTCATTCACATTAATAATTGCATGACAATTTGTAAGATTCTTTTTATTATATTATTATGATTTTTATTATTAACACGCTTATTGTTATTTAGAAGAAGAATGTTATTATTTATTTTATTAATATTTAAAAGAAGAAAAATGTAATTTTTATTATTTTGTCAGTCTGAATTATTCAGTCCCAGTCCGTGTGCAGCTGCCACACAGGCTCGCAACTGGAGGAACATGCCTCAAATGCTTTGGTAGCCTATAGTCACACAAATTAAACATTGAAGTCTACATTGCACAAAAATAAACACTGAAATGTTTATCAACATTATAATTACAATGTTGTTGTTGTTGTTGTTGTTTTACAGTGGGTCATAATATGGCATATCTTTGTCAGTGCGTTTTGTGGTGTTAGGAATAGTTTTTCTGCGCATTTTCGCACTAACTCAAAACGTGTGTACACCACCTCCTGAGCTCGCGTAGGATTTGAGCGTGCCTTATGCCAACGTCCATATTGATAAATCTCAAAGTCACTGTGGTTTTGGGTGTACGCAATGTGTACGCTGGAAATTTGGTGTACGCACTTTTGATAAATGAGGGCCATTGTGAGTCAATGAGCGGGGCTTAACATAATGACAGCAGAGTTGTGCTTGCGTGCTACTAGCAAACACAGAAGCTGGCGAACAGCGGTCTCTCATAGAAAAGAATGAAGTCATTCTTAAAGGTCCCATGGCATGGGTTGTTTTATTGTTTTATAATGTTTCCTGGGGTGTACATATATTGATAGTATGGTTTTTACATCAAAACATGACATAATTTAGAAATAAAAGGCATTTTTTCTATACTGATATTAGCCCTCTGTTTAGAATGCTCTGTTTCAAGGGGCGTGTCTGCTGTGAGTCTTCAGTGAAAACACCCACTGTTGTGATTGGCTGACATCTTTGCATTTAAAATTAGATAACATGCGGATGGGGGCCTGGTTTAGTTAGGGGCGAGCAGAGCAGCTGCAGCGCTGCCAGTCGAGAGAGAGCAAGAGAGAGACTGAGCTGGGGAGAGATTGCTGAGGAAGTGTTATTGTTCCGAGTTTTTGAGAGCGCAAGTTTATTTTGTTTGTATCTGAGAGCTCTGAATAAACACGAGTGAACTTTGCAATGTTATTTCTCTCACAAAATGCTTTCACCACAGCTAACAATAAATACAACATCGACATGAATACAGTAAGAGCTTCTGTTGAGCATAATGAGCAGCGTCATTCAAATGGGTGATTGACCGATCCGAACATTATAAAGAGTGATGTTTACTCTTATAAAGATCTCTTATAGAGATATTCATCAGCATTGTTTTCTTGCCAAGTTAGTCTTGATTATTCGGAGGAGATTGGTACTGATTCTGAAGCACTTGAGTAGATGCATAAGTATGAGATGGTGGAGACATGTGGTGATGTGCTTGTCTAGGTGTGTATGCTTGTAGAGGGGCTGGCTGTGAGGGGGGCATCTGTACTGAGAGGGGTGGAGGATATATAATTGGCATCTGGTATTGGGTAGATGGCAAAACATTAGGCTGATCAAACTCCTGAGCCTCATATAAATCATTCATAATTTTTCTCTTAACTCAAGTTTTTATCAGAGTATTTCTTATTAACCTCAATGCCTCTGTAACTTGTGCCCCAAAGGTGCTGTCACTATCAGCAGCTGGCCTGCTTCTACCCGCCTGAAAAACAGTAGACATTTCCTGCAATACTTTGAGTTTCTCCAATTCAATAGAATCAGTAGACTGGCTTTCCTTTCGCTTTTGTGTAAAGTTGGGTAGTGTAGGAGTAGAAACTTCATCACAAGTCTGCAAAGTAGATGGCTGAGACACAGTTGCTGACAGCTCCACAGTCATGTCCTCAGACATCTGAGATGTGTCTTCATCAGGATCACTTGTGGGGTCATTCACTGCAGCTAGGGCAACTTTATTTGACTGATGAAGCTGTAAAAAAACCAAAAAAAACATATGTGATTTATTCATTTACCTGTATATGTTTATGCGATTAATAGATTTAAAAAAATGCAGGAAAACAAAACTACAGTAATAGCACTTACACTGCTTTCAGAGGCACGTTGGATGACATGTTTTCTCAAAAACATCAGTGACTGCAGCAGCCACTTTTGCTTGCTTGTGAGTGGCTTTTCCCCACTCCCACTGGGTTTGGCTTTAAGAAGTTTGGAGTACTGGTTTCTTAAAGTTGTGGCCCTCGTCTTTACTTCTTCCTCTGCAATTTTTCACCAGCAAATTTTGTGAACTTGTCAGATAAAGGTTGAGGCAATGCACACACGCTGACCCTGTCACTAAAATGTACCATGGTTTTACAACAAAAATGAAACATGGATATTGTAGTTAAACCATGATAACCACAAACTGACTATATGGTTTTGCTAAAAAAGTGTTTGTTTGTTTTTTTAGCATTTTTACATTTCAATAAATATGGGTCCTCGTAATGTAGGTCAAACCAGTACCCACCCACACACACAAAATCTACTCTATAGCTACCTGGTACATCCATTGCAGACGCTATTTCTGACCAACTCTTCTCCTAGTTTACTCTATTGTGATAGTTTTTACACGACACGTTGTATAAACATTCGTGCTGTTGCCACAAATCAAATAGATGATCCTCCATCTCTGCTGTCCACATCACTTTGTGCTGCACCATGACTGTGTTTGTTATGCTTCCGTGTTCTCTCAGCGTGCTTTCTGATTGGATACTATTTCGTTTCACGTGAGTATGCGCACGTTTGTCCTCAGGGTTCCCCCCACATATCAGGATATCTGAACATATGAATATTTACGATTTGCTGATCGGGACGGCTCCGACGTTCTTCCGAGCAGGTTCGGACATTCTTAACACACTTCACACTACAGGAAAATCTGATAAGATAATCTCTAGAACCATCAAAATAATCGGGACCGAGCTAGGATTGTTGGAAGGAGGGAAATCGGCGCAAAATCAGCCCGATTATCTTTTGGTGTGTAGCCAGCATTAGGGAAGGTGTAGATACAGGGAACACACGGTTCTTACCGTAGATACGAGCATCCACTCCACCGACAGCACGACAGCACTTTATTAGTTAGCACTGGGTGAAGTATCTTTATGCAAAATACCTTTTCTACCTTTTCTAAACATGTTGAATATTTACGATTCGCTGATCGGGACGGCTCCGACGTTCTTCCGAGCAGGTTCGGACACTCTTAACACACTTCACACCACAGGAAAATCTGATAAGATAATCTCTAGAACCATCAAAATAATCGGGACCGAGCTAGGATTGTTGGAAGGGGGGAAATCGGCGCAAAATCAGCCTGATTATCTTTTGGTGTGTAGCCAGCATTAGGGAAGGTGTGGATACAGGGAAAACACGGTTCTTACCGTAGATACGAGCACCCACTAAACCGACAGCACGACAGCACTTTATTAGTTAGCACTGGGTGAAGTATCTTTATGCAAAATACCTTTTCTACCTTTATAATAAACAAGAATACCACCCAAAGAGAGCATATGCCTGGACTAAGGATCGTTTTGCTATGCGTTGAGAACACCTTGTCATCCATGCTGAGGCTTATAGAATAACGTCCACAGTGATTTACCAAAAGACTGTTGAGCTATATAACGATGATCAGTTTTATGTCAATAAATGTATCCAAAACAGCTGCTCACCTATCTAATAAAGCACATCATATAAAATAATCTTTGGTGTTTTCCTGGTTTCTACAAAGTAAACTGGAACTCGAGGGTACGCGGGCATGATGTCATTGATAGGGGATGCATCCGTATCAGGTTTGATATAAGGTCTTTCTCTGGATTTAAACCTTTTTGGAACATTTAGAAAAGCCTAATTACACAAGTCACACAATTTAAAAAAAAATCTAGTAGTTTTGGATATTTTTAAGTCCAAATGTAAGTTCTGTTCTTTTAATGATGTTTCTTAAAAAACTAAGTTCGGGAGAAGCACGTTCAAATGATCTACCTAATCATGATGTCATTCCAACCAGCTGTCAACAATCAGTAATCAACATGTCTACCAATCAGCTCAAGTGGAGGATCACATAAATACCCAGTCAACTCACCAACGTTCCTTGACAAAGTTTGCAGCATTCTGGCAGGTCACTTTTTCTACCCACGCTGTCAACATGGCTCCACACGCTGCTTGAAGCTATGCTACAATGCTACAAAACTTTCCTTACAAATTCCTAAGCTACCTAAAGCCCCTTTTGGCCGCTTTTCATCAGCATTATTTCAAACCAATGGCTCCTCAACATCACGGTAAAAGAATTCCTGTTTTTTCCAAAGTGTAATGTGGTCTTTGCCACAATTCAATCAATGAGGAGTCAATTGTTTGAGCAGCGCTCAGACACTGTAAAGAGTGCACACTGCACAGACTTACAGCAGGACAGCTACAACAGCTCCTGTCCCAAGAAATAGAAATGTATCTTAAATAACATAGTTCCGGCACGCATCAAGCTTTGTTGTGATCTTGCTGCCTCTGTGTACAACAGACAGAAACTTGTCACACACAAAGTGCATTTGCCGTGGTGATGAACAATAAATTTACTCGCAAAGCGAATGAATGTATCGTGAGGCTAAGTAACTTAAATGTTGACAATACAGCATAATGATTATTTAAGCCATCTTATATTTTGGAGACAGAAACATACATCACATCTTCCTAATTGTGATTAAACTTTTGAATGTGGCGCCGTGTTGCGTTCAGAATATTACAGTTTCAGAGCATTTACAATCAATGTATGGCGCCAAGTTCTTATGAACCAGGACTGTTTTCTTTAATGTGATTATATTGTAATGTTGTATGCTAAATTTAATAAGAGTTGGACCCAAATGGGTCTCTTTCAAAATAAGAGTCCCATTATGGTTTTACAAACATGCTTTTCCATTTTGTTCCATCTAACTTTTTCTCCACCACAGAAGCAGTGATGTTCCATCTTCTCCCACAGGAGCTCAGTTTCTCTGGCTAATTTCTCCTCTGCCATAACAGTGCTATTCTCTCTGCTCCCGCAGGAGCTCAGTTTCTCTGGCTATTTTTCTCCTGTGCCACAGCAGTGCTGTTCTTTCTGCTCCCACAGGAGCCCAGTTTCTCTGGCTAATTTCTCCAGTATCCATAACAGTGTGTTTCCTTTTGCTCCCACAGGAGCCCAGTTTCTCTGGCTAATTTCTCCATTATCCATAACAGTGTGTTTCCTTTTGCTCCCACAGGAGCCCAGTTTCTCTGGCTAATTTCTCCATTATCCATAACAGTGTGTTTCCTTTTGCTCCCACAGGAGCTCAGTTTCTCTGGCTAATTCCTCCAGTGTCCATAACAGTGTGTTTCCTTCTGCTCCCACAGGAGCTCAGTTTTTCGGGCTAATCTCTTCTCCACTGTTGTAGCAGTCCACTGCTGCAGCAGTGCTGTTCCCTCTGCTCCCACAGGAGCTCAGTTTTTTCTGGCTAACCGTTTCTCCACTGCTGCAGCAGTGCTGTTCCCTCTGCTCCCACAGGAGCTCAGTTTCTCTGGCTAACTGTTTCTCCACTGCCAAAGCAGTGTTGTTCTTTATGCTTCCGCAGGAGCTAAAGAAAATCAGCATTTGGTCCTACCCATTGCAATGTTTGAGAATGAAATTTATCCATCTGACGAAGATCCTCTACAGCATCCCACAGCTGCAAGGAGCACCACAACCCAACAAGACACCGTGATTGAATCTCCAGCAACACAGCGTGGCCGTCGGCCCAGCCGAGCCACATCCCGTACACCGAGACGCAGAGGCTTGCCATCGCCTCCACCTTCAAGACATCCACCATCTCCAGCTTCCTCCTACTCCTCAGTACAACCTACGATTCCAGCAACAGAGAAATGGACCGTACTAGGGTTAAGACAAGTGCTAATCAGTGTCGATGATAATTTTTCCAGAAGAATTAATAAAGCCAAATTATACAACCTGTACGTGTCACTTCAAGCAGCTTCTCCATCTCCAAAATCCACTCCAGAACCCTCCAATCCTACCTAACTGCATGGAAGTGTTTCAAGTCTTTTCACTCCATATACAAGCTGAATTTTCCAGATTATTCTTTGCTTACCATCACTTCATTCATATCTTATTTCAACAGCATCAAGAACCTCCAAGTCAGCTCCATCAAGGGTCATCTAAGCTGAATTCAACAAACTTGTGTTTGGTCTGCCCTCTCCAGAAATAACCAATTCACAAACATCCATGCTCATCAAAGGCATCCAAAAAACTCAACCCACCCACGCAGACAACCAATAACTCTAGACATACTTACCAAATGTATCTCCACCCTCCGCCAAGGCTACCACTCCACCAATACTGCCCGCACTCTGGATGCAATGTTTATATTGGCTTGCTCCGGTTTTCTCAGAAGCTCAGAAATTACCATCACGTCCACCTTCAACCCAAAGCTTCATCCTATAATTTCAGACCTAGCAGTGCTAGATGACGAAACAATCTCTTACTTAATCAAACAAAGCAAGACGGATCAAATGGAAAAAAGGGCAATCCATTTACATTTTCAACCTTCCATCACCAATCCAGCCGTATCAATCCATTTTAGCCAACCTACATTTCAGAAGTTTGCAGACTAAACTTTTATCTGAACCACTCTTCACAGACGATGCTAACCGCCCTGTCACACGTTTCTGGTTCCAAAAACACCTCAAGTCTATACTGATTCTATCCGGCATCTCGGCAGACAACTTTTCTAGCCATTCATTCCGCATAGGTGCAGCAACCACAACTGCTCAAAAAGGTCTCTCCCAGCACCAGATCCAAAAACTTGGTCGCTGGTCGTCAGAGGCTTTCAAGAGCTACATCCGCTCCAATCGCTCCCACATCAAAGAAGCCCAACAGACCCTCATCAGCTAAAATTGTTTCAGCTTCAGCTTGTTTCCATACACTCAATCCTACAGGATCACCACATCCACTCCAATTCAACATCACCAAATTCACTAAATGAATCAATAATATTCACTGCCGTAGCAGCATCTCTCCAGTCACTCCCGCAGGAACCCACCTCAAATTTTTCACTGCAGCAGTGTTATCTCCTCCGCTCTAATAGAAGCTCAGGATTCTCCATCCAGCTGGCTCTCACTGCCGCAGCAGTGTTATCTCCTCCGCTCTAACAGAAGCTCAGGATTCTCCATCCAGCTGGCTGTCACTGCCGCAGCAGTGTTATCTCCTCCGCTCTAACAGAAGCTCAAGATTCTCCATCCAGCTGGCTCTCACTGCCACAGCAGTGTTATCTCCTCCGCTCTAACAGAAGCTCAGGATTCTCCATCCAGCTGGCTGTCACTGCCGCAGCAGTGTTATCTCCTCTGCTCTAACAGGAGCTCAGGATTCTCCATCCAGCTGGCTCTCACTGCCGCAGCAGTGTTATCTCCTCCGCTCTAACAGAAGCTCAAGATCCTCCATCCAGCTGGCTGTCACTGCCGCAGCAGTATCTCCCCCGCTCTAACAGAAGCTCAGGATTCTCCATCCAGCTGGCTCTCACTGCCGCAGCAGTGTTATCTCCTCCGCTCTAACAGAAGCTCAGGATTCTCCATCCAGCTGGCTCTCACTGCCGCAGCAGTTATCTCCTCTGTTCTAACAGAAGCTCAGTATTCCCCATCCAGCTGGCTTTCACTGCCACAGCAGTGTTATCTTCTCCGCTCTAACAAAAGTTCAGGATTCTCCATCCAGCCGGCTCTCACTGCCGCAGCAGTGTTATCTCCTCCGCTCTAACAAAAGTTCAGGATTCTCCATCCAGCCGGCTCTCACTGCCGCAGCAGTGTAATCTCCTCCGCTCTAACAGAAGCTCAGGATTCTCCATCCAGCTGGCTCTCACTGCCGCAGCAGTGTTATCTCCTCCGCTCTAACAGAAGCTCAAGATCCTCCATCCAGCTGGCTGTCACTGCCGCAGCAGTATCTCCCCCGCTCTAACAGAAGCTCAGGATTCTCCATCCAGCTGGCTCTCACTGCCGCAGCAGTGTTATCTCCTCCGCTCTAACAGAAGCTCAGGATTCTCCATCCAGCTGGCTCTCACTGCCGCAGCAGTTATCTCCTCTGTTCTAACAGAAGCTCAGTATTCCCCATCCAGCTGGCTTTCACTGCCACAGCAGTGTTATCTTCTCCGCTCTAACAAAAGTTCAGGATTCTCCATCCAGCCGGCTCTCACTGCCGCAGCAGTGTTATCTCCTCCGCTCTAACAAAAGTTCAGGATTCTCCATCCAGCTGGCTCTCACTGCCGCAGCAGTGTTATCTCCTCCGCTCTAACAAAAGTTCAGGATTCTCCATCCAGCCGGCTCTCACTGCCGCAGCAGTGTTATCTCCTCCACTCTAACAAAAGTTCAGGATTCTCAATCCAGCTGGCTCTCACTGCCGCAGCAGTGTTATCTCCTCCGCTCTAACAGAAGCTCAGGATTCTCCATCCAGCTGGCTCTCACTGCCGCAGCAGTATCTCCTCTGCTCTAACAGAAGTTCAGGATTCTCCATCCAGCTGGCTCTCACTGCCGCAGCAGTGTTATCTCCTCCGCTCTAACAAAAGTTCAGGATTCTCCATCCAGCTGGCTCTCACTTCCGCAGCAGTGTTATCTCCTCCGCTCGAACAGAAGCTCAGGATTCTCCATCCAGCTGGCTCTCACTGCCGCAGCAGTATCTCCTCTGCTCTAACAAAAGTTCAGGATTCTCCATCCAGCTGGCTCTCACTGCCGCAGCAGTGTTATCTCCTCCGCTCTAACAGAAGCTCAGAATTCTCCATCCAGCTGGCTCTCACTGCCGCAGCAGTGTTATCTCCTCCGCTCTAACAGAAGCTCAGGATTCTCCATCCAGCTGGCTCTCACTTCCGCAGCAGTGTTATCTCCTCCGCTCTAACAGAAGCTCAGGATTCTCCATCCAGCTGGCTCTCACTGCCGCAGCAGTGTTATCTCCTCCGCTCCAATAGAAGCTCATTATTCCCCATCCAGCTGGCTCTCACTGCCGCAGCAGTGTTATCTCCTTCGCTCCAATAGAAGCTCAGTATTCCCCATCCAGCTGGATCTCACTGCCACAGCAGTGTTATCTCCTTCGCTCCAATAGAAGCTCAGCATTCCCCATCCAGCTGGCTCTCACTGCCGCAGCAGTATCTCCTCCGTTCTTACAGAAGCTAAGCTTTTCCATCCAGCTGGTTTTCACTGCCGCAGCAGTGTTATCTCCTCCACTCCAATAGAAGCTCAGCATTCCCCATCCAGCTGGCTCTCACTGCCGCAGCAGTATCTCCTCCGTTCTAACAGAAGCTAAGCTTTTCCATCCAGCTAGTTCTCACTGCCGCAGCAGTGTTATCTCATTCGCTCCAGCAGAAGCTCAGTTTCTCCAACCGACTTTACTGCAAAACAGTGTCATCTCCTCCGCTCCAACAGAAGCCAGTTCCTCCACCCAAAGGCCTCCACTGCCACAGCAGTGCTACCGCCTCAGCTCCCGCAAGAGTTCCGTTTTTTCCATTCAACTTGCTTGTACTGCCGCAGCAGTGATTTCTCCATATTTCCGCAGGAGTGTCAGTTCTACGTCCAACCCAGCTCACTGGTTTCGAAAAACAAGTTAAAATGGCTCGTCTCCACGGCTGCAGCAGTATCGACAACTCGGCTCTCGCAAAGCCCGATACTCCATTAAAACTCGTTTCAATACCACAGCAATGTCGTCATCTCCATTCCCACAGGAGCCCAATCATCCGTGCAAATTGTTCGTTTGGATAGTTGGAAAGCAAGTTGAAACGTCTCGTATCCTCTGCCGCAGCAGTTATAGTCAATTTCGCTCCCGCAGGAGCTCTGATACGTCTTTTCAAAACCTGTTTCACTGTCTCAGCAGTCTCACCTTCTCCACCCCACAGGAGCCCAATTCTCTGTACAACTGGGTCTTCGGATAGTTTGGAAAGCAGATTTAAAAGGGCTCATCTCCACTGCCACAGCAGTATCACCAACCTCACTCCCGCAGGAGTTCTGTTCCTCCATCCAAACTTGTCCCACCCCCACAGCAGTGTCATCTTCTCAACTCCTACAGGAGCCTAATTCTTTGTACAGCCAGCTCATTGGATACGTTTGAAAGTATGCTGAAACAGCTCGTCTCCACTGCCACAGCACTATCTCCTCTCGCCTACACGCAACCACCCCAGCTGACTACCAACGAGGTTCACCTTTCTGATATCACGACCATACAAACCTCAGACAATAATGAACAAAATCTCCCGATCCAGTGACTATCCCCCCCTTCGATTGGCACAGCACCAGTTCATGCTCTGCAACTTTTGGGGGGCATCAACATCATTTACTGGCTGCTGTCCTATGCTAGTAGCAATTTTTTGGGGGAGTACTCTGGGTTCGGGCCAAATACCGAGCTCGGAGCCCTCTCCTCGGACAGCACGCCAAATACGCATACCATTTATTCTATCTGAATTATTTGTAAGTGTGAACTCGTGAAATGATGTTTCTTAAAAAACTAAGTTCGGGAGAAGCACGTTCAAATGATCTACCTAATCATGATGTCATTCCAACCAGCTGTCAACAATCAGTAATCAACATGTCTACCAATCAGCTCAAGTGGAGGATCACATAAATACCCAGTCAACTCACCAACGTTCCTTGACAAAGTTTGCAGCATCCCTCCACCACCCCTTCTACCTCACACGCACCTGGTTAACTTTCCTAACCAGAAATACGGGGGGAGTACTCTGGGTTCGGGCCAAATACCGAGCTCGGAGCCCTCTCCTCGGACAGCACGCCAAATACGCATACCATTTATTCTATCTGAATTATTTGTAAGTGTGAACTCGTGAAATGCAAATAGATCAATTCACTGGTGTCATATGTCAAATGTAATTTATATTTAGCAATTTCAACACTTAAGCAAATTGCAATTCAAACAGTGAAGCATATCGCATTTCCAGCCTAACTTCTGTTAATCGTGAAGCCCCGATTAATAGTGGTCTGGGTGTATGTTGCTTTTTAAACCCACAAGGTTTCCTTGCATTTGTGGGAAGAATGATAGAGGCTAAAATGGCATTCTGTTCTGCTTTAAGCTTTCTAAAACAAAACAAGATCATTACAATAGCTAAGCCGTGTCAAGAATAACGAGGCATTAGCCTATGATTAGATAAAGACGAACAAGCAACACAAACGAGCGATCACGTCACACAGCCAAGTGTCTGCTGCTCTGTACAGACCTTACGACATTAACTTGCCATTGACAGAAAAAAAAGAGCAGAGGAAAAAATTCTACACCCAATCAACATTAGAAGTGCATAAACATATACGTATCAATGAGATGAATGCTGATGTAGTGATGATGAGGCCAGTACGATGGTGATGAAGATTGCAGTCGTGCCATTGATAACAGGCCCAGAATCATAATTAAAGGGATCACTAAAATAAACCGAACGAAAGAAATCCACGAGGAGAGAACTGCATGCTTCTGAATCTGAAACGCAAGATTTTGCTCTCATTAGTGACAAAAGCAAACTTGTGTCTGTTGCCGCATTCAGAATGATAGGCTGACACGGATTTGAAACACCACTGTAGATTTTGACATTATACGTTTTAACTTTAAGTATACCATCAAGCGACTGCTAGGGAACTGTGAACGGCGAACGTAGTGATCGGTTGGAACAGAACTTATATACTACAGATGATGAATAATGATTGGCTAGATAGATAATTAATGAATGACGTGACATAGGAGTCTTCCAGGTAGAACAACGCTTCCATTTCATAACCAAATGCATGCTATATGAAATAAATCAGATATAGATAGGCCTGCCCTACACAATATAAACACAATATTATAACTTGCAAAAACTTGCATTTGCACAAAATAAAAGGCTTCGGATGCACACACAAACTTATAGTCATGATGAATGTGTAACTCAATGTGACAAATGTGTAAGGTGTAAATCACACAGAACGGGTTTTTGCAGCGAGAGGCGCCTTTTTTGAATGGATTTCGGTTGGTAGAGAGCGTTATGCACGCTGCTTATGCGCCCTGGGTGCCTCGCGTTTTAACCGCTTGCTGCGCCTCGCGTTTTTGAAGGAGCGCTCTGAGCACGTGAAGCTGAAAAAAAGTCAACTTGAGCGGAAAGGCGCCCGACGACATCACGTTTATTTTCTTTTGTCCATTCGAATGAATGGAGAGGTGTTTCGTTGTGTTGACCGTTACATTAATTTGACTGACAGTACAGGTGATTCGGGGGTTGCCTAAACATTAAAAAAAACTGCGCCTTGCGTTTTCGAACCTTAAAAACGCGTTCTGTGTGATCGGGGCCTAACAGCTGTAAAATGTTTTTTTTTTTTTTTTTAACAGATTTTTAAGTACGTTATCGATTAAACTTATCTGTAATTAATCAATCATCGATTAATTATTAATGTCCACTATATATATATATATATATATATATATATATATATATATATATTAGGGATGGGCATTTTCCCAAAATATTGTATTCGAATATTTGGGCTCATAAAAATATTCCTTTATTTAAATATTCGAATATTCCTTTATTTAAATTAGGTATTTTGAGAAAATGAGAGAGATGTTTCTTTCTTTTTTCTCTAAACATGTCGTCACCATTTCTGAACAAGCTTATGATTAGGCAATGTACACAACACGCTTACGTTATATCTTAAGGTTTTTAAAACATTAAACAGTGTGTAAAAAAATGCCTAAAGAACAAAAGCATTATAAGCTCAAGGAGCACGAGCGCAGAGCGTGTCAGTTAGCGTGACATACACACACACACACACACGTCGATAGGCTATAGCCTACCGACCTGTGTGTGTGTGTTTGATATGGCTGATGTGTTTACTTTGTATTGTTTCACATTTTCATGTAGAGAGAAACTATAATATTATTGGATTATGATATTATTCTCAGGTGAGAAAATGCGCCACTGACAGGCGTTGCGGAGACAAAGATAACGGTTAAGTGAAGTTTGAGTGAAGAACTTTGTGTTTTCTGTTCATAAACCCTCAAAGAACTTTAAAGGAAGCATTTGTCTCGAGATCATTTTGCTATCATAAGTTAACTCACTCTCACTCGGGGTACAGATGATCTTACCTGCACTCCTGAGCAGTGATCGCTCATTCCACTGGTGTTTGGATTGTGATTCTCGTTTGTGGTGATGATATCATTATAACTCAGTTTCAGTAATTGATTTCATCAAAAGTAACTCCATTTTGTAACAGCATTTTCAATTTTCATCGAAGTAATTCAAAACATTGCGAGGCAGACGACGACATTGTGATCAAATGCACTTAACTTATTAACCTGCTCCACAACGCCACCCAGTGGATTGAGTTATAACTGCGAGATTTAGAGGGATTTCTCACGGATTCACACTGTGTAGCCAGTTGCTTGTGACTTTTTAATTTATGTCATCCTACTTTTATTATTTTATTTTACCTTACCTTATTTGCGTTGAAAGAAATATTTTTATAAATGTGTTAACTTCATCAAAACAATAGGTTACTTGCGTAACCCCGGTTCTCTGATAGCATTAAGTGAGGTGTCTCACTATGGGATACGCCCCTTTCGCGTATTCCTCAGAAGCCCTATTACATTACGCCAGCCCCAATTGGCTGGCAGACGTGACGTTGTGTCTGGGAGTGACCTCCCCTCCCTCAGTATAAAAGGGGCGACACAACGTCACTACGACATTCAAAACAAGCACACCTCTTCCTCGCTTCACACAGCAAGGAGGGTGATCTGGTGAGACACCTCACTTAATGCTATCAGAGAACCGGGGTTACGCAAGTAACCTATTGTTCTCTTTCAAGCATACGTTTCGGTGTCTCACTATGGGATATCCTAAGTCCCGTATTGCCAGATAGCCTGCATTCGAAGTCTCCTGCCAACCAATCACTGTCCCCAGGGCTGAACGAGTCATGAGTGATGACTCACGGATCACGTTCCTACGCTCAATACCGCATGTGCTAAAGTCTGAGCGGTAACATCCAGTTTATAGAATCTTGCAAATGTATGCGGTGAAGACCAACTCGCCGCTTCACAAATATCCTGTATCGTGACTCCCTTAAATAGAGCCCACGACGTTGACATTCCCCTCGTTGAGTGTGCACATAAACCAGATGGGGGTACAAGACCCTTACTGGAATATGCCAACGAAATCGCCTCCACTATCCAGTGCGATAAACGCTGTTTAGTAATCGGCTTCCCCGTACGTGGTTTTGCCCAAGACACGAACAGCTGATCATTTTCCCTGAACCCTTTGGTTCTTTCTACGTAAATGCGTAAAGCGCGCACTGGGCACAGCGCATTTAACTTTTGCTGTTCCAATGAAGCAAAAGGCGGTGGGGAGAAAGCTCTCAACTCAAGAGGGATAATAGCATTCATTATTTTGGGCATAAATGCAGGATTAGGTTTCAGAATTACCCCTGCATCCCCAGGCATGAATTGCATACATGCTGAATGCACCGAAAGTGCATGAATCTCGCTTACGCGCTTTGCTGAAGCCAAAGCTAACAGCAGCGCTGTCTTGAACGACAATATTTTAAAATCAATCTTGTCCAATGGTTCAAATGGGGACACTGAAATAGCATCAAGCACTAATCCCAAGTCCCATGAAGGGGAAAGCGGTTTTGAAACTAGCAAGACGCGGCGCACGCCCTTCATGAATCTGCATACTAGAGGATGCTGCCCAACAGTTTTGTTATCAAAACCTATGTGACAAGCGGATATAGCAGCCAGAAACACTTTTATGGTTGAAAACGCTTTCCCTTGGTCTATCAAATCCTGCAGAAATAACAGAACGACTGCCACTGAGCACTGAAAGGGAATTTCGAGTTTGGCCGCGCACCAGCGTTCAAACACGCCCCACTTGCACTCATAAAGAGACCTAGTAGACGAGGCTCTGGCATTTTGTATGGTCCTGATAACACTGTCAGGCAGGCCGGTTGTGCTCAAATTGAGCCACTCACTGGCCAAGCCCATAGCGCCAGGCGTTCTGGATGAGGATGAAATATCTCCCCCTCTGCCTGAGACAGTAGATCTCTGCGCAACGGGAGAGGCCACGGATCTTCGTATAGCATACGTATGATCTCCGCCAGCCAATGTTTCCCTTGCCACCTTGGAGCTATTAATATAAGCTTCAATCCCTCCTCCCTCACTCTGTAGAGTGTTGGGGATATTAACGCTATTGGTGGGAAAGCGTAAAGGAGAGTGCGAGGCCATTCATGCGCTAACGCATCTATCCCCAGGGGCGCGCTCTGGTCTTTCAGAGAGAAAAACAGAGGACACTGAGCATTGTCGTGAGACGCGAACAGATCCACTGTCGCTCTGCCGTATATGCTCCAAATCTGTTCGACCACTTCCTTGTTCAATTTCCACTCCCCGTATAGAGGATTGCCCCTGGACAGCAGGGATAGAAGATTGGCATTGCCCCATAAAATCAGTTTGCGTGCTAACATGTGCAAGGGAAGCGATCTGAGACCCCCCTGCCGATTTATGTAAGCCACAACTGTAGTGTTTTCTGTTTTCACGAGGACATGATGTCCCCTCAGAAGAGGAAGAAAATGCTTCAGCGTTTTAGACATATATGAGTGTTACACTTCTCATTTGAGAAGTGTAACCTCATTTGTGTATAGCTTGCCTTCCATTTAAGCTGCTATTTTCCATTGGACCATAGCTTTGACTGACGTGGGTCATTAGCCAATCAAAATTTGATGTGAAGTGATAGAACGGCCCAGAGGTCCAGCGATATGTCGGTGTGCTACCCCCTGCTGATGTCATCAGCCGTCTGAACTTTTCGCGGGTTGTGATAATTCTGTGTGAAATAAACTATGGCCGCCGCGGGTGACAGGCTGCGTGCGAATGATCAATCCTGATGTCAAGCCAGTAATGTTAGCTAACAAGCAGTGTTTTTTCTGTTTCTTTGGATGTTCTGTTGGTCCGTTTTTTTGTTTGTTTAAGAGTATTTGTGCCAGCTGATTTTGATTCTTCTCACCATTTGCCTAAACGGTGATACGTGAGTGCAGTATCATCAATAAATAGTCAAATTGCCTTTTTGTCTCGCGTGTATTTTTTGCTTGCCCCCTTCCCAACGAACACAATGAAAGCAAAGTTCGTAGTAGTATTGCGTACAGTTCATTATTGTATTGTGTGTGTGTGTGTGTGTGTGTGTGTGTGGACACAAATGTGTATTATGACACAGGTACCTATTACCTAACTAATATGTATTACAAGGAGAGGGTGTAATATGAGGACATTGGCAATGTCCCCACTTTTCAAAATACTTATAAATCATACAGGTTGAGCTTTTTTTTAGAAAGTAAAAATGCAGAATGTTTCCTGTGATGGGTAGGTTTAGGGGCAGGGGCAGTGTAGGGGGATAGAAAATACAGTTTGTACAGTATAAAAACCATTGCGCCTATGGGATGTTCCTATATGTCACGAAAACAAACGTGTGCGTGTGTGTGTGTGTGTGTGTGTGTTGTTATGGCGTGGGGCGTGTTGATCGTTAGTGAAGGCCCTGACTGAAACCCCACGGTACGCTACTGTATGTATATATATATATATATATATACACAGTAGCGTATCACGTTTGTTTTCGTGACATATAGGAACATCCCATAGGCGCAATGGTTTTTATACTGTACAAACTGTATTTTCTATCCCCCTACACTGCCCCTGCCCATTATATATCATTATATATATATATATATCATTATATATATATAGGTAACATAAACGTAAAAACCTTGTACCGTAATCACAAATAACCAGACAAGTCATGTTAATTAATCATTGAAAATGTAATTCTTTTAATCTTATGATAATTTTTTTATTATGAGGTCTTAAGTCTTGTTGTCTTTACTCCTGGAGAAGATGCACCAGTTGAATGGGTGCATCACCTCTGAAAGTATGAGGCCTTGAGTCTTGTTGTCTTTACTCCTGGAGAAGATGCACCAGTTGAATGGGTGCATCACCTCTGAAAGTATGAGGCCTTGAGTCTTGTTGTCTTTACTCCTGGAGAAGATGCACCAGTTGAATGGGTGCATCATCTCTGAAAGTATGAGGCCTTAAGTCTGGTTGTCTTTACTCTCGGGTAAGATGCACCAGTTGTAGGCATGTGCCGATATAAATTTTTCATGTTGCGATTAATTGATGAAGCTTTTATCACGATATTGAAATAAGTTGCAAAAAAAGGTTGTCATAGCATAACAGCTTTAAGAACTATTTTTGTAATAACAAAAATAACTGAATGTTGAAATACAATTATACGATGCACCAAAATTATATACAGCTCTGGAAAAAATTAAGAGAAATCAATGTTAAGTTGATCTCTTAATTTTTTACAGAGCTGTAAAAGTACATTTTTCAAACAGATTAAAGTGCAAAAGAATTAGGCTATAAAGAACAACAGGTAACAAATTAATATGGTCTTATTATTTAATGCTTTAACTAAGATTGAACAATAGCTACATTTGTAACAGAAAGTATTATGTTTTTGTTAATGTTAGTTAAAGGTGGGGTAAGTGCTATCTGTTAACCGTTGGTTATATTTCAAATCACCAAAACAAACACGCCCCTACCCCCAAAAGGGTCTCGCCCCTATTTGTATAGTGCCGCCCCCCAGAGGCATCAACGGCAGAATCTCTGTGTATCTAATCCAGGTCAAATATTTAATGATAAAGTCATCCCTTCTATCACAAAAAAACAAACCGTTCTTTTAAACAACTCGATAGTACACGAGCAAGACAGTCCAACTAACGAACATATTACAAGATTAGAGTTACAGCAATCACAAAAACACACCCAAACCGTTCTCATGAACAACTCGATAGTACACAAGCACACAGTCCAGCTAACAACATATTACAATTATGACAAGATTAGAGTCATAGCGATCACAAAATTACAAACTGTTCTCATGAACAACTCTATAGCACGAGCACGACAGTACAGCTAATGACATATTACAATTATGACAAGTTTAGAGATAGCGATCAAACTGTTCTCATAAACAACTCTATAGAACACAAGCACGAAAGTCCAGCTAACGACATATTACAGTTATGACTGGATAAGGGTTATATAGATCATGAAAAGAGTAAACAAACATATATTAGGAGTATAGTATATTACTTGTCGGAGACATTGTGTGAGCTGATGCTTGAAGCACACAGTGAGGAGATTTAGATGCTCCATACGGTGTGGAAATGAACAGGTCTTTATCATCGCTGAAGTGAGACACTAAACGATCGCAAATGGACTAACAAGCGAACATGACACACGAGCATAGTCAAGCAGCATATATTAGGCTAGTTCTCGGCTAATGTCCGTCATGTGTGACTCGTGTGTTTTGAATAATGATGTGCACAGAGCGAGAGCGAGCGCTCTTCTCACCATCAGTAGTAGACACGCCCCTTACCTGCTGATTGGCTACAAGTTTGTTATTCCACTCGGCCTGTCCTTTTTCTAAAACGGTTTTGAAATAACACTTACCACACCTTTATGAAATACTGATCATTAAAAAGTTAGTTTTATTTTAGGTCGATTAAAAAGGTTATTTTGTTATTAAACAGTATCTAAGAAATTAACATTACTTAGAATAATTAATTCTTTATAAGTATTTTTCATTGTCAGTTTGGTAATAATAAATTAACATGTTAACTAATTAAGTCATAGGCCTATGTCTTTTATATATAATAATCCAAAAAATAATAATCCAAAAAAATTCAAATCATTAGGGCATGTTGTAGTCCAGATTAAAACATAATGTTTAAGTGAGGCCTTGAGGCTTGTTGTCTTTACTCTCTGGAAAGATGCACCAGTTGAATGGGTGCATCACCTCTGAAAGTATGAGGTCTTGCTGTCTTTACTCTCGGGGAAGATGCACCTGTTGAATGGGTGCATCACCTCTGAAAGTATGATGCCTTGAGTCTTGTTGTCTTTACTCTCGGGGAAGATGCACCAGTTGAATGGGTGCATCACCTCTGAAAGTATGAGGCCTTGAGTCTTGTTGTCTTTACTCTCGGGGAAGATGCACCAGTTGAATGGGTGCATCACCTCTGAAAGTATGAGGCCTTGAGTCTTGTTGTCTTTACTCTCAGGGAAGATGCACCAGTTGAATGGGTGCATCACCTCTGAAAGTATGAGGCCTTGAGTCTTGTTGTCTTTACTCTCGGGGAAGATGCACCAGTTGAATGGGTGCATCACCTCTGAAAGTATGAGGCCTTGAGTCTTGCTGTCTTTACTCTCGGGGAAGATGCACCAGTTGAATGGGTGCATCACCTCTGAAAGTATGAGGCCTTGAGTCCTGCTGTCTTTACTCTCGGGGAAGATGCACCAGTTGAATGGGTGCATCCTCTCTGAAAGTATGAGGTCTTGAGTCTAGCTGTCTTTACTCTCGGGGAAGATGCACCAGTTGAGTGGGTGCATCACCTCTGAAAGTATGAGGCCTTGAGTCTTGTTGTCTTTACTCTCAGGAAAGATGCACCAGTTGAATGGGTGCATCACCTCTAAAGACAACAAGACTCAAGGCCTCATACTTTCACTCTCGGGGAAGATGCACCAGTTGAATGGGTGCATCACCTCTGAAAGTATGAGGTCTTGAGTCTTGTTGTCTTTACTCTCGGGGAAGATGCACCTGTTGAATGGGTGCATCACCTCTGAAAGTATGAGGCCTTGAGCCTTGTTGTCTTTACTCTCAGGGAAGATGAACAAGGTGAATGGGTGCATCATCTCTGAAAGTATGAGGCCTTGAGTCTTGTTGTCTTTACTCTCAGGGAAGATGAACAAGGTGAATAGGTGTGCATCATCTCTGAAAGTATGAGGTCTTGAGTCTTGTCTTCTCATCTTCTTTATGGCTGTGATATGTGGTGCTGTCTTCTGATTGCTTTAATTCATTATGCTCTAAAAGTGGATGTAATGTAGTTCCCTATTTCTCATTTAACTGATGCACGGGAGCATCTACCTTCTTATGTTCTAGGATTTTCATCCACTGGTTCTCTTCCATCTGCTCTAGCGTTGGCCGGCGATCAGGATTACGGTCCAAGCACTGGAAAATCAGGTCATGGCAAGCTGTAAAGTGTTCAGAAAGAGTGCAGGTTAGGTTTAGGTTGCTAAATTTGACAGATCCTCTGAAAACTGTTTGTGTCGGTGTGTTGTGTTTTCACCTGTGGATTTGGCCGGATTCACGTCGACACATTTGCGCAGTATTGCGTTGAAGCTTTCAAAGGGCAAATATCCATGTGTGATTTCAAAGAGCAAAACTCCCAGTGCCCAGACATTTGCTGGCCCTGCATGGAATATGGTGTACCCTATGACCTCGGGTGGGGTGTACAAGTCTGATCCTTTAAGAGAGACTGACAGTTTTAGTGTCCAGCAATTTTTGTAATCAAGAAAACAATATCATGTGATCCGTAAGATTCCAAACATGGCCAAAACAAAACAGGCCAACTCACCTTCATATTCACTGCTGTTAAAGCCTTCAGAACTGATAAGACGAGCACAGCGGAAATCAATTAAAATGAGCTCCAGACTGTAGGGAGTCACCAGGAAGTTCCTCGAGTTTATATCGCCATGGTAAACTCCATTTTCATGGCAGTGTTTGATTGCTTGAACAGCCTGAAGCATTAAATAGCATGCTTGTCTTTCAGTCATGTCATCTGCCATCAAGATGTAATCATCCAAGTTCTTGCATTCAGGTTTCTCCATAATGAGCATGAAGCTGCTCTCATTCTCAATCCATTGGTTTAATTTGATGATGTTGGGGCATGAGGGAGCTTGTCCCAAACGAAGCATCAGTGCCAATTCTTCAAGCACAGGTTTGGAATAATCAGGCTAGAGAGAGTAAAACAACAAAGGTTAGTTAGGTATAAGTAACTCTTAAATTAGAAGATGTGTATTTCAAGAAGACGTGTTTATGTTTGCTTTTTTATTTGTTACTTTTTGCCAACTTACAACATCGAGATAACGGTTCGTTCTGCTCTTGGGGATGCACTTGATGGCAACCTTAATTCTACTACTGAATACATGGGTTCCCTCATACACCTTGCTGAATCTTCCCGATTTGATCAAACTACCCACTTCAAACAAAGACAAGACAGATCCTGAAAGATGCACAAAGAAACAGAATATGAGTCTGCAAGTTCCTTTGATGGTCTGATCTTAACTGCAGTATCTTTAAGTGATGTCAAAATATAATTTTATAAAGTCACAATAAATAAACAATAAAACAGGGCAGAAATAACGTGAACCTTGAAGCAGCTCGATTTCTGGATCTGACGACTCTTCTTCAGACGTTTCAGGCGACTCTTGAGAAGAGTCATCTACTGCTTGCTCGATCTCACAGTGATTTTTCACAGTTGATGACTTGAGATCTGTACTGTCCTGATCCCACAGACACACCGGCTCAGAATCATCTAGATCCGGCTCTGGTGTAGGAGACTGGACTCTGTCAGAGTCGCGGCATTGAAAGAGGTGCTTTACAGCCTTAACTAGCCTCTGGAAGGTGGCACGGACTGCTTTCCCCCTTGTTTTTTTATCTTTTACTAAAATGAAGAACATCGAAGAGCAAACTATTAGAAACTTCTCTGACCAGATTAAAATGTGAGCAACAACCAATTAAAAAATGAAAATATGACAACGTATATGTCATTGTATAAATGTTACTTTAAATGATGTTTCATGAGAATTACAGCAGAAAGTAATTATGAATAGAAAATAACATAGCATAAATAACATGAAGCAAAGTGATAAGGACTTACCTTTAAGCAGATCAGAACTGGAGGAATTCGGCATTTGCTCAATAACGGAGGAACCCGGCACACACAACGGCAATGACTTGAGATCCTCACAGACCTGGCCTGGAAGACACACCAGCTCAGGAACGATAGGATCTCTGTCAGCCGTCTGCTTGATCCTGGTGGGACCTGGGACAGACTTTACCTCTTGATCAACTGGATGAGTGTCTGGCTGTGGTGAAAGATGCTGGACAGTGTCTGGGTCACAGCAAAGGAGGGGAATCTTCACAGTTTCACATAATCTCCGGAAGAAGGCACAGAGTTTTTTCTTCCCTCTCCCTTTTTTAGGCTTTTCTATAATTAAGAACAATGAATAGCAAACTATTAGAAACATACAGATCATAAACAGATTCCGTTTTCAACAAATTCCTGAAAATTACACTTATTTTCTCTGATTAGCAGATTCAAGGAAAACATACTTCTGCAGGGCTCCAGACTAACATTTGAAAGCAGTAGCACCAATGCCACTAAGTTCTACAGTGGCATTGGTGCTACTGCTAGAGTGGCTCATGAGTCATCATGCAGCATATTTAGCAGAATCTGCACATTTCTGGTAGCCTGACAAGCCAGACCCACATCAAGATGTTTGGTCTGGAAGCTCACCATTGACAGGGCTCAATCCGAGGGACGGGATAAACAGCTGTCTTTCAAACTCCCTCTGCACAGCGTGCACGCAATTGGAAAGCGCTACAACCAACCAGAGCAACGAAGGTGAAGCAGAGCTAGTTGAAAGATTAAACTTTCGCTGTATCTGGTCGGCAAAACTCAGAACACATCTTCCCTTCTTAAGAATGACTTCAGTGCCGTTCTTTGTTCTTTTCTCAGAGAAAAGCTTAACTCCAAGTCTTCCAAGTCACGGTCAAAGCTGATTCGAAAGACCGTTTGCCAGTTTCTGTGTTTACTAGAAGCATGCAAGCGCAACTCGGCCGTCATTATGTTAAGCCCTGCCCACCGACTCTATACACGATGTGATTTGCCTGACCCGAGCTTGGCGTTTACAGCTCAGAAGTGTATTGAGAGTTGCTAGATGACACTCGCGGGCAGATTAGATTTGCTGCCGCTAGGGTGCGTCTAGATTTTTAGGCTACATTTCTTGCTTACTTGAACATACATGTCACTACGCAAATAATAACTATATGCTTTTTAATTTGCATTAGTGTTGTCAAAAATATCGATACTTCGATAAATATCGTTACTGAAATATCTCAAACGATACGATACTCATTTCCCGAAGTATCGATACCAGCTGAGCTTTCACTTTCTCTCCTTCTCTCTTGACACACACCACACACGTGACCGCAGCGCCTCTCGCCTCACGAGCTCCGGTTAAGCGTTGGTGAATAGAAGGATGGCGTGTGCGGAGCCTCCCCGACCAGCGTTGGTTGAGAAGGAACACAGCAGAAGCCCTATCTGGAAATATTTTGGATTTGAGGCAAATGAACACGGAAAGGCGAAGGACATAAACAAGCCTATATGCAAGCGTTGCTACAGAACAGTTCAAACTAAATGTGCTAACACCACTAATTTAGCAACACACCTGAGAGACAGACACGCGGACCTATATAAAGTATTTCGAGAGGTTGGTAATTTAACTGCTCTCATTTTAACATCACTAAAAAAGTTAGCAAAATTGCCCAGTATTGTAGCTGATGTGAATGTGTTGTTTTTGCATGTGATGTAGTAGGCTACACACGTTTGCCCTTCCGAGTGCCACTGCACTCTATGTATGTATGTGCATTGCGTTCATCCATGATTATATGTGAATCATAAATTAAAATCTGTTCATCATATAAGTGTTAATGTATTAACCAACATTAATGAACAACGAGCAATACATTTGTTAGCATCTTTGATAGCATTAGTTAATAAAAATACAACGATTCAAGTTAGCTCTAGCCCAATGAAAAATATAAACAGATTTTAATTAGTAAGAACTTTTAACTAAGAAATAACAGATGTTTTAGAAGTGTTTGATAACACTTTACAATAAGGTTGTATTAGTTAAAGCATTAGTTAACATGAACTAATAATGAACTGCACTTTAATAAGCATTTATTTATCTTTGTTAATGTTAATTTCAGTACTAATGCATGAATAAAATCTTGTTAACATTAATTAATACACTGTGAACTAACATGAACAGCTGTATTTTTATTAACTAACATTAACAAAGATTAATTAATGTTAACAGAGATGTTGTTCATGGTTAGTTCGTGTTAAATAATGTGTTAACTAATGTTAACTACAACCTTATTGTAAAGTGTTACCAAGTATTTTTCATAGTTCATTAATGACTGATGTTAACAAACGGATGTTAACAAATAACTATTACTTACCAGCAGCTTAAATTATAAGAGTTAGTTAGATAGTTCAGTTAATTTTAAAGACGTGATCTAATTTAGTCTGACATTTCTCTTATAGTACCAGAAAGAGGCTGAAGAGACTCGACCTGCAACAAAAAAAACACGCTCACAACCTACCCTACCAGCTGTATTTGAGCAACAAAGAAAGTATGAAGCAAACTCGAATGAAGCTAAGAAACTGAACAGGGCTGTAGCAGAGTACATATGCATGGATCAGGTTCCTGTGTATACTGTTGAGAAACCTGGGTTCAGACAACTTCTTGAACATTTAAACAACAGGTATGCCCTTCCTTCACGGAATTTTTTCATGCACACCGAAGTCCCAGCTCTATACAATGAAACAAAAGAGATACTAATGAACAATCTTGGGAGGACAACCTTTTTTTCATGCACCACGGATCTATGGACGAGCAGGGCCACTTCTACATTCATGGCAGTAACTGTGCAATTTTTCACTGAATCCTGGAACATGCAGAGCTGGTGTTTAGGATGTGTTGGGCTGAACTCTGAGCACACAGCAGAATGCTTGAGGGAAGCATTAGATGAAATCATAAAAGAAGCATGGAAGCTGGACATGTCATACTTGGCTGGTATCACCACTGATAATGCTTCAGCAAACAAGAAGGCATTTCAGCAAGACTTCACATGGGTCCCCTGCTTTGGACATAACCTGCACTTAGCCATTAACAAGGGGCTGGATATAGACCGTGTGTCTGCTGCACTGTCGAGGTTGAGAAAGACAGTGTCTGCCTTTAGCAGGTCACCGAAGATGTTGCGACAGCTGAAGAAAAAGCAAATAGATTTGCAACTGCCCGAACACAGAATGATCCACGATGAGCCCACACGCTGGGACTCCGCTTATGAAATGGTGGAAAGATTTCTAGAACAGCAGCAGGCGGTCTGTTCAGTTCTAGCTGATGATCGAAAGAAATGGCACCTCATGCCAAAAGATTCAGATATTACAGTTCTTGAGGCTGTAAAAGAGGTATTGAGCCCTGTCAGCTCTTTCACGGATGCCCTTAGTGGTGAAAAACACACCACTCTCTCTGCAGTCCTGCCTCTGTGTTGGAAGATCTTTTCTACTTTGACAGTTGAGGAAGGTGACAGCAACCTAAAATGTCAACTTAAAAACAATATTAGAGAAGATCTCAGACAGAGATATGAGGATACACGTCTGCAGCTGATACTAAACACAGCCACATTTCTTGACCCGAGGTTCAAGGACAGTTTTGTAACCTTAAAAGAGCAGGTTAAACAGAAGCTTGTGGCGAATCATGTCAATTTGCCTGAAGTAGGGGGCCAAAGTCTGCAAACCTTGTCTCCAGGTGACAAGCAGCAACCAGCAAAGAAAACTAAAACCGATCTGAAGGGACTGTTAACAAGCATACAGGGAGAAAAAAAGAGTGAACTTGGAGAGGGTGCATCATCCAGAGAAGAGGGTGAGGGTGCTGAAACAGACCTCAAAAATGAGTTCTCAGTATATGAAAAGATGCCTGAAATCAGTGCAGAAGAGGAATCACTCTCATGGTGGAGGACACATGAGACAACTTTACCTTATCTTGCCAAGTTTGCGAAGAAGTTTTTGTGCATCTCTGCTTCCAGTTCTGCTTCAGAGCGTGTATTTAGTACATCGGGGCTCATTTGCAGTCCAAGAAGGGCACGACTTACAGAGGAGCACATTGACATGCTGGTGTTCCTAGCTCAAAATCTAAAAGTTGCAAAACAACTTTAGGCTACAGTAATGGGTGTCACTCTCTCTCACCTCTGTAGAGAAAATCTGCATATAATTGCACAGTAATTGCTTCCATTTAATTTTTTGTTTACTTATTTGTTACTTGATGCATAAGAATGCACTGATTTTGTTTTACTTGCAGTTTAGTGCCTATTGTTGACCTTGTGATTGGACTTTTGGATTTTACTTGAAAATAAAAGAGTTTTTTTTTTTTGTTACTTGTTGGTTTCTGACAATCTAAAAGGCCTATGAACAAGTGCACTACCTCAAGACATTTTTGTTAATGTAAAATATACCTCATTGTCATGTTATATCTAGACATTTTATATTTATCTTTAAATAAAAAAAATAATAATAATAATATTGTGACAGTTGTTTTCCCTTCATTATCGAAAATGGTATCGAATATCGATATTTTTTAAGATATTGTATCGAAGTTAGAAATTCCAGTATCGTGACAACACTAATTTGCATTAAAGCAATAGCAACGGTTTTAATAATGTGGCGATACCTAGGGTAACTAACACCAGTGAAAAAGCCTAGCAACGAAGCAGAACCTGATTTATCCTGAGACCAAAGTTGTGTTTTGTTCCGTGTGGTGTTTGTTGTTCTTTGTACAGTATTGACCTGTCTACCTAAAATTCATTTTGGTGATGAGGATGAAAGAGGTAGGGAGATGTCTAAATGACATGACAGGATTTTGTTTGAATAAGAAATGAATATATGAAATCCAAATTTTAAAATAAATATATTATTAACTAACATGAACTAACCATGAGCAATACATTTGCTATTGCATTTTTTAATCTTTGTTAATGTTTAAAAATGACCTTTTTGGCTAGTAGAACTTCCGAAGAGCCAGTAACTTAACTAAATTACTAACTAAATTTAGTAGCCAAATTGGCCGGTGAGTGAACAAAAATAATAGGGCTGTGCAATATATCGAAATTATTGAAATATTGTACATGTTCATATTGCAATTTGTATATGGCATGCAAAATCGGAATGCTTTTAATAGGCTATTTCAACAATGCATATTACAGAGAATAGACTGGGCACACGACTGTTACTAATGTGACTTGCATGATGTTAAAAAGAGTTATTAAACACAATGGCCCTCATTTATCAGTCTTGCGTAGAAACATGGCCCTCATTTATCAGTCTTGCGTAGAAACAGTCGTATATGTTGGCATAAGATTATGCTTACACTCCTCTCACCGCCTGATTTATGAAACTGTGCGCACCTCTGCAATCCAGGTGTATGCAATACTTGCCCTTGATAAATGCCGTGGCTGAAAACGATCAACATTAGAATAACACGCCCCTATATATTCAAGTCTCCGCCTCCCCCATGCCCTCATTTTACGCCATGGACACACTGAAGACGGCAAAGAAGCGAAACTTCTCCGACGTGGACATCGGGCGCGTCTCAATCATCTCAATAGTCCACTAGTCAGGGCACTGATTAGGACAGAAATCAATGGGCTGACTCCCTGATCAGTGCCCTGACTACTGAACTAGTGAGATAATTGAGATGCGCCCATCGAGACAATTAGCCTACCAGGGAAGTGGAAAAAAGCAAAATTGGCACCAAAAAAACAAACAAATATGGACCCAAATTACGAGTACTGTTAATAGTGTGGAGGTTGAGAAGCGCAATCTAGCAGTTTAAAGCTGTTTGGATGAGAAATTACCTATGTTTTGAAACAATTAGCATTTAATTTCGTATCACGGCACATGTATTGGGGTGTACGATATGATGATGTGATGTGGAGTAGCCTACCATTCATTCACATTAATAATTGCATGACAATTTGTAAGATTCTTTTTATTATATTATTATGATTTTTATTATTAATGACGCGTATTGTTATTTAAAAGAAGAATGTCGTTATTATTTATTTTATTAATATTTAAAAGAAGAAGTAGGCTATGTAATTTTTATTATTTTGTCAGTCTGAATTATTCAGTCCCAGTCCGTGCGCAGCTGCCACACAGGCTCGCAACTGGAGGAACACATGCCTCAAATGCTTTGGTAGCCTATAGTCACACAAATTAAACATTAAAGTCTATGTTGCACAAAAATAAACACTGAAGTTTATAATTACAATGTTGTTGTTGTTTTTTACAGTGGGTCATAATAGAGCATATATTTGTCAGTGCGATTTGTGGTGTTAGGAAATGTTTTTCTGCGCTTTTTCGCACTAACTCAAAACGTGCGTACACCACCTCCTGAGCTGGCGTAGGATTTGAGCATGCCGTACGCCAACGTCCATATTGATAAATCTCAAAGTCACCGTGGGTTTGGGTGTACGCAAGGTGTATGCTGGAAATTTGGTGCATGCACTTTTGATAAATGAGGGCTAGCAACTTGTGAAAACAACTGCTTGCAGTCTCACGCTGTCTGAAACACACCAAAATGGGCGCACAAGCGTGTGATCATTTCAGTTCTGTTTCATGTCTTGTTACCAGATAACACTATAACACGTCAGCAGTGTCACTGCGCAGTTACGAACGCAGATTGTGAGAAAAAAAAACACGTTAGAGAAGACAATGCTGAATAAAGTCGTAGTTTTTGTTATTTTGGGACCAAAATGTATTTTTGATGAAAGAGATTCTAACTAACCCACAGACATCACATATGGACTACTTTGATGATGTTTTTATTACCTTTCTGGTCCTTCTGGAAAGGGACAGTATACTGTGCATACGTTTTCAATGGAGAGACAGAAAGCTCTAAAACTAAATGTAAAATATCTTAAAATGTGTTCCGAAGATGAACTGAGGTCTTACAGGTGTGGAATGACATTAGGGTGAGTCATTAATTACATAATTCTAATTTTTTTAGTCAACTAACCCTTTAAAGTAACACCAGCCCAATACAGTAAACCTACCGCTGTCTGTCAAACAACAAAAGAACAAGAGAAAATATCTCATCTCAAATATCTATTTTGGCTGAATAATCTTTGTAGCTTTATTATGTATCAGTGTATATTTAATTCATGTGAAGACTACTCTTTTTAGTTCTTACGTTTAATAAACAAAGATAAATTAAAATAACAAAAATAATTGTCCACCACTAGTTCAGGTGTCTTTGTTTTTCTGGATGCTCTTGATGTTAAGTTTCAGGTTGATATAACTATTACCAAGTCAAGCAAATTGGTTTTGGTATTTAAATATTTGTATTACATTTTATTTGTTTCTTTTAATTGATGTTAAAACAAAATTGTCAGATTTGAGACACATTTTTGCAAAAACACTTCTTTCCCCAGAGAGAATGTGAAACACAAAAACGGTATCATTCTCAGTTTTTAAATATTTAAAAAAAAAAATTTAAATCGATTTTACACACTAACAGCAATATCGTATCTCATATCGAATATCGCATTATTGACCAAGGTATTGCATATGGCATTTTTCTTCATTAGGCCTATTGCACAGTACAAAATAATTTCAAACCGTTTATAACATCATAATTCTATGCTGAATTTAAATACATCCCAGTAGCGTTACACTAACTAAGTCAGGAAGAGGAGCCAAGCTCATCAAACGAAGGAAGAGAGCAAAAGACGTTAAAGACGATCACTGTGCGAGATTAAAACTTAAAATCAGCCGTTGTTCAATCTCACCGGTTGGGCTGTTCTCCACGATGTCCTTAATTTCGCTCTGATGCTCAGTGCTGATCCTCCCTGAAGCCCACGCCGTTACCACGACAGGCTTCTTCTCATCGGTCAACTCCATGCTGACTGAGTCAGAGGACATCATTTCTGAGGTGAAGCTGATGATCTTCTGCTGATCGATAGAGACTTTCAACTTCACTGAACAGTTGCTGCTATATATATGCTGCTAGATTATACAATAAACTTGTGTAAACTCTCGAGTTTGCTCTAAAAAGGGTTTAAGTCAATAGAATCACTCTGATAAGTTGCACTGATCTCGCTATTTCGAAGCTTGAGTGCGCGCTTTATAGCTCTGTGACGTCACACTAGAGACTCACCTGTTTATTTTCGAAGTTTACAGTTGAGTGGAATAAAGCAGTGGTTCTCATGAGCTTGAGTTTATGGATGCTCTGAGGTAAATTATGGTTTCGAAAACCTTTTTCATAGGTATGGTTTTCATTTTTCAGTCTCTACTGGGCTTGATAAGCCTACAAAAATAACTCAGTAAAAAGGTGTTCAAACTACTTTATTAATTAAATAAAAATCTCTCCCAACCAGTCACCATTAACAGTAGCTGCTGCACTACCACATCTGCTTTTCTTCCACTCTTGATGAACTCAACTCTTTCCCTCATATGAAAGCATGCATATATATATATATATATATATATATATATATATATATATATATATATATATATATATATATATATATATATATATATGCTTTCATGTGAGGGAAAGAGTTGAGTATATATATATATATATATATATATATATATATATATATATATATATATATATATATATATATTTAAATTTACTTAATTATATACATGCCTCATATTTGTGTTAATTTCATGAATTTAATTAAATTAAATTATAATAAGAAGACACAATAGGGCTGTTACCAATCAAATTAAATAAGTATCAACAAAATTCATCTTCGCATTGGAGAGGAAACAGAAGCTGCATTTGAAGTGGCATTTACACAGACTGTTTAATGAGCTTAGAGGTGACAACCTGCAGTTATGCAAAAATAATGTTTTGATGTTTTAAACACATGACGTTGAATAACGCTTGAAATTATTTAAAATATGAAAATATTCTTTAAATGTGAAATTAAAACCGCCACCAGGCGGCAGCAAGTCACTGTTAATGAGTAAGTCATTGAGATTCAACCGATTCATTCAAACGACTGATTAATTCAGAAACAAATCATTTGACTATCTTAAAGGGTTGGTTCACCCAAAAATTATTTCATTAATTACTCACCCTCATGCATAGGCGTAATTTGTGGGTGGGACGGGTGGGACATGTCCCCACCACTTTTTTAAAACATCTTGCTTCATGGATGAACCTGGCGCTTGTTGCCACTGTTATCAGTGGTGCAGATTTCTCTCGCGGCTCATGCAGTCTTCACACAAACGAGCACTTCAATATAACGCTTAACGTCGTTGCAGAGACTTTCTATTTTTTTCCAGTCAGATCACGAAACAAAATGCACAAAAACTGTCCCTGCTCTTGATGTACAGCCACTGATGGTATTCGGTTTGATGTGAGAAAAAATAGGCTATGAGGGCTGATTAGAAACAAGAACTTCTGACAAGTTTAACAGACCAGGGATTATAAGCAAAGTGTGCAAATATATATGCCTGTATTCACATGAAAAATCTTGACACAACATTATATTGTGTTTAGTTGCAATAATTAAACGAGATCTATATCAATATATGAACTATTTAATTGATTTCCGGACATCTTAATACACATTTTTCTGCAATTGTTATTGTACATATTTTACATCTGATATAACATTGTATCAGCAATGCTACCCCCCCCCCCCCCTTAATAGCTACGCCATATAGTGCATATCATATGCACGCGAAAAACTGCGTACCATATATGCAACCAAAGCTCATTTTGACAAATGAGCCCCCCTTATACATCAAAATGAGCTTTGCCGTGCATATTGTACCAAGGGGGTAATCTAGCACTCGGAAAGCGTTCCATAGGGGTGGCCATTGCTAACCAAGCCATCACCTGCTGTTAGCATCCCATTGACTCCCATTCATTTTTGAGTCACTTTGACAGTGAATAACTTTACATCCGAGGCGTTTAAAGACTCCATTTTTTCATTGTTTATTTCTAAAGAAACATGACAATGCATAAAAGGCTCCATTACCTTGTATCTTACACTATCGCCCCATAGAAGCTGTTTTTGTAAAATAGGCTAACGATTGCGTCATAACCAACGCGACTCTGTCGCACAGTTGAGAAATTACCGCATAGACAGGAGGAGACGCTCAGAAGCAATCTTTTACTGTCTATGAGGCAGTCGGGGGGACATGGAAACATAAAGTCCGATAAAGTCAAGGGAGAAGAATGGGGAGAAGCCGATAGTGAGCCAAAAGCAACGGGAGAAAATATTTAAACAACATGATTCAGATTTCACTTTCCACAACTACTAGAAGACCTACAACTGTCAGACAGGTTGCTTACGGCACATCTACGTCGTCAAGCTCAGTCTGAGCCTGCGCAGTTCACTCAGCCATCAGGAAGTGAGTGCCTCTGATTGACCTCATTACATGCATATCATGCATATGATACGTAATTTATGTCCCACCCACTTTTTAAAACAAAGTTATGCCACTGCCCTCATGTCATTGGACACCCGTAAGACCTTTGTTTATCTTCAGAACACAAATGAAGATATTTTTGTTGAAAGCTGATGGCTGAGAAAGGCTTCAGACCACCATTGGCATTCAGTACATTCCCACTCACAAGACCCATAAAGGCACTAAAGACATCAAAGTCATTACAAAGTCCATCTCACTACAGTGGCTGTACAATAATTTTACGAAGCGACGAGAATAGTTTTTGTGCACAAAAATATCAAAATAATGACTTTATATGCCAAGATATTGTCTTCCGTGCAGGTCTCGGACGTGAACTCATGCGATAGCGGCGCTCCTCTTCCGGGTCATGTATTCAAATAGTGGAGCTGTGTCCTACTCTCGTGCATGCGTTGAGTTCACGTCAATAACTTGGTGGATAAAGTTGTTTTTTTGATTTTTGTGCACACAATAACTATTTTAGTCGCATTGTAAAATTATTGTACAGCCACTGTAGTGAGATGGACTTTGTATCAATGTTTTTAGTGCCTTTATGGGTCTTGTGAGTGGGTCAGTGGAAATGTACTGAATGCCAATGGAGGCCTTTCTGAAGCCTTTCTCAGCCATCAGCTTTCAACAAAAATATCTTTATTTGTGTTCCAAGATGAACGAAGGTCTTACAGGTGTCCAACGACCTGAAGGTGAGTAATTAATTAAATAATTTTCATTTTTGGGGGAACTAACCCTTTAATCTATATTAGTCACCAAATAATTGATTCAAATGAATCGTTCAAAAAGCCGATTCGTTCATTAAGGAAAAAACGTGTGTGCTGCTCAGAGATGCAATTACAGTGCTGTGACTGTTTTGAACTACTCTCGTTGGCGAAATTGAGTAAAAATGGGCAATATTGTGTCTAAAATGTAAGTCACATTGTGCCATTGTGCCAAATGTAAATGAAAGAGAGAGAAAGACAGGTAAGTCACGTATAAGTCGCATTTGATTGCATTCATAATACCAGTAGGCTAAATAAAGCGAAATATTGTACTACAAACAGGTATTTTAGTTCCCCTCACTCCACAACAAATCCTTCAAATTTAATGGTATTCAGAACAGAAGGCTATATAACTATATAAAGTTAAAACGAAATAATTTAATGAGGAACTGAAAGTAACTCGCGTTAGACTCACGCAACTCCTTCATTCGAGTCCAAATGTTTCCATATTGGTGATAAATTTAGATGCTAAACCATTATTTATTATAGGCTTTGGCTACTTAACTCGCATCCCAATATTGATGGGAAAAAAATCATCCTCTTCACATGCGCAAAAATGTGCTTGAGAATTGCAATCCCGCGGGACTTGCGGAACCCAACGCATGTAGAGTGTGGCGCGGGACTAGATTTGATGGCTGAGTGTAGGCGGTACTCGTGTGTGGGCGGATTACGGGAGAATAAAACTATTTGCATGACTACAGCAAAATAAAAAAATCTAAAAAGAAAACATCTAGAAACAAATAAAATGTTATAAAATAAAATAAAAACAAATTACAGGTGGAAGCATGTAGGCTATAACACGTTTTTGCCGCCTTATGCAATGTAACCAATATATTGAACAAAGCCGATACAACACATGTTTATTTCTAGAACGTAATGGCCAAACAGATTAATTTAAGAGAAAAATCCCCTCACCGCTCAAAAGAGTTTTTGTGCAGTGCTGAATTCTGTATGCTGAAATATCCTTTGATTATAACAAAGGAGGTTTAGACATTATAAAAAAAAGATTCATTGTGCAGTCATTTTTATTGAGATGATAGCTTTTTTGGAATTACGAGCGCACTTTGCGTGTATTCTGCCACACCAAACCATGCAAAAAAAAAAAAAAAAACTATTTATACTTGCATGCGGACAGGAGCGGGACAAAACTTGCATGTTGCGAGCGGGTCTCTGCTTGGAAACACCTCAGGAGCGGTGCTCATGCTGAATGGCACGAAGTGTTGGCTACTAGGGTACTGGCTATTTAAACTGAGCTATGTAACTTTTTATATATTAGGTTGGCCATTTTATTTTGATAATGAACTGGCTGCGATGTCAAGTTTGCAATGGCATCACAGTTCGCATGTTGTGTGCGCATGATCGAGGCGCCAGTGCAAAAGAGCAGAGGAAACAAATCAAATCTTTAATAGTCATACATAAGAGAAGGACATTATTTAAAATAGCAAAAGTCTTTACTTACATTTTGCTTTAAAATAGCCTAAAGAAAACAAGATTTGCTTTCTGTCTTCGGGGTTTCCGTTCCGTGAACTTGTTTGGAGGAGCATCGCGCCTCACGATAATGAACAGTCAGCAGCTACTGTCACACATTTCTTTTCCTTTTTTTGTTTGTTAATCTGTTAATTATTTAAGTCAATATATATTTCATGTATTTATTACTTTTATATAGGCCTATAGAATGATTTTATGAAAAAATATATATTTTAAAATTTTTAATGTAAGCTAACTCCATTTTTCTTAATTGTCCTGGCGACCCATTTTTTAAGTCTCCACTGAAAACCACTGGTCTAAAGCCCCGTTTCCACCAAAATTACCTGGAACAATTTGTACCAGGAACTTTTTTTACAGGAACTTTTCTCCCCCAGACCTGCAACTGTCTGCGTTTCCACCGTGATCTAAAGTTCCGTGAAGATTAGGCAAATTAGTCCGGTGATGTAGGACTGCGCTCGACTGCTCCTCCAAGTCAGTGACGGACAGTAATCAATTTTGCGCGGCACTAGCCACGTTTACAAGCACACTTTTTTTGTCATTCCGATTGAAAGATTTAGTGGACTGTTTACATGAGAGAGATCATACTGGCTCGCTAATGTCTTATAGATATTTCGCATGGTCGTCTTGCTTGGGGCAACCGGGTGATGCCTGTAATGGAATGTGTCCTCCATGAAGTGCCAACTGAGTCCTGGAGTCATCTCTTGAGCTTCACCATGCATCTGAGAAACCCATCTCTTGCTGCTGTCAGACTTGGCCTCCTTAGGATGGTTGTGAATCACCTCTGGCTGGTTACTGGCCCACTGACGAATATCGAATATGCCACCTGCAGAAGGGTTCTAAGTCTCGTCACAAGGTTCCTGGCTTCTACTATGGTGGGTAGACTCTGCAGGCAATTATCGACATAGAAACACTGTTCTGCACTGTGATGGACATTTCCCCTGGTTGACTTGTCTCATTGACGTGTTTCTGAAGAGCAAAGATCGCGCAGCAGGGACTGCACGTCGTCCCGAATGGCAGGACCTCCCACTGGTAAACTGATGGTCGTTCGTCAGTCTTTAGATCTCTCCAAAGGAACCTCAACAAGGGCTTGTCTCTATCCAGCAGGCGGACCTGGTGAAACATCCCTTTAATGTCTCCACTTACTGTGACTCGATGCTCTCTGAAGCTTAGGAGGACTCCAAGGAGTGAGGGACCTAAGGCTGGACCAGGAAGTAGGTAATCATTTAGACTTTGTCTGCCAAGCTGGAAGCTGCAGTTGAAGACAATCCGTTCCTTCCCATTATGTCTGACCATGAGGTGAGGCAGAAACCACGACTCCTCTGATGAGTCACAATCTTGGTGACGTACCTAGCAATCTCCAGTTTCTTGATCTCCTCCTGGTAGGTAGATACACACAGTGGGTCTTGTACTAACCTCTTCTCTGTTCTTCTCTGACTCGCAGGTTCTTCATCACAACTTCCTTTGAAACTTGCAGCTTGGGCATGTTTCGGACTCGTAGAAGGGGTGTAGCATACCGGTGCACTCCGTTTACCTCTACACGGATGGTCTCAGACTCTAAAAGGTCCACTGAGTACTTGTCCTGCCTGGATCTAGTCACTAATCTCTCACTTTTGAAAGGCAGTGTATCTAACGGCCACAACTGTTAGGCCACAAATTGCCAGACCTCGTAGATGTCGATATATTCTCTGGAGCTGGGTAACTTGGTAGCAGTACTGTGAGAGGCCTAGGTGTTCACCTGTGAATGCGCCTTTGAATGATCCCGGGACCCGGATCATCGTCCCAAACTCCATCACCGGACACCTGTCCACAAAATGATCCGGGTCCCCGCAAGGCCAGCAGGCCAACCCAGACCTACCCGCCACTCCAGTGGCAGGGAGTGGGTTGGAGAATGGGCGCGGAGAGAACGAAGCCCTGGAAGCAATATCCCCCCTGCCCTCATAAGCCCCACCCCCCTGGGCGGAGCCCTCGAACCCCCGAACTGGCCTTGGCCCATTCCACCCCGGCCTCTGGGGGGAACACGAGGAGGGCCCGGTGGACGGGACCTAGGAAGAGGGACAGGGCGAGAGAGAGAAAGAGAGGGGGAAGAGAGAGAGGTAGAAGCTAATGGTTCGCCGACCCCTGGGCACGCCACCATGTGGTCCTCCGCCAGGTCGATGGCCGCGTCCAGCGACGTGGGGCGGTGGCACTGGACCCACTCGGCCGTTTTCTTGGGGAGCGAAGCGTTAAACTGCTCCAGTACCACCAGATCGACCACCTGGTCCACGTCGCTTTTCCCGGCCAATAGCCACTTGCGGCATGAGTCCCGGAGCTGCTGGGCCATCGTGAAGGGCCGACCGGCACCGCCCCAGTCCAAGGACCGGAAGCGCTGCCGATGTTGTTCAGGCGACCGGCCAACCCGCTGGATGATGGCCCTCTTCAGGTCGTCGAAGACCAGGAGGTTCGCCACCGGTAGGTGTTGTGCGGCCGCCTGGGCCTCGCCGGAAAGCAGGGGGATCAGGCGCATTGTTCGCGGGGCCAACCGCAGGCCTCCGCTGATTTTTGAAAAAGCTCCAGGAAAGCCTCCGGATCGTCCTGAGGCCCCATCTTGTGCAGCAGCACGTGCACTGGCACGGTGGACTGCCAGGTGGCCTCGGTGTTAGCCTCCCGACCGACCCAGCTCCGGAACCTCTCGCGGTCCTCCTGCTGGGCCTGGACGATGGCCTGGAAGCGCCTCTCCTAGTCGGTTCGGAGGTCCAGCAGGGCTTGGTGTTGTTCGCGATGTAGGGCCGCGAGGGATAGATGATATCCGCAAGTGGCGTGGAGGACGAGCTCTGCATGGCGGCGGTGCGGGTCCTTCTTCCCTCCCGGGTTTCGGCACCAGTGTAGTGATTCGTTAGGAAAGGAAGGAAGAGGACACGGGGGTCGGCGAGACTGCTGACGACTTTATTTCTTAAACTCAAAACACAGCGTGCGCACTCAAGCGTGTGACTTCTCATAAACACTCTTGTACAGATTCACTTCCGGGTTGTGGTCTTTCTGACTTCCGGGTCAAAACTCAGTCTCTTGGGGTGCGCGTCTGTGGTCCATCTCTCTCTCCCCTGCTTCCGTTAATCCTGGCGTTTTATACTCTCTCCGCGCCCTTTACTGAAACGAAAGACAGGTGTTATTAATCTGCGTCCAACCCACTCACTTACTGCTCGTCCCGCGGCTCTCTCTCCCGCTGCAGAACTCGCTGAGCCACGCCCCCCCTGCCACAGTCCACATCTCCAGCACCTTCTCTTGACTTTAATCCAGTCCACCATCTCTGCTTTAGTAAGCTTAGCGAATCTCTCACATTGGCTGAGGTAGTGTTCTGCCTCGCAGTAAGGGCAGTATATATTACCCTTCCCTTGGATTCGGTTAGAATGAGCTGCTTGGGAGGGTGTGTCGAATGGATGGTTACTGGAATTACCTGTCCCATGCAGAACAGTAGTAATCTTAACCTTGGATTTCTGCTGCTTGAATTCTCTCTTATCCTTCTCACTGTGAGTTTGAAGTGAAGGCTCAATGTCCAGGCATCTGACCTCTGCCTTCAGCCAATCTGAAAAGTCAGTTAGCATTAGCTTCAGTTTATCCGGGTCCTTCCTATACTGTTAACGATGAAATCTGTCTTGCTGGCGCTTGGGGCGCCTGCTCAGAAGGCGCTTCACATTGGATCCGCAGTGGAGTTCCTCATGGCCTTCGCCTCTGAGAGCTTTCAGCATCCCAACAAGCGACTGCACTCTGATGGAGAACTCATCAAGAGCTCTATCATCACGGATGGGGGGTAGGCGTTCTTCTCTCCTTCAGCACAAACTGATATGGTTGTCCATAGCGTTCATCCAATGATTTCAGAGCTTCAGAGTAGGGCATATTAGATTCTGCATGAGCTAGCACAAGGTGATGTGCAGGTGACACCTTCACATGCTTCAGCAAGATAGCATACTTGCAGTGCTCGGACTGAGAAGGATGAAGGAGTGTGCTAAGGGAAAGGCGTAGCTCCACATATTGAGCTCTATCCTCTTTGGTGAAGTCAGGAAATGTTGGGCCTTCTATATTGGGGGGTGCATGCTGATACCCGTAGGAGGGATAATGGGCCAACATGGCTGGGTTCCCTTGGTAGAAGGATTGGGGTACATAAGGAGGTTGATGTATTGACTGGTGCACAGGTGAAGGCCTAATCTGATCGAGAGCTGGATTTACATGCAGCGATCTGGGAGGGGCAACATGTGGAAGATAGATTTGAGGCTCAGGTGGCACCAGATGTGGATTTCCCAGCTGAGATTCCCTAACTTTCTCATGTTGGCTGCCGAGTGTGGCTGCGTTGGGCTTACAATTACCTGATATGGGGTAGGATGAGAGTAAGCCATGTGATGAGGCACCTGGTGACTGCTGTAGGCCCTGGGATGGCCTTTTGGGTGGTTCATGTTCAGTATCTTGCTTGATAGCTTGAACGTCATAGCGTGGATCGAGCGTGGGCGGAGGGGGTTGAATGACTCGGCTGAGAGGTGGAGGAAGTGTCATTTGTTCTAGCTGGTGGGTTAACTCTGTAGCTAGACTTGGGTGATCCTCAGTTCTATGGTGGTGAGGAGGAGGAAGGACTGGGAAAAGCTGTGGTTCACCTCCCCTGTCTGTATGGAGTTGGCGTACTGGGGTCTGATGCCGTGATGACCTCCTTGACCACTGAGCTGAGGTCTGAGGGGAATGGTGCTGCAGGAAAAGCTCCAAAAGCTTTGTTTGTTTCTTGGCCATTTGACTCTGTTGCCACGCTGTCTCCAAAACCTGATGAACAATGGCTTCATTTGCATTCTGCATTGGTGGCATTGAGAATATGCTTTTAGCAGGACTGAGTAGCTCCCTCTCCTCTTCGTGCCTGTGCATCTGTGCTAAGCTATTCTGATCTGTATATTCAACTAAAAAATCATCCAGATATCTTGTGCGTTGCACTGAGCATTTGGGGCGCACAGGTGAAACAGGTAGGCTGATTCCTTCTTTTCTGGTTGCCATATCATTGACTTTACTCTGGCTTGAAGGACCATAAATTGTACTGGGGCTCCAATATGGGGTGTCTAGTCAGGACACGGAAGGCAGGGATATTCATTGAAGGGTTTAATATATATCATTTAACATACAGATGCACAGGCACTATTCTCTTTGATGCTTTACAGTGTAAGTATGGTTCTAAAGGAAAGGAATAAAAATAGATATTTACTATCATAAGCACAATTGAGGCTAATAACTCTCCCTAGCTACTTAAAAAAACAGTGCTAAACATGTCCTGAAATGTAAACTACAATACGAATAGCATACAAGCTACACATACAGTACAACAGAGATAAAGGCACAATAAAACAGTCCACATTCTGGACAATGGTCTTCTATCTAGTCCATACCAGAGCATTGTGTTACATGAATTTATGGTAGGTATTGAACTTTAGTGATGTTAAACTGTCCCTCTATGTAAAGGAGCTGTGTAAAAAATCTTTATTTATTTACTATTTGCCATGCCAAAGACAAACTAGAATGTAAATAAGTATGCTATTTATTCATTAATGTTGAAAAAATTGAACTAAAGTGTTACTGTGTGGTAAATAAGGACACCAGTAGCTCCTGTCCAAGCCTTAATATATGACGAGTTGGGAGTGAACATCTGTTGTTATTTCAACTTGGTAGGGTTTAATGTTGGGTAGGGGTGTCCAATCCTGCTCCTGGAAGGCTACTTTTTTGCAGACCTACTCCAACACACCTGCAATGCATGTATTAACTAGTCCAGGTGTTTAATTAGTGTTAAGCTAGGAACACACCAAGCCGACGCCGATCAACTAGTGGCGACGAAAGCAAACTGCTGAGTCGGCTCACGTTGGCAGCGTCTTGGGTCCAAAGCGGTCCAAAGTTGCCCTGACACACCAAGCCGACGCTCGACATCAGACGGCCAATAGCGCGTCCGTTCTGCGCCTGCGTTAGAGGAAATACCTTTCCGTCCCAGCTGGTGGCAGTAGTCTGTTTTCGTTATTCGAAGCGGGAAACCGGAAGAGCTATAAAGAGATCAGCTGTCTTTTTCGTTTCCCCACACAGACGGATTCGTGCATTTCAGAACGTTGCAAATGGCATTGCCATTGTCAGCCCTTGGTCTTTTACTTGTGGAAGAGGAAAGGTAGAAGCGGACGCGAAAAATACAAAGAAACGCTCACTAAATGGGTGAAACCATACCCGAAGTCAAAATGTGAAACCATAGATTATTACACTTGTTCACCTATCAATGAACCATAACAATAACAGGGCATAGCTCAAACAATACCCTGCAAATTGGCTCATTCAGATGCATTGTGGAAGTTAATGTGACACAATCTGAACAATGGCCACTTACCCAAAGGATTGTTAAAATAAATATATGTGTATGACGCATTCTGATTTACAGCAAATTATGTTTGTGACAATGCTTGGTGCTAGTTCAATGAATTATGACAGAATTTGTATATATTTTTTTCATTGGAAACATGCCTATGGTGACATTTCTTCAAAATGATATCATGCTGCTTCTTGCACATCACATAACAGCAGTTTGGAAATGAAATCTCCAGTGGCACAGAAATGTTAATGAAAATAATGTAACACTAAACCATACACTGAACTTAACTGACAGTAACCATGCTAACTATTAGTTTACAGATATTGCACTTTGATAACATTGTATTGTGGAAGTAACACATTATGAAAATATGTCTCTATTAATTGAAAATCTATTTATTCTTAAATTAAAACATCAATAAAGATGTGTTTATTTACTCTGCTAGTTAGATGTCAAATAGCAAAATAAGGGTTAGAATTCTGCATCATCTTGTGTTTTGTGATCCTTTTTTACATAAAGAACTGTGAATGCAAGTACCCAAAGTCAAAGTTTTTTATTTTCCAATGTTCAGTACAATGGGCACAAATAGCTATATAGAGAATAGCTATAAACAGGGTATATGCAGGAATCCTGAAGTTAATTTCAAGACCTTTTTAAGACTTTTTAAAGACCTTCTCAAAATATTTTAAGACCCCATCTCACTTCAAGTTCTAATCGGCAACAAACCTTTAATAAACAGTTGTAGTCGAATGTAGACTTACAATCTCTATCATAGGCCAATTTTGTATTGTTTATATTGCATATCTGTTTTACAGCGTATGGAGGGCGACACATCACCTAACTGCGCATTTCACAAAATACATGACGTCACCCGTAGACAGCGCTCGCCAGGGATGGAAATTAACTTTTTTCAAAGTCTACCACTCAATGTTTTTACCAGCCACTTTTTTGGTTTTAACAAATTAATACTACAAGCTCTACAAATCTCAAGTCTCAATGAAATACTGACATTTTCACAATGATTTGTGGTCTTTTATGGCTTCCAGTTTTATGGTTTTTAGTCCCCAGAATGAAACTATTCGTTCTGGCATCTTTGAAGCGTGTTGACAACATACCGAGCAGAACATTTTTATAATGGGATGCACCGAAATCATAATTCTTGGCCGAAACCAAAAAAGAAGAAACCAAAGGCGAAAACCGAAAAATAAAATTCAAACTAAAATGTTTAACTCGACCTCACTCATGTGTACATTAAATAATAATGTACATGCCTACTGGCCTGCAGAAAGGTACAGAAATTGAATAAAGTAATCAAATGTAAAATAACTGCATATTTAACTGTTTAAATGAAAGTTTAATCCTGATTAAACTTACAAAAGCTATTCAATCAAGAGCATTGTTTAATGTCAAACTAAATATAAGGACATCACTCAGACAGCAGTAAAGGCTACTGCGCCTTTAAGACCTGAGGCAGGGATATGCTCGTCTTCTCGACTGTGCACACTATACAGTTCACTTAAGGCATATTCAGACTATGTCTGCTTGGATACTCAAGATGGACATGTTGACATACTTCTTGTGTGAGTTTGTCCGTTTAAGCGCAAGACTTGAAAGAGAAATCATTATTTGCGCGCTGTGAGACTCGCGCGCGCTCTCGGATGATGCACAGAATTTCAAAATGTAAGACTTTATATAGCCGTGATAAGACTTTTTAATACTTTATAAGGGTCTTAATTTTCCCAAAATTGATTTATCACCTTTTAAGACTTTTCAAGACCCCGCGGATACCCTGTATAAAAGTAGCTATATGTGTAGATTCAGCCAAGGGTGTACTGGGCCGTAGCTCCGCCGTAATGAAGCTGGGCTCCTCACGGGTGCCAATCCAGGTGTCACTGTTGGTACCATCTGAGGGTAAACAGGATTCACTTTCAGACAAAGGTTCCTTAAAGAAACAATCAAAATGTGAACAATGTGATACAATAGATTCTTACACTTAATCACCAATAACCCATAACAATAACAGGGCATAGCTAAAACAATACCCTGCAAATTGGCTAAATGGATCTATTCAGATGCACATTGTGGAAGTTGATTTGTTGAATTACTTGTAAATAGACCCATCTGAACATTCATTGGCCACTTTACCAAAAGCAAAATGTTCATTTGTCCAAATGGAAAGAAAAAATAAATAAAATAAATTATACACACACACACATATATATATATATATATATACATATATATATATATATATATATATATATATATATATATATATATGTGTGTGTGTGTGTGTGTGTGTGTGTGTGTGTGTGTGTGTGTGTGTGTGTGTGTACCCTGATAGTTAGATTTGAGGTGCACTCCTTCCTTTTTGTGTGAGGTTCTAGAAACTGCAGGTGGGTCTTCTGAGCTCCAGAACTTCCTGAGGGTCCATGTTTCTTGTAACACATGTACTGGGTTCGCAATGAATCCCACCGCTTCTTGAGCTCTTTCTCTGAGGGACAAAAAAAAAACATTACGCTGAGTTATGTCAATTTCATGGCTATTGTAATGTTCATTTTTGTTCTACTTTTAACTGGATGTATTCTGGATGACAGCTTTTTTTTTTTACAGTCGCTAGAACACATTTCTCAATACATTTAGGTCACTTTTGCAAAACTCTCCACACAGTTAGTACAACCGAAATATATGAGGGCTAAACTGTGGATTTATCATTGCTTTTGGACATAAAGACATGCATTAAGTGTTTTGATATCTTTAGTGCGTTTTGAATGTGAAATTAACTGCTGTGCAAAGATGAAAGTTGCACACAACAATCTAACATGCAGGGTTTTTTTAAATATGGACTACTGAAGAAGAAAAAACTATTGCAAAAAAGGAAATCTTACCTGACATGACAAGTTTATTTGCGATCTCACGCCACGGTTCTGCTTTCGCCACACAGTTGACATAACGTTAACATTTTCCCGTAGTGTGATACTAAGCTGGCCTTTGCTGGATCATGCTGATCAGTTTGTCTTCACTTGCCTCGGTCTACACAGCCATATATATTAACATGTGTTAACATGTATCGGAATGAGGAATATAATCAAATGAGACGACACCTTTCTTTTACTGTCTATGGAGGAGACAGGCGTTCTGTGTTCCCTCTTGACTCTGTCGTTTACTTGCTTCGTCACTTCCGTTTTATTTTCTCGTGCACTGGTTCGCTAGCTGAACAGCAAATCAGAACGATCATATGTCCCGACTGACCGACATGCGGCGACGCCGATTTAACATGTCGAATCGGCTGAAAAACAGCCGACGAGGACCAACGCCAGCCGACGGCGTGGAACTGTGTGGAACACACCGAGGAAACTTAGTTGGCCGACGCACAAAAACTGCCCGACGGCCGACCGTCGGCTTGGTGTGTTCCGGCCTTTAAAGATACAGTCCAGAGATTGTCTTACTACTGGGAGATGAGAGGGTCTGTAGCTCTTACCATTGGAAAAAAACATAATATTAAATAGGATGCTAAAGCATTATCATTATAAGGCATACATAGTAGTCATAATTAATCATTATAATTCAAGTCTATTCTTAAGTTCATTTGTTGAAACCTGGAAGCCATTAAGAGAATACATCGGTGTTATTTGTTTACATTAATCAACAATATAATACAATTATTATAATTAATTGATCAATTTGCTTTTTATTCATTAAAATGCATTATATAAGCATCATAGTGCATGGTGGTCATAGTCTTTCAAGTCTTATTAAAATTGGTATCTACATGACAATATCAATCAATAATTCACAAAGCCTATTATTAAATAAAGGGAGTGCAGAATTATTAGGCAAATGAGTATTTTGACCACATCATCCTCGTTATGCATGTTGTCTTACTCCAAGCTGTATAGGCTGGAAAGCCTACTACCATTTAAGCATATTAGGTGATGTGCATCTCTGTAATGAGAAGGGGTGTGGTCTAATGACATCAACACCCTATATCAGGTGTGCATAATTATTAGGCAACTTCTTTTCCTTTGGCAAAATGGGTCAAAAGAAGGACTTGACAGGCTCAGAAAAGTCAAAAATAGTGAGATATATTGCAGAGGGATGCAGCAGTCTTAAAATAGCCAAGCTTCTGATGCGTGATCATCGAACAATCAAGCGTTTCATTCAAAATAGTCAACAGGGTCGCAAGAAGCGTGTGGAAAAACCAAGGCGCAAAATAACTGCCCGTGAACTGAGAAAAGTCAAGCGTGCAGCTGCCAAGATGCCACTTGCCACCAGTTCGGCCATATTTCAGAGCTGCAACATCACTGGAGTGCCCAAAAGCACAAGGTGTGCAATACTCAGAGACATGGCCAAGGTAAGAAAGGCAGAAAGTCAACCACCACTGAACAAGACACACAAGCTGAAACGTCAAGACTGGGCCAAGAAATATCTCAAGACTGATTTTTCTAAGGTTTTATGGACTGATAAAATGAGAGTGAGTCTTGATGGGCCAGATGGATGGGCTCGTGGCTGGATTGGTAAAGGGCAGAGAGCTCCAGTCCGACTCAGACGCCAGCAAGGTGGAGGTGGAGTACTGGTTTGGGCTAGTATCATCAAAGATGAGTTTGTGGGGCCTTTTCGGGTTGAGGATGGAGTCAAGCTCAACTCCCAGTCCTACTGCCAGTTTCTGGAAGACACCTTCTTCAAGCAGTCGTACAGGAAGAAGTCTGCATCCTTCAAGAAAAACATGATTTTCATGCAGGACAATGCTCCATCACACGCGTCCAAGTACTCCACAGCGTGGCTGGCAAGAAAGGGTATAAAAGAAGAAAATCTAATGATATGGCCTCCTTGTTCCCCTGATCTGAACCCCATTGAGAACCTGTGGTCCATCATCAAATGTGCGATTTACAAGGAGGGAAAACAGTACACCTCTCTGAAGTGTCTGGGAGGCTGTGGTTGCTGCTGCACGCAATGTTGATGGTGAACAGATCAAAACACTGACAGAATCCATGGATGGCAGGCTTTTGAGTGTCCTTGCAAAGAAAGGTGGCTATATTGGTCACTGATTTGTTTTTGTTTGGTTTTTGAATGTCAGAAATGTATATTTGTGAATGTTGAGATGTTTTATTGGTTTCACTGGTAAAAATAAATAATTGAAATGGGTATAAATTTGTTTTTTGTTAAGTTGCCTAATAATTATGCACAGTAATAGTCACCTGCACACACAGATATCCCCCTAAAATAGCTAAAACTAAAACTTCCAAAAATATGATAAAAATATATATATACAGTATTGTTCAAAATAATACACTCTAAAAAATGCTGGGTTAAAAACAACCCAAGTTGGGTTGAAAATGCACCAACCCAACAATTGAGTTGTTTTAACCCAGTGGTTGGGTTAAATGTTGCTTAAGACAACCCAATTGCTGGGTAAGAACAACTCAACCATTGGGTTAAAACAACCCAATTGTTGGGTCGGTGCATTTTCAACCCAACTTGGGTTGTTTTTAACCCAGCATTTTTTAGAGTGTAGCAGTACAATGTGACTAACCAGAATAATCAAGGTTTATCGTATATTTTTTTATTGCTACGTGGCAAACAAGTTACCAGTAGGTTCAGTAGATTCTCAGAAAACAAATGAGACCCAGCATTCATGATATGCACGCTCTTAAGGCTGTGCAATTGGGCAATTAGTTGAATTAGTTGAAAGGGGTGTGTTCAAAAAAATAGCAGTGTGACATTCAATCACTGAGGTCATCAATTTTGTGAAGAAACAGGTGTGAATCAGGTGGCCCCTATTTAAGGATGAAGCCAACACTTGTTGAACATGCATTTGAAAGCTGAGGAAAATGGGTCGTTCAAGACATTGTTCAGAAGAACAGCGTACTTTGATTAAAAAGTTGATTAGAAAGGGGAAAACCTATAAAGAGGTGCAAAAAATGATAGGCTGTTCAGCTAAAATGATCTCCAATGCCTTAAAATGGAGAGCAAAACCAGAGAGACGTGGAAGAAAACGGAAGACAACCATCAAAATGGATAGAAGAATAACCAGAATGGCAAAGGCTCAGCCAATGATCACCTCCAGGATGATCAAAGACAGTCTGGAGTTACCTGTAAGTACTGTGACAGTTAGAAGACGTCTGTGTGAAGCTAATCTATTTTCAAGAATCCCCCGCAAAGTCCCTCTGTTAAAAAAAAGGCATGTGCAGAAGAGGTTACAATTCGCCAAAGAACACATCAACTGGCCTAAAGAGAAATGGAGGAACATTTTGTGGACTGATGAGAGTAAAATTGTTCTTTTTGAAAACTTCAGTCAACATAACCAACGTGACAACCTGCTTGGACAGAGAGCGTGCTAGGGACTATTTTTAGGTGCTGCATAATTATGCGCCTGCTGAATCCATGGTACGGCAGCAAAGTTCCCTGATTATTATACAGGAATGAGAGGGTAGTTCCTAGCCATATCGGTCTAGAAAATAGCAACTTTTAATTTTCCGTCGGTCTTAGTACACAATGTAACTATACACATCACAACATGTTAATAGCATGGCATTATTTTGTCACTTATTAAGCAGTAGGTTCATCTATATGCTAAGCTAGGCTAGCGATGGGTCCGTCGGAAAGAGTTATGGCACGCACAGAGATAAAAAAAGGTATGTATGGACTTATCTAACTCTGGGGGATATGGTGAATTAGCTAGTCAAAAAAAAATGCTGTTACACATTGGTCTGGGGAGTTTGCTATGTATTTTATACTGCACAAGATGCATGATAAACAGGCAAAATTCAAATAACTGTACACAGTTGGATAGTCCTTCAACCAATCAGACCACAAGAGGTGTGATCAATGGGCAACGACACATCGCTTCTCTATCCGTCATCATGTTAAACCCACCAAAAGCACACCAGGTGAAGCCAGTCTATGATTGGTTCCTGAAAAAGTGTAACAGAAGCAGTAGAAATGAATGTACAGGTTTCCAGACTGAGCTGCAGGGCGAAATCAAACTGACAGCAGCTCAGCCTGGGTTTCCCCAATCTAGGAACTCACTGGAGGAGATTTAATTTCCAAACTACTTCAATAACTGCAAAAAGCAATATCACTTTGCGAAAGTGTGAATTCAGGCTGGATAAATAAGAAATAACTGACATGAGAGAGCTTCAGACAATAATCACACAGAGCAGTTGTATGACTATTTTGATGCTCCTGTTGACAGGCATGGGCCAACATGGGAATCCACTCTAGTAAAAAAAAAAAAAAAAAGTTTTTTACAACAATGAACATTTTATTGAAATTTTAACTCTTCATAAATTTCACTGTTTTGTGTAGGAGATGGAGAGAGTAAAGGAAGGAAAGGCACCAGCAAGCAGGTACGAATTTGAAGACAGAGAGCTGGAGAAACACATCACTCCTCAAACTCTAAAACCAAAAATCAAGCAGAACCCTCTCTATTCTCACATCAACATCATCCACACGGAGGAGAATAAGTCCAAACCATCCTGGACCATTCAGGACTATGATAGACAAACTGCACATGGACAGCTGGGAGACTATATTAAGGTACTATTATCATCAAATGCACACTGGATATTGCAATCTAATAACATCAGATTATGAGAATGTGATATGGTCAGGGTTAGGATAGTTACTTTTAAATTGTATTCCATGTTACAGAATACATGCTGTAAAATATAATTTGTAACATTAGATTACTCAAGGTAAGTAATCTCATTCTTTAGATTAATTTTCCAACGCTGGCAGATTTTTTTAATCAGATATTTTAAGTATAACAACAACAACAAAAAAAGATAAAATATTCACTGTGTATAAAACAACTTTTCTGAATGCACATGCATTATTATTTTTATAGAACAAGTTAAAAAGTATATTTTATTTTAGTTTTATACATTGCTTAAGTCTAATGCATTTCTAATATAAACATTATTTAATTCAAGACTGCAACATAGACAAAGTGAACGGATTTATGTTTAATCTATCAAAGCATTTTAAACTGTTTTATGTTAAGCTATAATAATAGAAACATATTGCAGATATTTACTTAATGACATCTTATACACCTTTTACTCTACTCCCTGGGAACGTAATTACAGTATATTGTAAGAGAGTGTTTTTTGCTGTTCAATCACTCAGAATTCACAATCAATACATTTGTCACTAAATATTAAACAAATGACAAAAAAATTTAATCCCTTAAGTATTCCCTTAATACTTTTAAATATAATTTATCAGTCATTTCAATTGTAACTGTAACTGAATACAGTTAATCATATTTTCTATTTTAAATATAAAACTCTAATACAAAATGTATTCTGTTACTCTAAAACTCTGCATATTATTTCTGTGGTGTATAATAATTAGGCTATTGGATTTAAAGGCGCAGTAAGCTATTTCTTAGAAACACTTTTGAAAGTGGATCAGACTGAGCATGACAACACACTTGTTGCCAATCAGCATTTAGGGATGTGTCCACTCACGTGATCTCCCCTTCTCAGGGAACCATGGTTATGGTACTGAAACCGTTTGTGCATTTTAGGGGCAAAGCAAGGAAAGGAGGGGTCTGTTTGTTTGGGTTGATTTCAAACATCAACATGGTTTCTTTTTTAAGTGCTATTGTGATTATGATTCTAATCACTTAAGCCTGTGGAAAATAACTTCAGTTTAGTTTAGGTCATGGACTTTTATTTTGCATTTCTTCAGTTCCTGACAAACAGTGTTAAATACCAACACTATTAAAATGTTTGTAAAAAGTTTGTACAGTATAAAAATCACCTTTGGAGAGTAGTAGCAGTAGCAGTAATCTGGTGGATTTTGTATGCAGGTTAAGACTGGATTTACATTTTTTAAATGTACTATAAAGGAATCATCATACAAATAAAGTAATAATAATAATAATAATAATAATAATAATAATAATAATAATAATAATAACAACAACAAAAATAAATGTATGCATATTTAATATTCATGACCCATCAAATAAGGCAAAAAACAGAGCATTACATTCTAGGGACAATTTCTAGGGTTGTAAATGGACCTGTAAAACTGTATTTGGACAATTTTTGCCCTTAGGGCACCTTTAAATGTTGCATTTCAAAAGTAGTTTAAGATTCAAATTATTTAGATTTTGAAAATACTGGAAATACATTTTTTTTCTTTTAAAAGATATCACAATAATGAAAATATTACATGTTTTTGATGAGTTTATAATGTAATAAATTTCTCATTATGTAACATTTCATTACATTATAAGCTCAGTATTTTATGTTTTGATATTTACGTTTTTATTACAATTATAATCTAATACTTATTACATTGTGTGTAGCTATTACATTATAAGTTGCTACAATCTACCTGCTACTTCAGTCTGTCTACACATCACCATGACAATAATCTTGACAAGCTGTAAACAATTAACAATCATGAATAATGTTGCTGTGTGTAAACAATAAAAAGCAACATTGAGGTGAAATTCTAATTAACATATTCTACTTATCCTGTATTGCAGTTTGATCAGCCAATTTAATGGTTAACATCCCATAAATTATTTAGTTATCATGTATAGCTAAATATAACAGTCTGAAATTCATAGAGTTTACTTTTAAAATGCAGTAAACTCAGAAAGAATAATGTTCTAAATGTTTTTTGTGTGTTTCAGCAAGACCCAAAAGAGCTGAGCTTCTGGCTGGAAGATCTCTACACCCCCGGCTATGATTCTCTGCTCAAGAAGAAAGCAGCTGAAATGAAGAGGAACAAAATTTGTAAAACATTTGCATTCATCATTCTGTTAGTTTGTGCAGTAGTGATCATTATTACTGTGCCAATAGTGGTAACACAATCAAGAAACTGATGGAGCCATGCCTGCCATTCACTCTAGTCTGCATCAAGTCCTAGAACAATCTGACAGTTCAGCTAAACAAAAGAAAACACTTCACATCATTTCATATAGTATAAAGGGTTGGGTCAATATGATCATTGGTATATTTTAAAAAAAATCTAAATTGCATTTAGTCTTTTATTACACCACAAGCCTTGTCATGTAATAAAAAAACAATAATAATAATAAAAAAAATTGCTGGGTTATTATTAATGTTTGTCATATTACTATAACAACAAAAGAAGTGCAATCTTCACAGGTGTGAGTTGGAAATGCACACTTCAAGTTACGCCTCACATAACAGAAAATATCAACCTATGAATGTCTTAAGTGGATTTCACTGATAGCCATTGATCAGTTTTGAAAGGCAAAATTATATTGCTCTATAATCAGGTACAAAAATATTTACAAAACATACAATTAATTATACAATGAAATAATGGCCTATTGTATGGGAATTAATTACAGCAGCTACAAAACCTACCCTAAACATAGCCATTCCACTTTAATAAAAATGTAATAGTAAAAGGTAAAAATGTAATAATAATTTTTTTTATATACGTAATAGTACTGCACTGTTATAGATCGTTTTGCTTATATGTATGCTGGACTCAGACACGTGTGGGCCATCGCTTGCAAATCTCATTATATTCCGTTCTTGTTCTGCTACTCCTCCCTCTCTCTCTCTCTCTCTCTCTCTCTCTCTCTCTCTCTCTCTCTCTCTCTCTCTCTCTCTCTCTCTCTCTCTCTCTCTCTCTCTCTCTCTCTCTCTCTCTCTCTCTCTCTCTCTCTCTCTCTCTCTCTCTCTCTCTCTCTCTCTCTCTCTCTCTCTCTCAGCATTTTGACATGCAATCCAAATCATGAATCAATAAGCTGATTCATGACCGTTTGAATCTTTATTTGAGGTTTGAAAACAAACGTGGAAGAGAAGACAATGCTGCAATATATAATAAAATAAAATAAAATAAACACTATATATAATTATTATTCATTATTTTTTAATAATGTCCTGATATATATATATATATATATATATATATATATATATATATATATATATATATATATATATATATATATATATATATATATATATATATATATATAGGAACAAAGGGCATATGGCATTAGAACAGTAAATGATAACTTTTTAATTTTAATTTTAATGTGAACTATCCCTTTAAAGGTGGGGTAAGTGCTTTCTGGTAACCGTTGTTGATTTTTCAAATCCCCAAAACAAACACGTCCCTACCCCCAAAAGGGTCTCGCCCCTATATTGATAGCTCGGCCCCGCACACATGTAAACCAGGCAACAACTATGGCAGAATCTATGTGTTACTAATCTAGGTCGAATATTCAATGAAAAAGTCGTCCCTTTTATCACAAAAACACAAACAGTTCTCATGAACAACTCTATAGTATCGTACTTGTCGGAAACATTTTGTGAGCTGACGCTTGTAACAGACAGTGAGGAGATTTAGATGCTCTATATGGTGTGGAAATGAACGGGTCTTTATCATCGCTGAAGTGAGCGACAATACGATCGCAAATGGACAAAAAAGCGAACATGACACACAAGCATATTCAAGCAAATCAGCATATATTAGTTCTCAGCTTTTGTCCATCGTGTGTCGAGTGTTTTGAATAATGACATGCACTGAGCGATCTCTTTTCCCCATCATTATTAGAGACGCCCCTTACCTGCTGATTGGCTATACAGGTCCTTCTTAAAAAATTAGCATATTGTGATAAAGTTCATTATTTTCCATAATGTAGTAATAAAAAATAAACTTTCATATATTTTAGATTCATTGCACACCAACTGAAATATTTCAGGTCTTTTATTGTTTTAATACTGATGATTTTGGCATACAGCTCATGAAAACCCAAAATTCCTATCTCAAAAAATGTGCATATTTCATCCGACCAATAAAAGAAAAGCGTTTTTAATATATAAAAAAGTCAACCTTCAAATAATTATGTTCAGTTATGCACTCAATACTTGGTCGGGAATCCTTTTGCAGAAATGACTGCTTCAATGCGGCGTGGCATGGAGGCAATCAGCCTGTGGCACTGCTGAGGTGTTATGGAGGCCCAGGATGCTTCGATAGCGGCCTTAAGCTCATCCAGAGTGTTGGGTCTTGCATCTCTCAACTTTCTCTTCACAATATCCCACAGATTCTCTATGGGGTTCAGGTCAGGAGAGTTGGCAGGCCAATTGAGCACAGTAATACCATGGTCAGTAAACCATTTACCAGTGGTTTTGGCACTGTGAGCGGGTGCCAGATTGTGCTGAAAAATGAAATCATCTCCATAAAGCTTTTCAGCAGATAGAAGCATGAAGTGCTCCAAAATCTCCTGATAGCTAGCTGCATTGACCCTGCCCTTGATAAAACACAGTGGACCAACACCAGCAGCTGACATGGAACCCCAGACCATCACTGACTGTGGGTACTTGACACTGGACTTCAGGCATTTTGGCATTTCCTTCTCCCCAGTCTTCCTCCAGACTCTGCCACCTTGATTTCCGAATGACATGCAAAATTTGCTTTCATTCGAAAAAAGTACTTTGGACCACTGAGCAACAGTCCAGTGCTGCTTCTCTGTAGCCTAAAAGTGTCTTGACCTGGGGAATGCGGCACCTGTAGCCCATTTCCTGCAAACGCCTGTGCACGGTGGCTCTGGATGTTTCTACTCCAGACTCAGTCCACTGCTTCCGCACATCCCCCAAGGTCTGGAATCGGTCCTTCTCCACAATCTTCCTCAGGGTCAGGTCACCTCTTCTCGTTGTGCAGCGTTTTTTGCCACACTTTTTCCTTCCCACGGACTTCCCTCTGAGGTGCCTTGATAAAGCACTCTAGGAACAGCCTATTCGTTCAGAAATTTCTTTCTGTGTCTTACCCTCTTGCTTTAGGGTGTCAATGATGGCCTTCTGGACAGGGTCGGGGCAGCAGTCTTACCCATGATTGCGGTTTTGAGTAATGATCCAGGCTGGGAGTTTTTAAAAGCCTCAGGAATCTTTTGCAGGTGTTTAGAGTTAATTAGTTGATTTAGATGATGAGGTTAATAGCTCATTTAGAGAACCTTTTCATGATATGCTAATTTTTTGAGATAGGAATTTTGGGTTTTCATGAGCTGTATGCCAAAATCATCAGTATTAAAACAATAAAAGACCTGAAATATTTCAGTTGGAGTGCAATGAATCTAAAATATATGAAAGTTTAATTTTATCATTACATTATTGAAGATAATGAACTTTATCACAATATGCACAATTTTTGAGAAGGACCTGTAGAGGACCAAATAACTCAAAATAAAATAATTAAATAAATAATGAGTTCAATAAAACAACAATTAAATGTACAAGTTTATTCTGAAATTAATAAATATTAATTAAAATAAATTAAATGTATGTATATTTATTTTGTAAAATTACATGAAAACACAACATTTATTGTTTAATATATTTCACGATTACCTCTTCCACACACACTATTGTTATATTTAAAAATATATTTTTTTCATTATTAAAAGTGCTTTTTCAAAAAGCCGTTTTCATAATAATATGCTGCATTTGCGAACTTGACACCTAAGCGCGATTTTCCCAAATATTTTTTTCATAATAATAGAGGACATTTCACAAAAGCCAATCAACAGGCAGTGGGCGATGCTTGGCGCTGATTGGTTTGAAGTTGAATAGTCGACAGAGATGACAGATCGATCTGTGTGTGGTGTTGTGACATCACGGAACACCAAGGGTGCTTCTCATTTTTTATTTGTGACTGAAAATGTATTTTGACTTTATTGAATTTTCTAAAAACCTGAAAACTATGAGAACTGTGGCTTTTTATTTTTAAACATAACAATAGTGTTTGGAAGAGGTAATTGTGAAATATATTGAACAATAAATGTTGTGGTTTCATGTAATTTTACACAATAAATAGATACATTTATTTAATTCATATTTATTTATTTATTTCAGAATAAACGGGTACATTTAAATTGTTGTTTTATTGAATTGTTTATTTATTGAATTATTTCATTTTGAGTAATTTGGTCCTCCATAATTGGATACAAGTTTGTTATTGGACTCGGCCAGAGTTCGTTTTGTAAAACAGTTTTGAAATAACACTTACTCCACCTTTAAGTGCAAGCCACCTGATAACACAAAAACACAGTTAAGCTGTAACACAGACAAAAGGTGGCAAACCGTTTTGGTTGAAAAGAGGCAGTTGGCACTGTGAAAATCAACAGCTAAAGATAAAGATATTCTTTCATGTGAAAAACTAGGTTTTTCTAAGACTCACACTTTATATAGTACTATGCTTTGGTGGAGGTTTTTCACTGTGTCTTTCTGCAGGTGACAGTAGATGATGACAAGACACAAATACATTTCATTCAGCTCTCTACTTCAGTAGCCAGGGCATTGATCAGGGAGCAATGTTAAGGGCTGTCTCAATAATAAAAGCCCTCCAGTGCACTGAAAAATGTGCTTCATAAAAAAAGCCCCGAGAATGCTCAGCTTCTCAACCTTGTGATATAAGAATTAATGGCATGAAACATAAAGAGCACAAACCATATCAAACATCATGACAAGTGACACACATTGAAAAGACAAACCATTATTTAATCATATTTCAACATAACCATAAACATACGTCTACACTGACTTTTCTTGGAAAATAATTTGTATATTTTGCTTGTCCACATTACCTGCTACTTGGAGGCTCTGCACAAGATTGCATATCATGCAGTGTGCAAATAATGAATTTAGTTCTCTTTAATAGCCTATTGCACTTTTTTTAATATTAAGCATGTAATTATAGATTAAGATATACATTATTAAAATGTAGCCCTTTTAATAGATCGGTAATTTTAGAATACGTTTTATGTATGATCTTGTCTGGCACCTGATTACATGCATCTGTCCATCATCAACACTCCATTCACCACACTATGGCCGTTTCTCAATATGCGTTCTAGTCTGTACTTGTGTTCTTGTGGACTTGTGAAACTGCCCAAGTACTGTTCCAATTCAAAGTTCTCAGCTAATACAGTTAAAATCCCCAGATGTGTTCTTGCTCCACCCTGTTTATCAAGGATGCTTTGAGACGTGACTTGTGCAGACTTGAGACAGTATAGGTATCCCAAAATGCATCTTGCATGCAATTGTCAATGGCGAACGAGAAATTTACCTGCATAATTTAAAAAATATTAGTAATTGTGTCACAAAGTTTATACTACATTTATACTACAAGAATTTAGTCCTCTCAAAGTTGATGTAGGCTACCCCGCCAAGAACAGCCCTGTATCGTTTTAGCTGAGGGCAAAGGAACGTTTCATAACTGTATTTATTTACTGTTGTATTAGTGCTGAATTTGTACGTTTGACTGAATTGTTTGCTTGTCTTTATTTCCTTTTGCATCGCTTCTTATACGTTTATAATGCCTATTATTGATTATTAAAAATGACATTTAAAAAACACAAGGCTGTTTTATGTCATATTTCATTTTATTATACATGTAGCGTGGAGATAATCGGAGTATATGTAGGCTACATATTGCCTGAACTGGATATCAATGTTTCATATTTATAAAATTAAAGCAAAAAGAGGCAGGGTTGTGTTTTAATTTGTTTTACTTTAAATATGCATGCAGTGAAGATGCACGCCTTGTTTGGCTGAACCATTTATGTGGCTATATTGTTTATGATTTTTAAAATAAAAAAGCAAATAGGCATATTTCAGTTTTATTGTAAATACAAATACATATAATTGAGTAGCCAGAGCAAGCTGAGTGATGTTATCAAGAGTAATTTATTAATTAATTTATAAATTAATATTATAAATATATATATATATATATATATATATATATATATATATATTATTTATATATATATATATATATATATATATATATATATATATATATATATATATATATATATATATATATATATATACTTTTAACTGGGTTTGATTTGTCATCATGTCTGTATTTTGTCTCACAAATATGTTTCTTTTTAACCTATTTGCAAACTGCTTCAGACTAAATAAACTTTATCAGGCTATAAATGGCTAAAAATCACCACTAGGAGGTGTCATAATACAAAAGACAACATATCAAAACTTCTGTTCATCATGAACTTTTCTGTTGTCATTAAAAGCCAATTGCAAAGCAAATAAAACAAACGACAAAAACAACAACTTTGGAACTGGTTTAAACATTCACATTACTATTATGTTTCCATAGAAACTTTTTTTTCATGTACACCGAATGACCTGCAGGCAGAATTCCTTTTGGTGTGTGTAACTTACGTCTGTGTGAGTTCTGTGAGTTGTTTTTTGACAGACTTCAAGTCTTGACTCCACCCTGTAAAGCAGCAACGCTATGAATGGCTGAGCTGTCAGGTTAACTGCAGAGTGCTGTGAATGATTCTCTTGAGCAAACTACTGCTCTGCTATTTCTGACAGCTATAACTAGCAGCTTGACCTCTAGTTGCCTTTGTGGATGTAATTTTACATCTTAAAAAAAGCATGATCTCATTTTGAAGCTGTTCGGCTGATGCCATGAGCACTCCAGGGTTTAAGGGTCTTTTTTTCATTCTGAAATATGGTGAAAAGCTTTGCATCTTCCTATTTAGTTAGATGAAAATAGGTGGAACATGCACATATTTAGATTTTTTTTAAAATGAAAGATTAGAAAGAAAGCTGATAAAATATTATAGCTGAAAAAAGTTAATGAAAAGAGCATTTTTATTTATTTGTCCAGTAATATTTTACAATGTTAAATATATTAACTTCATTGATCAAATGGTAGTGTAGAAATATATGCTACTTCCAATATTTCAATTTTAAAATGTTTCTTTGAATGGAAGTGGTGCTGCCAATGCCAAGATTGTCGGTTTTATTTCAGGGAATGTGCAAACTCATAAATTGTATAGTTTGAATGCATCCTTTTAAGTTCTATTGGATAAAACGTACTCGGTTACTTTCGTAACCTCGGTTCCCTGAGAGAGAGGAACGAGTATTACGTATGGGAAAAACTCCTTTTCTCGAGAATGTGAAGCAAAACTTTTAATAAAGGTATCTATGTAAAGCGCAGTGAGCTGCACGGCCATAGCCCAGCGCGAGGAGCGCTGATTGGCCGGGCTGCGGCAACTGCAGGAACCTATGGTGAGGCGGCTGAGAGGAACGAACCAATGGGGGGCGTTCCAGAAGCCCGCCGAAAAAGGTGCTTATATTTGCATACAGGAGGCTATATAAGACCCTAATTCGCCATAGGTGTCAGGTTTTAAGATCGACTGAAGCGATACCTGAGAAGCAAAAACACGGCACGGAACGTAATACTCGTTCCTCTCTCTCAGGGAACCGAGGTTACGAAAGTAACCGAGTACGTTCCCTTTCGAGAGAGGTTCCTCGTATTACGTATGGGAACACAATGTAAAGCGCCGTGTGTGCTGACTGACCCAGTATACCCAAAGCACATGTTATAAACCCCCGAGACACCGACAGAGGCGGCTTATAAGGGGAATGAAGAACCGGAAGAGTCGGTTCGTTTGAACAGCTGATCGGACATAGTCGGATCTTATGATGAATGAATAGTGCTTAAGGACTAATGTGTACAGGCCAAAATGTAAGGCAATCTGTTTGCCAGGGTCAAGATAGAGCCTAGATGGAGAGAAGCCCTGCTTGTAGAGCTGGAACCTCCAACTTGTAGAATCTGATAAAAGTGGACGGAGAGGCCCAGCCTGCCGCCGCACAGATATCTTCCAAAGAAATGTCACACGACCAAGCCCAAGATGAGGCCATGCCTCTAGAGGAGTGGGCTTAAATGCCTGTAGGACAGGTTAGGTCCTGGACCTATATGCTAGTGGGACTGCATCCACTATCCAGTGTGAGAGACTGTTTCATGACAGCACAAACTTTAGTGCGGCCAACGAAGCAATGAAGAGCTGATCCGACTGCCTGAAGGGGGCGGAGCGCTCTAGATACAATCTCAATGCTCTGACTGGGCAGAATAGGTTTGCGTCTTATTCTCTCTGAGACGCGGGTTAAGCAGTGCAAAGACCTGCATACTGAAGGGGTTGATAGCACTTTCAGCATAAAACCATGCCTCGGTTTGAGCACAACCTTGAAGTTGCTGGACCCAAACTCAAGACAGGAAGGGCTCACGGAGAGTGCAGGTAAGCCACCCACTCGGTTAACCGAGGCCACAGCCAGCAGAAAAACGGTTTTGAGTGATATGTGCTTCAAGCTCGTGTTCTGAAGTGGTTAGGAGGGGGAACCCTTCACGGCCTCCAAAACCATGGCGAGGTCCCAAATAGGGACCGAGGTAGGGGCAAGGCGAGCTGAATCTCCTGGCCCCTTTAAGAAAACACACAATAAGATCACTTTTCCCTAGTGAATGTGCCGCGATAGGAGCGTGGCTAGCTGCTATGGCGGAGACACACACCCCGAGTATGGAGGGGGGACGACCCGCATCCATTAGCTCTTAGAGAAAGCGAGCGGTTCCGCCAGTTCGCATGAGTGTGCGTCGATGTTTCGCGTAGCACATTGGTTAGAAAACCACTGACCACTTCAAGCAGAGCTGCCAGATAGCAGGGGCTCTAGCTTCCGAAATAGTGTTCATAACTTGTCAGAGAGGTTCCGGGATACCGTTGATGGGCCATACGTGGAGGGCCCACAGCTCGGGATTGGGATGCCAGACCTTCCCTTTCATTGGCAGAATAGGCATGGGGCTGTGTCTGACAGCTGAAACAGTATGGAGAACCATGTGCGGTTCTTCCAAAGTGGGGCTATTAAAAAGCACAGGCTGCAGCTGGATCGCGATCGGAGGGAACATATAGAGGGAGTCTGGGCCAACATGGGCCAGGGCATCCCTGCGTTTGCAGAAAAAATATTGGGCAGCGTGTGCTGTGCAAGCTGAATTGTTTGCGGGTAAAGGGACCATCCCCCTGGGGACATGGGTCCTCTGGATAACATGTCCGGACCCTGATTCAGAATACTTGGCACGTAAGCCGCCCTTAGGGAGCTCAGATTGTGCTCTGCCCATAAAAGGAGATGCTTAGCCATGCAGTGAACAGAGTCTGATCTCGGCTGCCCTAGCGATTTTATGTACATTATCAAGACGTGGTGGTTCTTATGCCGTAAGTCTTGAGTCTATGACAATGACTGTACTGATAAGCCTGCCCCTCGAAGGCGAATCTCAAGAATGGCCTGTAGTGGGGGTGGGGGGTTATCGTAACGTGAAGTATGCGTTTTTCAGATCTATTGAGAAAACCCAATCCCCGGGGCGAATGTGCGCGAGGATTTGTTTCACCGTCAGCACCTTGAAACGAGCGTGTCATAAGTGCTTTGTTCAGATGCCTGGAAAATGGGCCTGAGACCGCCACCCATTTTCGGCATGAGGAATTAGCGACAGTAAAAACCTGACTCGCTAGCGTCGGGTGTACTGTTTTCGCCGCTCTCTCCTTTAACAGTCTCAATGCCTCAGCGAGAAGCACGTGACTGACACTGCTTCTTACAGAGGGCTCGACCACGGCTTGAATCGCGGGGTCTGCGAGCAAAACTGTAGCGAGAACCTCATTTTATATGTTCAACACCCAATATTATATACCAGGAATGGCCTGCCAGGCCTGGGCTCGTAAAGCCAGGGGTTGAATTAGATTCGGGGGCTGGCCGCTTAGTAATAGGGGCCTGTTAGCCGGGTTGCTTGTGCTGTAACACTGCTTGTAACACTGTGGGGATAGTGTTAGTTTTGGCGGTGCAGGCTTTGCAGTGGGCGCACGCCTCACATTTATATTGTGTGTGCGAGAGTGAACTTTGTGAAAAGTGCTTGGGTGCAGGAGTGCAGACTGTAAAGTGGGCACATTTCCTACATAGAAAGCTCTTTTGTGTGTAGTGTAAACAATGTGCAGTGGCGCACAACCTACGTAGAATACCCACGGTGCAAACCAGTGAGCAAATCCACAGGGGTAAACGCACACAGCATTAGTGTGCAGACGAGCGTGTTTAACACAGGCTAGTTGACTGCAATATTTCATCTCCAGTCACTTAACTTAAGGGAACTGGGAGAATGTAAGGAAGTGCGGGTGGTATGTGAGCCATTCCACAATGCCGTTATGCTCTAGTCTAGACTGAAAGCGCGCATGCAGACAAGCGTGTTTGACCACAGGCTAGTTGACTGCAATAAGGCTAGTTGACTTTATATGGTGTAATCCGGCCGCGGCGGGATTTATTTGTGATTTTGTGAGGCTGAATTAACAGTGCTTATGTAGGGGTGCACACTGTGTAGTGGACACTTTGTCTACAGTGTAAAAACCTTTCCAGCCGCCTGAATAAAGGGGACTGGAAGTGATAGAGTGAAAAAAGGGCTTAGCTTGGCAGCCATTTTCCGACGCCCTTATGCTCTGACAGTGAGCGCGTGCTATGACGTAAGCCGCGCTCTAGTCAGCAACGCGCTGTGGAAGGGGCGCGCGCTATCATGACAAGGCAGCCATTACAACTTCCTTGGCAGTAAGCGCGCGCTGCAGCGACATTGTTCTTGACATACCCAACAGCCCGAGCTCGCTCGTCTAACTTACTCTAGTATTCTCTGTCCGCAGCGCTTCAGCACGGCGGCGGTAGAATGAGCACGGCGAGAGCTTCGGCTCGAGTTTGTTTATTCACTCTATTATTCTCTGTCCGCGGCGATAGAGCGACAGGACGAGAGAATTGGAAGCGTGAGGAAAAACTCTGTCCGCGGCGCTTCTAGCACGGCGAGAGCTTCGGCTCGAGTTAGTTTATTCACTCTATTATTCTCTGTCCGCGGCGATAGAGCGACAGGACGAGAGAATTGGAAGCGTGAGGAAAAACTCTGTCCGCGGCGCTTCTAGCACGGCGAGAGCTTCAGCTCGAGTTTGTTTATTCACTCTAGTATTCTCTGTCCGCGGCGATAGAGCGACAGGACGAGAGAATTGGAAGCGTGAGGTAAAACTGTCCGCGGCGCTTCTAGCACGGCGAGAGCTTCGGCTCGAGTTTGTTTATTCACTCTAGTATTCTCTGTCCGCGGCGATAGAGCGACAGGACGAGAGAATTGGAAGCGTGAGGTAAAACTGTCCGCGGCGCTTCTAGCACGGCGAGAGCTTCGGCTCGAGTTTGTTTATTCACTCTAGTATTCTCTGTCCGCGGCGATAGAGCGACAGGACGAGAGAATTGGAAGCGTGAGGTAAAACTCTGTCCGCGGCGCTTCTAGCACGGCGAGAGCTTCGGCTCGAGTTTGTTTATTCACTCTAGTATTCTCTGTCCGCGGCGATAGAGCGACAGGACGAGAGAATTGGAAGCGTGAGGTAAAACTCTGTCCGCGGCGCTTCTAGCACGGCGAGAGCTTCGGCTCGAGTTTGTTTATTCACTCTAGTATTCTCTGTCCGCGGCGATAGAGCGACAGGACGAGAGAATTGGAAGCGTGAGGTAAAACTCTGTCCGCGGCGCTTCTAGCACGGCGAGAGCTTCGGCTCGAGTTTGTTTATTCACTCTAGTATTCTCTGTCCGCGGCGATAGAGCGACAGGACGAGAGAATTGGAAGCGTGAGGTAAAACTCTGTCCGCGGCGCTTCTAGCACGGCGAGAGCTTCGGCTCGAGTTTGTTTATTCACTCTATTATTCTCTGTCCGCGGCGATAGAGCGACAGGACGAGAGAATTGGAAGCGTGAGGTAAAACTCTGTCCGCGGCGCTTCTAGCACGGCGAGAGCTTCGGCTCGAGTTTGTTTATTCACTCTATTATTCTCTGTCCGCGGCGATAGAGCGACAGGACGAGAGAATTGGAAGCGTGAGGTAAAACTCTGTCCGCGGCGCTTCTAGCACGGCGAGAGCTTCGGCTCGAGTTTGTTTATTCACTCTAGTATTCTCTGTCCGCGGCGATAGAGCGACAGGACGAGAGAATTGGAAGCGTGAGGTAAAACTCTGTCCGCGGCGCTTCTAGCACGGCGAGAGCTTCGGCTCGAGTTCGCCTATTCACTCTAGTATTCTCTGTCCGCGGCTGTAGCGCGACGGAATGAGAGAAGAGTGGGAACAACTCTGTGGCAGCGGCGGAAGAAGAGCCGCGGCGGCGGCAGAGTGAAGAGAGCTTCGGCTTGAGTGTGCTCATGTCCTCTAACATTCTCTCTTTCCGCGGCGCTATTCAGCGCGACGGGACGAGAGCAGAGGGAGAGTGAGAAGAGCTCCGTCTTTCCGCGGCGCTTAACGACGCGGCGGAACGAGAGAGTCCTCGAGTAGAACAAGCCTGTAAGCTCTAGAAGTGGCGTTGCAGCGGCAACACAAACACATATAACACTCAACATAGACACAGTTTAAAGGATATATAACGCCGGATGGCGTAGCTGGAACGGCAGAGAAGGCGGAGAGGGAGTCCGTCGTCCTCAGCTGCAGGTTCCGCTGGTGCCTTTTCAACGGCGGTGCTTCTTCCGGAGACCAGCGAAGGTATCGCTGAAGGAGATAAAATCTGACACCTATGGCGAATTAGGGTCTTATATAGCCTCCTGTATGCAAATATAAGCACCTTTTTCGGCGGGCTTCTGGAACGCCCCCCATTGGTTCGTTCCTCTCAGCCGCCTCACCATAGGTTCCTGCAGTTGCCGCAGCCCGGCCAATCAGCGCTCCTCGCGCTGGGCTATGGCCGTGCAGCTCACTGCGCTTTACATAGATACCTTTATTAAAAGTTTTGCTTCACATTCTCGAGAAAAGGAGTTTTTCCCATACGTAATACGAGGAACCTCTCTCGAAAGGGAAAGGGGGTTATTTTATATTATATTGCTTGATGCATATGGTCTGAAACAGAGCCAAGTGGGCATGCATTATTAGGTATTAATAATTATAATCCATATATTGTTATGACGTTGTAGCACTGAGATAACCCTAAAAAGTAATAAACAATTTAAAAATTCCACATGCATGTCTAAAAAATGCATGTCTAAAGTTATCACCAGATGATGACAAGAGAAATCTAAATCTATTAAAAAAAGTTCTACGAGGACATAAAGGCTTTTTACATGTAAAAATCTCATAATTAAAAAAATTCAAATGAATGCAATAGAAGTTGGACAAAAACTGATGGTTTATGTATCCCTACCTGCAGCTGTCTATTCTGGGCCAAATGTGGCAAAATTCTTGGGTACACATGCAGTATGCAAAAAAGAATAACATCATATAAGTAGAATATTTGACAACTCAGTATTTGAGATACCAGGAGTGCAATTCTGATTTGATAAGTGGTTAGTAATATCTAGAAAACACATTTTGATGCAAAACTAACATTCCAAATGTTATTTTTATTCACCAAAATTTTAACAGGTCAGGAATTGAATAAATATGGAAAATTATGTCAATAAAAAACAGATTTTGAACAGAGTAAGTGAGTGGCTAAAAAAAGAACCATTTCAATGGTTTAAAGAATACCTTTATACATTAAAGAAATGGTACAGGTATTTTGTTTCAAAAACGCTTCTATATTCACTGCAAATTTGGGTAATGAAGATTTTCATTGCTGGAAAATGGCAGAATGGATTTCAGTTTTATCTTTATTTTTTTTATTTATTTTTTACTTTAGAATACACATATGTACCTTAAGGTACTAAATCTTTTTTGTGCCAAAACACACACACACACACACACACACACACACACACACACACACACACACACACACACACACACACACACACACACACACACACACATTATAAAGTCAAAATGACATGGTATAAAGTTGCAATTGTGAGTTATAAAGTCAGAATTGTGAGATTTCAACAAATCTTTTTTTTTTTTTTTTTAAGTTGTGAGATAAAAAGTCACAATTACTTATTCCATTTTTTAGTCTGTGTCAGAAACAAGGTTCCATAAATTTCTGTATGTACAATGATGAAAATATGTCAGTTCGAACACAGCTAATGACTATTTCCAAACAGGTTTCCCAAATGTCTTCAATGTTTTAGGTAGGCCCAGCCAAAAACACCATTGCCTCAGGCTATTTCCAAGTTGTTGTTTTTTTCTTCTTTTCTGGCAGGCCACTCAAGTCAGGTGTAATTTGTCATTAGGCCTATATATGTCAAGTAGAAGCTAAATGTTATTTTAGTAATTATTATAGTAAAACATCACTTACACCTTTAATTAAATTTATTTTTATTTTTTTGTGTGTGTACACTTAGTCTTGTGGTTTTTATTCGCCGTGTAAGTAGTCTATGTTTTCACTACACTGATGAAGCTGAGCTCAGTGAAATTCCTGCCTTCTTTGGATTTCCCTGCAAACGTCAGCCAGGGAAGAGAAAGCGCAGCTGTTTTGCTCCGCCCCATGACTGAGGACAAGCAAAGAGCGTTTGTCCCGTTACATCAGTGCGCCTAGAGACTTAAACCGGGAGAAATGCTTGAGAGACGTGGAAGAAAAGTTCCGTTTCCTCGCGTCAAACTGTGAGGAAAATGGCGAGGAGACTGAATCGGCAGAATGAGGAGAATAGGGTTACGTGCATGCAGTATATTTTTATAGTGAGGTGAGGAAGCAGTGTCTTCAGTGGAGAACGACACAGCGCGAGCCTTCATTGCTTGGAAAAGGAAGCGTCAACTTTACAAACGTTACAGTGTGACATGTTTTCACTTCAGTAATGTGGATTGTAGCTACTACCGAAAGAATTATAAGAAACTCTCCTCACCGAGCAAGAAAGAATTGACCAGAGAGCTGCGATATCAACACTTGGATGGATTTTAACCGATAAATATTTAGATCGACACATTTGAAAGATGTTTACCACACGTGTAACGGGACAACACTCACCTTCGGTCGCGCGAAGCGAACGTGCTTTGCAGACGTTAATTAATCACAGCCGTCAGTCATTTGACTCCAAAATGCACATATCAGTTTGAGGAGACTGTTGTATGTGAGTAATCTGCTGTATTGACTGTGCGATGGCCCTCAGGTCTAGAAGACCGTTGGTGAGCGTCATCGTGGGGGTTTTTCTGGGTTTCACAGCCGCTTCGTGGCTTGTTGTGCCCAGAGTTGTAGAGATCAGTGCGAAGAACAGAAGGTCTTCAGTGTGTACGTACTACAGTAACGCCAAGGCTCAGGCTAAAGTTTCAGACACCGCCCACACTACCTCAACAACCAGTGGCAGACACAAGCAGCTGCAACCAGTCTTCTCCAGCCAGGAAGGCAGTGATGAAGGTGAAGAGGAGTTTTATAGGACAGGGAACAGCAGTGGCAGAGTGGGACCTGTACCTCCAGCTAATAGATTCTTGTACGTGGGGGTCATGACAGCAAAGAAGTATCTGGCTTCCAGGGCTGTGGCTGCCTACAGGACATGGACCCCCAGCATCCCTGGGCGGGTAGAATTCTTCTCCAGTGATGGCTCTGAGAAGGTGCCCCTTCCAATTCCAGTGCCCGTAATCTCGCTGACAGGGGTGGACGATTCATACCCTCCCCAGAAGAAGTCTTTCATGATGCTGAAGTACATGCATGACCATTATTTGGATAAATATGAGTGGTTTATGAGGGCCGATGATGATGTCTACATCAGAGGTGAATAATACCTGAAGAACAAGAGTGAATCATTTTGATGCATGCACATAGCTTTGGAAATATTTCTACAACCAACAACTTTGAAATAATTACAATGAGTTAAAGGGATAATAAATATAAAGTATAGTTTTTGGAAGCTTATTGTAGGACCACTGAGATCTTTTGCATTGTGACATTATTTTAATGACAGTTTTAACGACTTTTCCCAAATACGTATCCCTGTAATGCTTCCACACATTTTAGTTTTTTTTTAATTTGATTAGATTTGTTTTTGCAGCAAAATAAATGTCTCTAAATGCATAACAATTTAAATAATATAACATTATTTTATATTACAGTAATCAGAATTTAAGGGTAAAATTAAAATGATGCTATGAAAATAATAAGTGCTGGGTATATTACGTGCAAATTGTAATCGGTCACTTATTTCAAATTGCATGACAAATTGTAGTTATTAACGTAATCCGTTACATCACATTTTTCAGGTAATATCATTTGACTAATTTTGGATTACTTTTAGATTACTTTTGACCTAACTTATCACATTGATTTGATTAAAATTAGATTACTTTTGACCTAACTTATCACATTGATTTGATTAAAATGGTCTTGTACCATATTTAAATAAAAATACAAAGAGAAAGTAAATAAAACATTTAGTTAGAAACAACATGAAGTGCATTAAATATTACATTATGTCAGGGTTTCAGGAGTTCATGACGGGACTGCAGGGGTTCATGAAATTTTAGTATTCATGAAAAAAAAACTATTTAGTATTTAAATCGTAAACATTTCAAATTAAAATAAATAATTTGAAAATAAAATCTATCACAATTAAAAAAAATATATAATTATTTGAAAATATATTTGTTTGCCTGTATGTCATAGACAATTAACTGACATCAGACAACCGCAAACCTATTTTGATTATCTGTTATTATTATTTCTGGGGTGAAATGTGACCCGAATATGCTCTTGGCAGGTTTTTGTGAAATTAACCCAGATTTTCCAATACATATCAATTTAGGTGGCTATATCCATTGGGCATAAGCATATATTTGGCGCAGACATAGTTTTTTCTCTTTAAAAAGGCTTGACACATAAAGATATCTTGTAAATCACATCAGTAACTGAATAACAGCTATTTTACATCATCTTTTTATTTCACAGGTCATCTAATGTGACTTTATAATGTATATATTACACTTGATGAGAAATGTTAAGTACATTGATTAATGTTAATATTAATATGTGTAAGAATATTAGTCATTGATAACTTGCCATACAGAATTTTTATAAATGGCTATGTAAGATTTTTCCCTTAACCTCATGGTTTTCTCCTGTGATTCTGCCTCCTTTAGGTGAGAAGCTGGAGTTGTTTCTTCGCTCTCTTAACAGCAGTAAACCACTGTATCTGGGTCAGACAGGTCTTGGTACCACAGAGGAGCTGGGTAAACTGGCCCTAGAGCCTGGAGAAAACTTCTGCATGGGTGGTCCAGGGATGATCTTCAGCCGTGAGGTTCTCCGCAGGATGGCGCCTCACATCGGGTCTTGTCTCAGGGAGATGTACACTACTCATGAAGATGTAGAGATAGGGCGCTGCGTCAGACGTTTTGGAGGGACCCAGTGCGTCTGGTCATATGAGGTAACTCCGGTTAACATCCTTCTGTGGAATTTGGTTTGAATGGGGTGAATTGTGCTGACTGTAGGAGCTCAATCTTAGAGTTTCTAGAGTTTGAGTCTATATTAACCTCCTATTATTCCATATTTACATTTTGCTTTTCTGTTTCAAATTATAGGATTTTTAATTTACAATTATTTCTTCCACTATTCAATTTAAGACACAAATATGTGGTGCACAGGGTTATTTGACAGTTCAGATTTGTTTTTGCATTGTAATGTGCATCTGCCTTTCGATGTCTCTTCTTTTCAGCTCTCTGGTAGGTAACTTAAAGTTTGATTTAAAGATGTGGTACACTACACACATCTGCAATTCAGATAGTAGGGCACAAATAACCTTGTGTGTATGTCTTGAAATGCAAGAAAAGTTGGAATGTGCATGTTTTCTCAAGGATAGTCCCTGAAGCCAGCACTTTCATATTATTACAACATCGGTTGCAAATTATTCATATTCAAGCAGACCTGTTTTCATTTCATCAGGCTGATTATTTGCTGTTTATTTGTACGGATATTTTATTCCGAGGTACCAGAGACTCTAAAGTGTTTACCCGTTGTTGCTAGAAACATAAACCCTTACCAGTTCTTTTTAAAATCATTTGGGTTTCATATGAGTAGGTTTGTTGAGGTTTCTGCATGTCATTAACACTTTTATATATATATACATACGCTATTGTATATATTATATAAGGACAAATTATATATGCCAGACCTTTAATATGTCAGAAATATTGACACAGGTATTACGCCCAGCTTGAGAAGTTGTTGTGAAACCAGTTATACTGCATGTAAAAACATAGTGCTGTGTTTTTCTGGGATACTAGTGGTTGCCACAGGACAGAGACTTACGTCTGCATAAAATAGTTATCATACAGTATCTCAGCAGAACTGAGGGAACAGATCTGGCATCCATCGTGTGTGTATTGCAGCTACTAGCTTTATATATGTGGTTCCCTTTTTGGCAAGTGTGCACTTGTCTTTTTTTATTTCTGCTTGTTACTGGATGATATTGTAGAAGGTGAATTATTAGTAAACTATTGGGAGAAGAAGGGAACCTCTATTCCCCACGTTAAAGTTAATTCATCAAAAAATTAAGATTCTGTAATTAACAACTCACCCTCATGTCGTTCCAAACCCGTAATACCTTTGTTCATCTTTGGAACACAATTTAAGATATTTTTGATATTAGCTCTCAGGTCCCCCCATAGACAGCAATTTACTGAACACTTTCAAGATCCAGAAAGGTATGAAAGACATGAATAAAATAGTCCATGTGACTCCAGTGGTTCAACCTTTATTATATGAAGCGTCAAATACTTTTTGTGTGCAAAAAACAAACAAATATAATGACTTTATACAACAATTTCATTTTCAGAGTAGGTTTAGAGTTGACAAATCCAACCTGGTTTAGACCAAGTTCAACTGTTTCTCAAAGCTTGGTATAAACCTACTCTGTCAACTCAGGTTTAATCCAGAATTTGTGATCAACTCTGAAGTGCGTGCACCTAAAAGTGTGACACGTGTGGCAAACAGCTAATCACAGTGTCCGTTTGATTCACTTCTCTTCTGAAGATTGAGAGATCGTTTTGAAAGTGATTACGAAATTAAATGGTTTACAAGGCAGGAAGAAACACTGCTGCTGCAGTGAACGTTTGAGAAGGCAGCTGAAAGAATATCTGACTATATCTGCATGATGTGAATCAAAGAAATATGCCTAATAATTAGCTTAACAAAGAGTTGTATTATATTTATATTACTATTTGGCTACTTGTCAATCAATATAATCATATATTAATTCAAAGTGATTATAATTCATATAATATAAATATAATAAAAAATTAGCACCAAAAGATGCACAATTTTATTTCTTAAAGATGCACAAAGTTTTTTCATTATTAACTGCTTTAATTTGTAACGAGGGATACAGTGGGTGTGGCTTTATTGCATCTTTACTGGCAGCTGATCCAGGGTATTCTCACAAAAATGCGTATAAATAGTACGAGTGTGCAATGTCGTGGAATGTATACGCCAAAACTCATTTTGCCGTGTCTATGGCACGCTGTTTTTGGCGTGCATATGATACGCATTTTATGGCGTATTATACATACGAACCCCCCACCCCACCACCCTAAACCTACCCAAGCGCGTGTCATATATACGCCCCACTACCCTAAACCTACCCAAGCGCGTGTCATATATACGCCATAAAGTGCGTATCATATGCACACGAAAAACAGCGTATCATATCCACGCCAAAATGAGTTTTGGCGTATACATTCCACGACATTGCACACTTGTACTATTTATACGCATTTATGTGTGATCCGGTTGGCTGACCTCTAACCCAAAAGTCTCTAACCCAAAATAAAAACCTCCAGAGCAGGTTAGGCATGTAGTGTAAGTTACCATGGTGATGAACACTGATAAAAACCAATCCACCTTCTTCAGGCCACTGAGGTGGTAATGCGGATTTTGTTACACCCCTAGTATACTCACATAAAGTAAAATTGTCGCAAAATGCAAACTATATTATCGCCCAGCTCTAATCTAATCTTTTCTACAAAACTGCTTTAAAACACTCTATACAAATACATTTCACTTAGTTTTCAAATCAAAATTGGTTTCTCTCCAGTCTAAAGTACCGCTGGAAACAGACCGTTTTCACCTGCAGCTCTCGTACCAGCCATCAGTGCCCACTATGAATGGTCCTGTAGGCTCAAATAGGAAGGGGTTTGTAGCCAACTTATAAACTGCAAACAAGACTGGCCAAACAATAAGATTCTAAATCTGGGCCACATTCCAGGAGCTGTTGTTGCTCTAGGCCGGTACTGATATAAGGCTTGATGATCACTGTGGTATCAGTGCTAGAGCCTGACGGGCCCATCTGAGAGATGATTTATCATGCAGCTCAGGACAGGAACTGACACAGCATTATGTCACTGATTCATTCAGTCACAAATGTATTCCGCACCTCAGAGACGCAAACACTGACACAGCGTTTACTGACAAATTTTGCATCATTACTTTGATATCTCAATGACATGCTTTACAGAGATTACTGTGCTGTACCAGATGGTAATACCGTTGCACAAAATGATGACAATATTCATGTGGCATGGTATTTCTGACCGCATGCTTTGCGCTTAAGTGCAGATTTTAGTTTCTTCTGAAGAATAAAAATGAAAGTGATGTTTAAGTCAGCTGTCTGTGTTATTGGCTTTATTTGGTGGTTGTTAGCATGAATAAACGTCTTTAATTTTACATCGAATGACAGGAATATTGACCAGTGTTCCTGCTTCGAGATTACTGAACTCACATTTGATTGTGAGTCTTGACTTGACTCATTTCATGTGGTGGAGTATGATTGATTATAGGCTCTGAGAGAGTGAGCTGTGTTTCTGTCCCATAAATGCCTCGGCACAGATTTCCTCCCTGCAGACTTAAAGGCTTGACGTTCCTCCCTCACTCTAAAGGCTTGATGTTGTGTGGGTTGAACTGTATCTTCAAAATGTTTCCACTGACCAAAGCAAAAGTAAGCACATATTTACATCACACACACACACACACACACACACACACACACACACTGGTCTATGTGAGCCAATCTGAGCTCTGTAACTAGCCTCGCGATAACTGCAATTACAGTAGCCTATTACAGTACTGTAGGTGGCCGTTGTCGCAAGGTTAGTGTGTGAGGTCAGATAACGAGTGACAACGTGGGGGAAAAACAAAAGCAAAACAGACGGATGATGGATGATGGATGTAAGACGGAAGGCACTCCTGCCAAAAAAACTAAACGGTATTTACATGATGGTTTTGTAAGTTTTGTAACTGCGACTTCAGCATCTCACATTCGCATCATGTGCGACAGTGGAAGATCTTTTAAAGTGACAGTAGCCACTTATAATGACAATGTAAATAACTAAAGTAATTGCTCACTAAATATGCTCTGCTCTTGACTAAATAACTTTAGTACCTTTAATAAGGATTAATCTATATATAATTCATAACTTATGCAGTGCAAACTGATAACAATTTATGTATATTTCCTACTTGTTAAGTTGTTATAAAAGTAGGAAGAGCACAGACTAAAAGTATTATTATTATGGGTCTATGTGAGGATTTATTGCCCCCCAAAAGAAAGAATCGTCTTTGAACCGCCTTAAGTTGTTTTTTAACCATTTAAAAGGTTAACTCATGTTATAACTGTCTTGCAAATCAGCTGTGGGCCAACTATTGTCTAAAATTGTGTTGTTCTTGCAGATTGTCATTCCAATTACTGTGTGTAAAGATAAATGGATGGAAAAATATTTGTTTTGCAAATTTTAATGTTGCATCAGTCATTCACGTTAGTGATGTGCAAATGTATACACCATTATTGATGTAGTTAATACAGTCCCGCACGTGGATCGCAATAAATTAGAAATGTTTGCATGGGTTTGTTGATGCACATATTCTTGTTAATGCTGATGGGGAGGAATTTATGATTTATGTACCTCAAACAGCTGATTTATGTACCTCAAAATGAGTAGTATCACTGATGAACATTCTACTCGAGAGAGAGAGAGAGAGAGAGAGAGAGAGAGAGAGAGAGAGAGAGAGAGAGAGAGAGAGAGAGAGAGAGAGAGAGAGAGAGAGAGAGAGAGAGAGAGAGAGAGAGAGAGAGAGAGAGAGAGAGAGAGAGAGAGAGCGAGCGAGAGAATAACTTGCACTGATGAATATATATGTAAATTCTTCTGCTAATCAAGCCTGCATTTATTTGATCAAAAATACAGAAAAAAAAAATATTGTGATATATTACAATTTAAAATAATTGGTTTTCAATGTATTACTTTAAATGATACTTTAAATAATCATTTATTTCTGTAATGCAAATCATTCCTCCAGTCTTCAGTGTCACATGATCCTTCAGAAATCATTCTAATATGATTAATTTTCAAAGTTGGAAACAGTTCTGCTACTTAATATTTTTTCATAACCTGTGTTACTTTTATATTATATTTTGATGAAAAAAAGTAAAAATAATAAAAATTAAAAAAAGAAGCAAATGTTTTAAAAATAGAAATCTTTTGTAACAACAATATACACTACTGGTCAGAAATTTGGGGTCAGTCTTTTTTTTTTAATAAATCAATAATTTTAGTAAAGGAGATTTATATTATTTGAAAAGGTTTTATTTTAAATAAATGCAGTTCTTTTGAACCTTTTTATTCATCAAATATATTAGGCAGCAGAACTGTTTCCAACATTCATAATAAATCAGAATATCAGAATGATTTCTAATAGATGATGATAGACTGGCTGTCACGTGTGACACTGAAGACTGGAGTAATGATACTGAAAATTCAGCTTTGCATCACAGAAATAAATTATAATTTAAAATATAATAAATTGAAAACCAAATATTTTAAATTGTAATACTATATCACAATATAAAAAAAATCTGTATTTTTGATCAAATAAATGCAGGGTTGATGAGCAGAAGAAACTTCTTTCAAAAACATTGCAAATAGTAAAATTTTTGGCCTGTACTGTGTGTGTGTGTGTGTGTGTGTGTGTGTGTGTGTGTGTGTGTGTGTGTGTGTGTGTGTGTGTAATATAATCTATAATGATTTACAGAACATAGAAAAACAGACCTTCATGGGTATTTGCATAGAAATTCTTTCAAAATGTAACATTTTAAAAATATTTTCATAATCAGTTAGTACTAGTCCTTGAGTAAGATCCTCCAGATCCTGCACTCGTTCTGCATTTCTGATTCCCTTTATAGAGCCGGTCTCTCAAAATTGCTTTACCACTCTATTGGGTTATTCTCTTCCTTTCACAAACACTGAAGTCTGATTACATCGCATGCAATGCAATAAAATGGAGCCTTCCATCTTCCACTATATAGCTGAGAGCTCACTGTCATCAAGTCAGAATCTTTTCCTTCATGAATAAGGCTGCAACTAATTATTATTTTAATAATCGATTAGTTGTCCGATTATTATTTATTTTATTATTAATCGATTAATCGAATAAGAGCCTTTTTTTTTAGCTGACAAAACACACTATTCCCCATCCTGCCCAGTGCTGTCTTTTAAACAAACATGTCAATCAATCAACTTTATTTATATAGCGCTTTTACAATCACGATTGTGTCAAAGCAGCTTCACAGTGTCAAACAGGATAATATTGCATCAAACATGTCTGCTGAGTGCAATGAAACATACATAGTGAATATACTTTACAAAAAAATTACCCATAGTTTTACAACGATCGGGTAACTAGTTGTGTCAGGAGTCTGAGGCCTGAGAGTTCTCAAAAAAAGACGGCTGCAGTGGATGAGGAGCTGCGCATGTGGGAGGAAGTCGAGAAGGCTTGTATGGCAGCTGGCCAAGCAGCATCTGCCATCCACACGATGGTAGTGCTTCAAGTCTCCTAGGTGAAGTTGCTGCAGGCCCTGGATGAGACAGGCCTGGACCCGAGTCCTTTAGGAAGTTGCGCTCAGCCACGGACTTGGTGCTCCGCGCAACCAAGAATACTCCGCAGGGCATAGGACCTAAAGTGAAACAGTTTAAGTATCCCAAGGACAGGGACAGGGGTCAGCATGGGCCCCCTGACTGATCTGCGGCTATGCAGCACCAAACGCAACAAACTGCGGTGCATTCTGACACCTTTCCATCAGAACCAGCATTAAGCATTAGGAATTTTGGGTTTTCATGAGCTGTATGCCAAAATCATCAGTATTAAAACAATAAAAGACCTGAAATATTTCAGTTGGTGTGCAATGCATCTAAAATACATGAAAGTTTAATTTGTATCATTACATTATGGAAAATAATGAACTTTATCACAATATGCTAATTTTTTGAGAAGGACCTGTATAACTGACTGCTTGTATTTATCGACAAAGTTGTTTACATGAGGATGCATCGCCGAATCGATTGAACCGAATCGATGGCTTGATAATCGTAATCGAACTGAACCAAACCTTGAGACCAGTGTAGGTTCACACCCTCATTGTGAGCTTGTGCATCATTAGCCAGTTTATTTATTTTTTCTGACTGAATTACTTTTTTTCTTTAGGTAAAAACATTACATGATTTTGTTCACAAGTTGTTGTATATGTATTTTAGCTCAATACAGTATGAATGTTTAATAGAAAGCACATCAAGGATTAATGGACAGGCTGCTAATTCAGAAAGTGATCTGAGTTTGAAATCAGGTGTTTAAAGTGGGGGTGAAACACTCAGTTTCAGTCAATCTCATGTCAATCTTGAGTACCTATAGAGTAGTATTGCATCCTTCATATCTCCGAAAAGTCTTTCGTTTTATCATATTTATGAAAGAAATATGGGCTGGACCGAGTCTTTCCGGAAAAAACCGAGCGCCTGGAGGCGTATCGTGTGGGCGGAGCTAAAGAATGACGAATGTGCACAAAGCGGTGATGTCCTCAAGCGTGGAGAAACCCATCTATCTCAGCTAATACAGATAATGATCCACAATCAAATCTGAGGCTGAAATAAATTGAACAGGAGAAACGGCAACATCAGGACGTCCGTCTCTGTGGTATGTACTTTATTTAGGGGCCTTTGTGTGTCTTTACGCGCAGTTTATGAGGACATGATTCTTTTTATGGACTATTGTATGTGACTAACGTTAACGTTAGACCTTAGAAGTAGCAAGCAAAACGGTTTTGAACGTCAGAGTCAGACTAGTGTTATACAGAACAACAATGGAGTAACCGTTAGCGCATTTGAATGACGAAGCACGCGATCGTATCGTTTACTGATGTTTACTCATGTTTACTCATGCGACGGTAGCCAACAGCATAGACATTTGAAGTTGATTTACTCACCGGCTGCTTCCAAAGCAGGACCGAACTTTATCGCTGGGACCGCTCTGTCAAAAACACACTTCTTTGGTATGATTTGGTGAAGTCCTGTGACAGCAGTGACCGTGGAAATCCACTTTGCGAGGCGACTGAAGCGATGCCTTGAAGCTTCCCGTCATTTCTGCGTTCAAATCGGTTCAAATGCAGCGCTGCCTTCCAGGAATGCTGTGCTGAAGCGTTGAAGTCGCTCGACGTCACCCATAGGAATAAAGTGGAGCGCGGCGCGTCATAAGTGTTCACGGACGACTGGATCTGCACCTGAGAGACTGTTTACAGCGTGCATTTCCTCTCTCGCCCTCTAGTTACGCACGCGCGCACCCTACCGGGAGAAGAGCCCGTACAGCCCATATAAGGACCTTCCGCTCTTATTAACGTCAAGTCGAGCCATACTCGAAAAAAACTTGCCGAAACTTGTGAGAAACCGGAAGGAGTATTTTTAACACAGAAATACTCCATCAAACGTCCAACATTAGTTTTTGAAACTTTGTCTATGTTTAGGATGGGAATCCAAGTCTTTAACAGTGTAAAAAGCTCAGTATGCATGAAACCGCATTTCACCCCCCCTTTAAAAAAAAGAAAATCTTTATTAGATTTTATATGAAGCATAGACTTTAAGCATAGACAAAAAAAAAAAAAAACTTGATACTTATTACAGTACTGGGGATTTGAGCTGACATGAAAGGCAATTGTATGGGTTATTTAAGCAGTATTTCACAGTTAGGAACTATTAAGAACTCATAATTAAGTACTGAGTAGTTCACAAAGTCTGGTTTTGCCATATGTAAATAACTGCAAATTCTTGTCAGAAATTGTCATTTAAATTAAAACATATATACATGTAATGTATGTTCAGTGTGTGTATATATAGTAAACAAACGAACAGAAATCGACAAGCCACTTATATCCCTACAAAGTCATGTTGTGCCAGTGTGAAGATGACTCTTCTGGTAAATGTATTGTCCTAGAACATTTGGATTCCTGCCGCCAGTTAAATGGGTGTATCCAATTGAATTACTTTCTTTTTTCTACTTCACTCTATGTGTAATGTTAGACTCAATCACCAGGAATACTAGATTCTGGCATGCTGAACTTCTCTCCATCACATGTGCTTTGGTATCAAATTGGTCAATATAAGTAAATTAGCAGGAAGCAAGTCGAAGTTATGGTAATGGTAAATTACTGCATTCCCATAATGTTATAAAGCTTGAAATGGAGACATGCAAATACAGAGATATGTTATTTTCACTCAGTTTACCATTTATTTTTGAGGGCACTGAAAGAAGTCTGAGTTTGGTCCCTCTAAGTGTGAACTTTAAGGTTTTACTGCTTCTTTTGACCGCAGAGAATGGGCAGCTCCACATCCCTATAAATGCTGGTTTCTGATTTTTCATTGCTGGAAACCGTTAAGGACACATGAACCAAAACTCCAATCATATTGGTCAGGCCTATCTAGAGACAGTGAAAAGATCCATAGGTATTTGCAGTGAAAATTTACAATAAATATTCTTGTTTGTTGTGAATAGGCCTTGATGATAGAAAAATATGGGAGTTTTGAATGAATGGATCTCAGAAGTAGATGTGAGGGAAGAATCAAACGGCATCAATGAAACATGAGGATCTGTGAGCAGCTTATTATGTGTTTTATCTTTGATGAGCATGCTCTCTTTGAAGTATGCCACCTGTGAAGTATTCTCGGAGGATCTACTTATGAAGTTGAGTAGCACAGACGGGCAGCACTCGCTACTTTCAGTCATATCCATTCCAGTGTCCTCAACCATTCCCACAAGAGCTAGGAAATAGGCCTGAGCTTTTGCCACATGAAATGAATGTCCTTCCGAAGGCATTACGGTAACACTTTACAATAAGGTTGTATTAGTTAACATATACGGTTAACATGAACTAGTGAACAACACTTCTATTCAGCATTAGTTCATCTTTGTTAATGTTATTTAATAAAAATACATGGTTTGTTCATGTTGGCATCAGCGCATTAACTAATGTTAACAAGATATTAATAAAGTATTAGTAAATGTTGAAATTATCATTAACAAAGATACATAAATGCTTTATAAGTGCAGTTAATTATTAGTTCATATTAAGTAATGTTAACTAATGAACTTTATTTTAAAGTGTTCATCACTAAATGATGGAAACATCAAAGCCTTTCTTATTATATCTCCTGCTGGCCAGAGCAAACTGTGATGTGAAAGCTAATGAAGTTACATCTGCAGGCAAGGTTAAACTAATGGAGTGGACAAGTAGAACCCACCAATGCCCTTGCAAGCTTTTTCTTCTTCTGGAATTATCAGGAGACCTTTCACACATACGAGACCTGGCATGGATACTATTATGCACATTTCGTGTTTTTAAGAGCAAAAACGCATTCTATTTGATCATTCCTTAGGCCTCAAAAATGTAGTCAAATTGAACAGGTAGTGAAACTAAAGCTCTTCTCTTCATTCGTGGAGATAAAGGCAATAGCGCAGCGTTTTCCGATGTGAATTTACATAAAAATACCACAGAATTTACCGGTATTTTGCTGCTGATGTATGAATGGCCTCTTACCGGTAAAAAGCCAGAACACAGTTGCTTGTGTGAACAGCAGATTTGTGTATTTATCGATAAAATCATTCTGGTAATTTAACGGAAAATAGCTATTGTCCATGATTCATGCTGTGTACAGTCATCGCTCTGGAGCAGGGTGTTTTTTTGTTGTTGTTTTTTTGGTGCATATACACACTCAGAAATAGAATGAGAGAGATCACATTCATAATGCAGTAAATAAAACTGCATTATCCTACCTGTTGTTGAACTTTAGAAAATAACAATGCCATTCAACCCCCCCCCCCCCCCCTGAAAAAAAATCAATAATATATAAACCTGTCAAGACAGACCTACAGTAGCTTTATAATTAGTTCATCAATGTGATTTTTAACTCAAATGATCATTTCTCCACTATTAATTATCTTGTACATTTGTCTGTTTGCCAATTTCAAACATGTTTTTGCTTTAAATCAAATGCTGTAATGTGGTGATTCATTTCAGAGCTGTTTGGTTTGTTCAAGGCTTAGAAGTCTTCACTGAAGATTTATTACTGCCATGTATTACCAGCCAGAAGAGCAGGATCTCTATTATAAGATTGAAATGTTCAGATGAAATGTTTACTAGATCTTTGCTTGCTTATCCATTTATACACTGAGAGATGAGTTTAAATTGTCTGTGATGATTGACAGTGTGCTGTCGATGAGGTCAACAGGGAGTGTATTAAACATTTGACTCTTGTCTTATTAGAGATAATATTGCTGGACATCCTTTGAATGAACGGTCACATAGTGATTTTGGTCTAGTTAATAGAAATTAAGACCCCTTGTTTTTAAAACATGCTCAGTCCCTAAAACACTCAGTTCCATATATCGTTGCAGGTCATTGTGTCACTCATAGCATCACAATGAAATCAGTTTGACCCATCTTGATTTTGTTCCTCATTTTAGTTTTAGTGGTTTAACAGCAGGAATATGTCGCCACATGAGGTTTTGTAATTACAACAATAACTGAAAAAAACCCTGTTCTCTTTATATTAGCTCAAGTTACATTCTTTAAATTAAAAGAAAAGAAAAAAAACTGCCCTTATTGCATTTCCTAAAAAAGTTACCTTCCACACTAGTCAAAGGCAATTTGTAGTGATGTTTGATGATTAGTTGACAAGCATTTGTTTTTCACTGTCCGTATAGATTAATTAAATATGACAATGCTGACAGACAATTTTCTAATGAATGCTCCAGGTTTGCTTTAACAACTGTTTGTCACAACATTTATCTTTTGACCCATACAATAATAGTCGTCAGCTGCTTCTGATAATCTAGTAGTTCAGGCTAAAAACAGTGTTCTGAATCAGATTCATTGTTGGTGCTCTCTACATTCAAAGCTATCAAGCATTAATTGCATAGGTTAATGGGATAACTTATTTCCATGTCCATTGTTTGCTGTGTCTGAACTTGCACCAAGAATTGTTTTGTTACTTCTGTGAGTTAAGCCTTCATTGCATCACCGGCTTCATCTCAATAATTTAAACAGATTTTTGATGGGGTTGTCCTGTCAGTGTCAATAATGATCTGCTCCTCTAGATGAGGCCACACCAGAAGTGTGATAAATGTTGGTCACTTCCTGTGTCATTGCAAGAACAGTCATCCATCAAGAAGTGTCATTAAATGCATCTCTTATGTCACACAGAGCAGAAAATTCTGCCTGTGTTAGATTGATTTTACAGTGTGCATTTACTAATAATATTACATAATTTGCATCATGGAAATTAGACAGTAAGGCACTGAGTTTGTGCTGGTATGCATATGTAAAGGTATTGATATTAACAACATCAGTGCTCGAAGTGGGTCAGTACGCAGTACTTCTATCTTTTAAGCTATATCGTACCTTGGCAATATGACCTCAATCTAATATCATGAATCAGTAATTTTATTTTATGATATAGATGTATATCACAATTAGGGCTAGTTGATAAAATCGATCGTTATCGATAATAAATTATCGACAACAATTCTCATTATCGATTAGTCGGGTCTGCTCTCTGTGAACTGTAAGCTCGCACCTGTAGTGCCAGATGACATTACTGACTGAATAACGCATTTATATGGAAAAAAATTGAGATGCACCGATTGATCGGCCAGGGATTGGAATTGGCCGATTTTCTGCATGATCGGCCCTGATCGGTGATCGGCCGATCAGTCACACGTGTCTCTGATTTTAAGCCCCTCTGTCTACATGCGGCTGAGAGCGCTAGCGTGACGTTGACGTCACAGCCACACTCACGCTCACAGCCGAATACAAACATGTCGTTGGCATGGAAGTTTTTTACTGTGAGCGAAGAAGACACTAATTATGCCATTTTTGAAACTTGACAAACCTACAAACCTAATTAGACACTTAACTCCATCACCACATGGAACATGCCCAGTTTGAAGAATGTAGTAAAAGTAAAACCGCTAAAGCTGGCCAGAGCTCAGAGCCAGCCACAGGTCAGCAGCCTCTCCTATCTTTCCTTGGTATAAGGAGCGAATAGACCAAAGCATTTACGAAGAAAATTATGTGATTCATGGCACTGGATGACTAGCCGAACGCATAAACCGTTACTTCATGAGAATTTACCGTCTCATTTGTGAGAACTGTTATATCATGAACACAGACACTCAAAGGTCTTCACGGCAACCCGTCAAAATAAAAGTTTGCTTAAAAAATAAATTAATTAACAGAATATATTAGGATAGATTACCCTAGCTACGTTGCTATGTAATAATAATATATCACTACCACTACTAATAATAAATATGCCTAGATGGTTCATTTTTTTTCACTTGTTTTTTTTTTTGAAAATTGGTATTGAAATTGGTACAGAGTACCGTAAAAATGTTATGGTATTGGTAACGAATACTGGAATTTTGGTACCGTGACATCCCTAGCTGGCAACATTTATTACCCAATTACTATTATTTAACTCTTTACTGAACTGAGTGCCATTGTACACTTCAGGTTTTTTTCATTCATAGGATCTTTTGACTTTTGTGAGACAATTAAAAAAGAAAAAAAGGTCAATTTATAATATTTTGTTTCATAAAGCAACTGATTTTTAATTATTCTTTTCTGTCACAGAACACTTTTTTTTGAGAGTTGTTTAATGAGAGAAGATCCTATTGTAAAATTTACTAATTTATTTTATAATAAAAATACAATTTTGCTTTGAAGAAAAAGTGGGTTTTTGTTTCTATATGCTGTCAATTATAGTTCTTAGAAAGTCAGAAAATCGGAATCTGCAAAAATCTCTACCGGCCTCACTCACAAAAAACTGGAATCGGCCAAGAAAATTGCAATTGGTGCATCTCTAGACAAGTCTAGAAATAGTGGAGTGGAAACAGAGCAGCTGATGTAGGAAAGGTACATGATCCAAATGCCTAAAATAATTATTTATTTTAAGCTTCAAGTGAATATGTTAGTGTTAAACATACTTTGACATAAACATGTGCTTTGACAGATGTGTGTGTGTCTGGGTCCTCAGTGCAAAACGTTCATTTTACAGGTTATATCCACTGATCTATATAGAGAACAGTAGTTATATCCTCATCTGTAAATGCTACTAATTAATGCAAGTATTTCCATTTTGCATGAAAGCGCATCATAACAGTCTGTGTTAATTTTAACTCTTTACTGAACGAGTGCCAGTACTTTCATCAAACAGACAGAACGCAGAGAGGGAGACTATTAATATTCAGCGCAAAAACGTTAATTTAGATGAAATATCGCTAAATTTAGGTTTAATAGTCCTGTTATTTAAGTATTTTATGAGAGTAAAGGGATTTACAAAGTATAATTGAATATAAATTTAAGAAATTTCTTATAGCCCAGAGGTTCTTAACCTTTTTGATGTTGGGACCCAAATTTTACAGTACAAAGTGGCCGAGGGTCCATTCAAATATCATACTGTATTGGTTTATTGTATTGTAATTGTAATACTGTATTGGTTTATTGATTTCACCCTTGAGTTGATGTGTATTATTATTCATATGTTTGTAAACCCTGCACATACAACAAGATGCCAAAAAAAAAAAAATTAATCTGCAACATGAGCAAATTCAAAGGCTCAAGTCAGGCTTATTAGTACAAACATCAGTTAGATTTTTATGGAGGTAATTGAGTATCAATAAAGATAAATACACAAACTACATTCACATATGCACACACAGGATTCATAAATGCACACATCATCTAGGTCGTCCTCAGACGAGTCTTCCATCGTTGCCTCCAGTCATCCCGATTCTCCATGCATCTGGCCAGTTCATTGGTGCTCTGGGCTCCTGCATCCCTCTTGAGTATGTCCACGTACATTAGCGTGGGACGTCCTCTTGACCCATGGCCATGTGTTGGTTCCCATAGCACCAGCTTGCTGGCTGGCAGCTCTCGATGCCTTCGGCAATGTACTGCAAGTCTCATTCTCCTGAGCAATCTTATTGCTCACTCTTAGTACTCCCTCATACAGCATTTTATGGGTTACATGCTCACTCTTGCTGATGTTAAGCACTGCACGCAGCATCCTGGTGTAGCACCCGTCCAGGAACTTCTCTAAGGTTGGATTCAGGGTCCAGCATTCACTGCCATAGAGGAGAACGGACTCTACCATTGCGTAGAAGAAGCTGAGCTTGATTTGGCGGGAAAGGTTGGAGTTCCATAAACTGTTCATGCCGTTCAGGGCCCTCCATGCAAGTGCCTTCCTCACTTTTAGATCTTGCTCAGTTGAGTTGACCTATGCACCCAGGTATTTGAAATCCTCAACTTCTTTCAGCACAGTGTCTCCTGCTGTTATCAGAGGTTGATGTTCTGGTGGAACATTGTAGGTCATGACCTCAGTTTTCTTAGCATTTATGCTAAGGCCAACCTTGGTGCACACTAGCTCTACCGTGTGCAGTAGTTCCTGTGCTTGTTCCTAGGCCTGTCGCGATAGCTGATAAATCAATTAATCGCACAAACAATCGCACGATTATAAAAAATGAGCTTGATCATTTTTCCTGCCGCGATAATTGCCATTTGCATGCTATTGTGTTTTCCTCGTCTCTCGTTGACTGCGCGCGCCTCGTCCGTTTAAGGAGGTGTTTATACTCGACGCACAGACCGGGTGCGGCGCGATGAGACGTCATTCTCTTTGTCAGGCTCTTTGGTTGCGGAGCCGCACGCAATGTTACGAAATTTGATGTGCACAACGCCAAGCGAAATGGGGTCTCGCGCACTCGACGTCATTTTTGCCGCGCGCACTCGAGCACTCGAGCGTACGCGTCATGCATAAACAAGGCTGAAAGCTACACTGAATTTTGATAAACACAAGTTAATTCTTCAGTTCAATCTTTGTGTGCTAAAAAGGCACATAAGTTCCTGTAGAGATAGCAATACACATTCTCTTTTTTTGCCAAATAAATGAAAAGTATGTCAATGTCTTCTCTCTTGCTGTATCAAAATATACATTTCCTCAGAGATGGTCAAGTTCAGTTTGTGCATGATTAG